>NC_092211.1:27286786-27341188 GCF_043381705.1 Parasteatoda tepidariorum | reverse complement strand
ATTTTTTTTATTTCCAATGAGCTGCACAATCGGTCTTGCCGATGAGCAGACCTAGTGCGTTCTCCAGAGGTGGTATCCACACTTTCAGGACCACCACAATGGGTGAGATACCGTTGGTCATGTTAATTTGGAAGTCTAGTTTCTGCCACACTAGATGGCAGCACCGAGACTCTATTTGGATGCTAAAGTGCAATAGGAATTTAATTTTGCCGAAAATGCCAAGAGTCAATAAGGCACTCTAGGGATCTTTTACATGCCGCATAATCATACGACATGGCCGCTGAGGATTTTCTGTATCCCGAAAATCCGGAGTCTGGGCCGGGGATCGAACCCGCAGATTTGGGTGCAGAAGGCCGACTATTACGGCAATATGAAACAACAATACACAACATTTCATAAATATAAGTAGCGATGTAACACAATATAAGTAATGATATAAAAAACAAAGTGAACAGCAATAACCTTAAACAATAATAAAAATCATTATACATCAAAATCAAACATCGATGTAAAAACGCAATTTACAATAGTACAGAGGCATAAATACAATAAATACGAAACAACAATATACAACAACAGTAATGATACAAGAATCAGATAAAAAGCAAAAATCATTAGCAACTATAAAAAATCAACATCATACAACGAAATCAAATTTCTATATGAAAACTCGCTTTACAACAACAGGAAACAATGATATAAAGAAACAAAAATGAAATTAAATGTATAACTATTAAGAACAACAATATGAAGGTATAATATGAAACAACAATGTATAACTGTAATCGAATCAAACGGAAATAGAATGAGTATGAAGTAACGACCTGCAGCAACAATGTAAGTAACGATATACAAACAAAATGAGCAGCAATAATCCAAAATTACAATAAATTTAAAAATCATGCAACGAAACCAAACAACTATAGAAAAATGTAATTTACAAAGATATGAAACAATGATATAAAGTAACAAAACGAAGTAAAATATATAACAACAATATGAAGCTATAATATGAAATAACAATGTATATTATTAATAGAATGCATGAAAATACCACAATAAGATGAATAAATGCAAGCTTAAAAGAAATATAATTAAGTGAAAATACAACAATAAAATGAATAAATGCAAATACAGCAATAATATGAATAAATTCTATTATAACAATAAATTAAATAAATTTGCTTTTTATTTCAATAAAATTTATTATTAACCCCTTAACTATCCGTTAATTTTCAAGAAAACGGTCATAAAAGTGCCTATTTTTTTGGCTTTTGTATTTGTATAACGTATTTGATTAGGGCTGCAACTAGTTTAAAATAAAATAACAATCTATAATTACCTTAAAAATATCCTGGTACTGCCACCTGGTGTGTAAAATGAGAAATAAAATGCTTTCCGGGCAAAAGAAATGGATTAGTTTTATTCTTTAACACATCAGCCCGTCAATATCACGGGAGCGAGAAGGATCCTGGGATTAAGTGGTCTGGATCATGAGTCTAATTTTATTCTATTTATTTGCATTATGTTCAAAAAAATTTTAATATTTATTTTTAATATGGTTTTATTTGTTTGTAATAAAAGTGATATCAATTTTAAAAATTTCTTTTCAGGAATAAAATTCCATACACCCGTTGGCTGCCTTTTCATCATTCAAAAAAATAATCCTTATATGAAAGATTTGCTAAAAGCTGCGGATGCAAAAAATGTATCAATAACAGATGTATCATGCAGAGATACCTTCACAAGAAGGTAGGTATTTATTTCGATCTAAATATTAATAAATTAAAAAATTGCTATAGTCATAAACTTAGCTTTAGATGACTGAGAATGCACATTCTTAATAATTTGCTCTTAATTTCTTTCTTGAAACTCCTAAAAAACTATGCTGCTTTTATTTATTTTTAAAAATGAATTTTCGTACATAAACTATGTAGTTCAGCAAAGTAATTTCATGATTATATTTCGAAGGGATACGTCATAGTCAGCAAGTGCTTTTAGAGCTGAATTTAAAATTATTCCCGAAACGAAAATAATGTTAAAAGTAATTCAGATTACTCTTAATTTTGAGATTTTTGTTATTGCTTTTTTTCCCTAGTACTTCTTCTCTATTGTTTTGAATATATAAAATTTATTGCAAGTACACCAGTGTTTCCCAAACTTATGAGTTTTGTGTACCCCTTCCAAATTTTTCGCAACGATGTGTACCACTATGAAAAAAATGCTTGAATTTTTTTTAAAATATGTTTATTTTTCTTTTTTGGTACATAGTTTTCGGTAAAAAATTCTATGTTAGGGACAAAAATTATATTTTATAAAAATAATCAAAACAAGTAGAATTTATTACAAACCTTTACTATAAAAAATTGCTCAAAAGTTAAAAATCACAACTAGCTGTTGACTCCACTAATTATTAACTGTTAACTCTGCAAAAAAAATAATAGTAAATAGAAAATACGTAATCGTAAATTTTCATAGCTAGCTTTGCTTTTNAATATTTTCCACGTACCCTCGCTAAGCTGTTCTCGTACCCCTGGGGGTACGCGTACCACACTTTGGGAAACACTGATGTACATTAACGATTGTGAAAGTTGAACACCATCGACATATAGTGGTACAAATAATTATGCAAAGTCGCTTCGTAATCCTAATCATTTGTATGTCTTAAGCTAATTTACATTTCATATAGGTTTGGTTAAAATTTGCATAATTCCTTCATGGTGATGCAATTTCAACAAAGATTCAATACATGCGCAGTCGCTTTCTTATTCTAATTTATTAATTGTCCTACCTCAATTTACATTTCATATAAGTTTGGTATCAATTTGCATAATTCCTTTATGGTCATGTGATTATCACAAGCATGAGAGATGCATAAAATGCATGATACATTGTCAACTTATCTTTAAATTAACAAAAGTATTAAAAGAAATAATCCCTCAATTTTTCTTTCATGAAACGCCAATGGTTTTAGTTATACTCAAATTAATATTACCTTAGACCAACTTATGTAACAGCAGATAATAAATGAAGATTTCACGAATTTTATAAGATTCTTTAATACATTCTGAAGCGAAAGACGGGTAAAGTTCTTAATTATAGATAGTCATATTTAAAATTAGAATATGATGAAATTGCTCTTTTCACTGATAATGGTGGTGGCCATATTAATGGCCTGAAAATTAGCTGTAGCACAGAGGAAAGATGCATAAGCAATTAGTTTAGATCAACTTACATGAAAGAAACTATTAAACATGCATTTTAAGAATTTCTATTAGATTTTCAACTAAAACTAAAGTTAGCAAATGTTTTTTTTTATTACAGATATCCTTATTTGCTATTTAAGGATGATGAAATCGCTCTTTTGGATGATAATGGTGGTGGCCATATTGATCCAAGGAACTTAGTTGCAGCACAGAAGAAAATTTCAAGGGAACAAGGATGTGATATTATTGAAAGTGTTGTTACAGAGTTACACCAAGAAAACAACCATTATCAAGTATGCTCCCCACAATAAATAAAAGAGCTCATTAGGAAAGTGGGTTAGCTCACTACGCAACTTATCAAATAATTCTGAGTTCAAAGATGAATTATTTTTGGTATTTTTGAGTATGTGCCGAGTTTAAGGATCCTTTTAAAACATTTTAAAAGTGAAACTCTCATTTTTGACTATTCAGCCATCTTTGAACTGTATTCCGTTAATTTTGTGAGTCATTACGTCACGAAAATGCGAATTATTTCGTCACTTTGACAAAATGTTTGCTCCGAGCATATACCCCGAAAGAGTTTCGACAAGAACGAAGAGTATGGCGTGAAATTTGAGCATCCATTTTTTACAATGAATTCGTAAATTAAAAATTTATGTGCATGAACTTGTTTGTTGTGTAGTGAGTTTGAGTTACTGATTTGAAAAGAAAAAACAGAGCTGTCTCTTTTTTTAGATGATTTACGAAATAATCAAAAAGTATTAGAAAAAAACAAAGAACTGAATATTAAAAATGTGTAAAGTAATTTCTATATTCGCTAATTAAAAAAAATAAAATTCGTTTTATTTCTCAAATAATTTTTTAAATAATTTAATCTCATCTTTTCCTCCAAGGTAAGTAAAAAGATTTTTTTAATATAACTCACTATTAAAAAGAACTAATTTGTTTTGCATCGAATCTCTTAAATCAGTAAGAAAATCGAATAAAAGATAGTTTACCAGTTTTATAGCCATTAATTCCAGCCTAATGATATCAGAAACCAATTTAATTTTTAATAAATTTTGATATGTTTCTAAAAATTTTCTTGTAGCTCCTCTTACATTCTGCTTGAAATCAAAACGAGTTTTGATGTTTTTATTGACTCTCTACTCATTTGTGATTTACTTAACTTTCAAATTTTTTTTTCCTCTTTAGATAAAAACCGAAGCAGGAAATAAAATAACTTCAAAAAGAGTGCTGATAGCGACTGGAGCATTTATAAATTTGAAGATTCATAGTGACTTGAAGCCTTTGCTTGTTTCAAAGCACAAAGAGACAATCGCCTTGCTTGAAGTTTCCGAAGAAGAAACAGAAAGACTGAAGTAAAATTTTCTTTTTTAAACACATTATTTTATGCAGTTACTTTTCAAAACTTATGTCAAAGTAATAGCCATTATTCTTGTAATATTTATGTAAAATTACATACCAGTTGCTGTAATTAAGTTAAAAATAAAAATAGTTTTGTATAATTGAAGGTAATTGAAAGTCCAAGGGTTCTAGCTTTAGAAGATAAAATTTTGACATTTTAATTGAATTTATGTGTATTAGGTATAATACACATAATACATTAGGTACACATTATATATATACATTAGGTATACTACTTAGAAATATTTTTAGAAAATCATTTTAACGATTGTACGGGCAAAAATTTCTATAACTAATTAAAAAAACTACTTCCTTTTTAAAATAACTGTGTTTCAAATTATAATTTATTCTTAAATTTAATTTCCCTTGGATTGTTTGAATAAATAATGAACTTGGTCTCATAAAGTATGATTATGGTCAATGAATTAAACATAATATTTGTTTAGGTAATTCAATTATTTATGATATTTTCCAGATTTATTTATTCGTCAAAAGAAGTGACAAAAGCAGACAAAAATTGTCATAAAATTCTCTTTTGATAAAGAAAAAATGTTTTTTTATCATAATTTTATCTCGTTAATTAAAACATTGGTATCAATAAATTTCAATTTTTTCGAAGAAGTTATACAATCGATTATGTTTTTCCAGTTCATTGCCAGATGTTATATACGTAAGAGGTAGTGATGAAATATTTCCTAAAGGAGTCTTTAGCTATTTCCTTCCTCCTGTAGAATATACTGCAGGTGAGTGCTTTAATTACAGTACTTATGAATGGCATCGTTAAAACTATATTGTCACTGGTTGTGACAGGAAGTCGGCTTTACTTAAACCATTTTACGTGAATTAACAAAATGAAAAAAAAAGAAAATTCTCATTTTTGGCCATTAATTTTCATCGAAGGTCAACAAATTACGAACAAAAAGTATTACCCATGGTTTTAATTCATAGTATTACTCTCGTTGTACTGCTTGATTTGAAGCTTACTTTCAAATTATTTAAATAAGTAATTTAAATTGCAAACCTATAAAAAACATTGTACTAAAGGCTACATTTTTAAAACAAATATGATTGCACTTCTATAAGAATTTTACCCTTTTCCAAACCAATAAGCAATCCTTATGGTAAATATAAAAAGCTAATTCAAAGAATTTTTTTATGGAGCATATGAAAACATGAATCGAAAAATCATAGTAAGGAAGAAAAAAGAAGAAGCGAAATTGGAAAGATTTGGTCAGCAAGAAATCACTTTTTTTAAAAAATGAAATGTAGGATTGCACAAAATAAAATTCCTATTAAGGGTTTTTGAAGTATAATAAAAAAATTATATCTGGATTTAGTTAACAGCTTTAAAAGTATATATTGCTCTAAAATATGAGGAAAATTTTTAATTATGAGTTTTATCAGAAAACTAATGAATATGGTATAGGGCTTTTAGATGTTGATTTATTTTTACTTTATTTATAGCAAACGTTCTTACTGATCTATATATTTAATAGTTAAATATGCCTTCGGTTTTGTTTTCTTGTTCTTTTTGTTAATTATTGAGAATTTTCGATTTAAAGATAGAAAATTATATATTTCCGAATAAAAGCAGAGAAATTTTCGAAAATTTTCTAAAGTTTAAATAGAGGGGATGGGTCAGGCTTTAATCGAAACCATTAACTTCGAACTTCGCCAATTAAAACACTTTTCCATTGATTTAGCAACCGACAGCTAAATATCTCGAAACAGCATAATAATGCGTAAAATAACAATTGAAAATAAAGAGCTTAATTAACAATTGAGAAAGAAACGTAAAAAACACAATAGGAACTGAATATCTTTATAATAAAACTTTCTTTAACCACTTAATATTTTTTTAACCCTAAAATTGCAAACAATTAGAACAAGAATAGGGAAATTAAGTAGCTTTAGAATTTAGTTAAGTCTCGCTGTTAGCGCCTGATTTACTTTGGTTTTTTGCCAAGTTGCTGATAACGTAGAACCGGACTATTAACTTCAATAGCTTGAGAAGAAAAAGGGGAAACAAAAGTAGGAAGGAAATAATCTATGGGACTTTTGTGGTGGGTTTTTATTTCTTAACAAAGTTTAAAGACTACATTAAAATGGATGAGCAGCCCAAAAGGGATGACTACCTACCTATCCTCTTTAAACTAGCTTTCACATAAGCTCTGGAGTCTCTTTTTTTAGGCACCCCTGTCCTGCTCTTCTTCTAGCCTCATCCCATCCCTTTAGTTTTGCTTTGCCCACATCTTGGTGCATGTATCTTAGCCAAGTAAGTCACGAACTTCCTCTTTTACGTTTTCAATCTGGTGATTATGTAAGTACGATGTTAGCAGGGCTATCCCGTTTTAAATGAACGATATGTAAAGGGAAGACTACAGTTATCCAAAAAAAAACGGGCAGAATTTATTTTTTATGTCAGCTGTTTAGTATGGTTTTTGAACTTCGAACAAAAGAAAAGAGCACTCTTGACTTACGGACACAGATTGGCTTATATATTCTTGGAACTATACGAAATGTTATTCGGAAATATATGGTCACGCGTTAGACAAAGGTCCGAATATCTTTAAAATACTATTAAATATTTCGTTAGTCATTAATGCGTTATATTATTTGCTAAGGATTTTTTCTTAATAAATTTTTTTTTATTTTCACACTGATTTATTATAGTTCTTTTTAAAGGTAAGTTCAGCATAAAAGTTGGAATAGATGGATGTGCAGAAGAAGCTAAAGATTTGGATGATATCAAGAAATGGTATCAATCAGGAGGGGACCAAAATCTAATTAAATTGCAGGAAAGACTTATTAAGAGAGAGTTACCAGGTTAGTATCTAAGCTGCTTTCCCCCAGCTGTCATACAGTCAAAAATGCCAACGAAAAAAACTATAATAAAGTTTTTGCTTTTTGGGTTTTCAGATAAATTGCTTAATTTTTCTGCTAAAAAATTTTAAAAAAATAAAAAAAATTATAAAATAATAATAATTTCTTAAAGCTCTTTATTAACTTAAAAATAATGCAGATTAGGTCACATGAATTTTCAAGTTTGTTCTTTTGTTTTAAGGATGTCTATCAAATTTTAGCAAAAATTTGTCTACAATTTTTTAAAAAATTCTTGTCATTTTAAAATTCTTTTAATTCTTAAATTGCAAAAATGTCAGATTTTTGTTTTTCGTCTGTCAATCAAAATTTTAACTGCAATATTAAATTGTTTTGTAAAAATTTAAAGCTATCATAAAAATGTTAGCCAAAATATTCAATTTTTTAAAAAATAAATTTTTTGAATTTTTAACAATTTTTAAAATATGAAAACTTAGAATATTTTCAAACATTTTTTATTTTTAGTTATACAACATATTTTAACAATCAGCGATAATCCATGCTAAGAAACTTTTATTAAACTTAGCAAATTTATTGCACCGAATTGAACTGAAAATATGCAACCAAATTTAAATAAAGTACAAAATATCATTAGGAGTCCGCAAATCTAATTAAAAATGTCAAGAGTTGCATTTCTTGCCAATCACACAAAATCTGTGCATTTGGGAAGATATACATCCCTTCGATGGCATTATTTTATTTTAAATTTAATTACACAAAAATTAATTGCACAAAAAATTAATAACACAAAAATTAATTGCATATACTTTAAATATTATTACATAAAAATTCAATTTAAATATTATAACATAATTTAATACCCAAAAACTAAATTAAACTACTTTAATTTCAAAAATTTATTTAGGCTTAAGTAAACTTTAAAATACTTCATTTTGTTCTAGGTCTGAGGTATGATAGTATCACCAGTAGAACCTGTGTCAACTGCCACACTCCCACTGGACTACCATACATCGATCGTATTAACCCAACCCTCACAGTTGCAGTTGCAGGCAATGGCAAAGCTGCCAAATTTTCAGATGAAGTCGGGAGATTAGCTGCAAAACTAAGCACCACTGGAGAATGGGACTCAGAATTGGAACAAATAAGATTTCGAGCAGTTTTTCAAGAATGAAAACAAAAACCCACCATAATTTCAACAGGCAACGGATTAAATTGTTTTCAAATTGAATTTTTAATTATTGCTTTTCCAAAATGCTGTTTAAGTTTGGAACATAGATTAAAGTGTTATTTCTTATTAAGCAAAATTGTTGAGAGCTTTACTTAATATCGATATCACTTTCTTTGGTTGTAATGGATTGGTTCGAAACTCCCAAAGGGAGGAATACCCCGGGAATCGTTAAAACGAAATTGGAACTAGGTAAGCATAGTACGTCTTTACTATTTTTTTCTGTAACTACTACTAAAGGCTAGTTATTGCTTCTAAAGCATCTTAAAGAAATCCACAGAAGTAATTAAGATAAGAAAAATGAGTTCTTTAATGGTTCTCAAAGGATACAGATTGAAATTGAGATATATCTCTTTTTGGTTAAATAAAGGAGTTGGAGTTAGGAATTTTTTAAAAGCTTTCATTAACCAAATAAGGATCAATTTAGGGATTCAGGTAGAATTTTATTATTTTATATACTTTTTTAACTTATAACGACATCTTTTCTTCTTTTTAATGAGGAATTGTCTCTGAAATTGAGAACTCAAAATTACTTAAAGCTTCAACGGGTGATAAAATAATAAGGAAAGCAGACTTGCATGCTAAAAGTTTTGATATCCCTTCTATAAGCCCGTTGACTACGAAAGGTTCATATAAATGCCCAGCGAAAGCCATATAAGTAAGATTGTAAGCTCAAATACATTTTAAAACTTAATCATTGAAACAATATGTATTGAAAATACAAGATGTAGGGATCAGTGGATAAAGTAGTAATAGTATTTGGATTGTGCACTAAATATTATAATGCTTCAATATCATAACATTAATACCTAGACTATGGTATTTAGTTAAGCAAAAATTTATATTTTCATTAATTGATTTCATGCCTTTCTTCTTTTGGCCACTTTACACCGGTAAAAAATATGGCGGAATTTTTCGTTTTTGGAAAGTTATTGTAAGAACGAAATTTAGAGATTTGTATTACAGATAACTATATTTTCTTACAACTACAGGATAACAAAAAAATATAGGGATCATTTTTTAACGTTTTTATTTCCAAAATTTATAACATAAATTCAGCGATGCTTCTCATTATGTCGACCTCCGGCATAATAGATTTTTCTACAACGCTTCGGCCATGATTTTAAGGCCCGCAAAATGATTTCCTGGGGGATTTTCTTCACCTCATCTCTAATAGCTCTTTGAAGGCCTCTTAATATAGAAATTCTTCGCTTATTCAGTTTGTTTTTCAGATGTCCCCATAGAAAATAGTCACATGGTGCAGCATCAGGACTGTTTGGAATCCATTGTTCTGGTCTCAGGAATTGCACTTGCTGATCTGTTCGGAATTTCTGGGTGACCTTAGATGCATGCGATGGGGCAGAGTCCTGATGGAAAACAGCATCACTATTAGGGTACAATCTGCAGTAATCATCCTTAAGAAAGGGCTTTAATATCTTCTGTATGTAATACTCAGAATTTATTTTGGCCCCAGGTTTCACAAACCGAGGTTTGGTCTCACCGTGGGCGGATATGCCCATCCAAACCATTACGCCTTTGGGATGAGGCACCGTGGTTGATGGTGTCAAGTCTCGCCTGTTCTGCCCACGACTAAGATATTGAACTTTAGATATAGCATTGGTATCAGATAGATTGATCCAAACTTCATCAGTTGTAATGAACTTCGCCATCTGTCCTTACGGAGAAGCTTGTAGAGGGGCCATGAACGTTGCCTCCTAATCTGCACCGATCTCTCACTTAAATGATGACATTTAGGTTTTTCATGGCATTTTTTCGTCAACTTTTGTTTTAGTTGATAGCTTACAACTTGCTGACTCACGTTAAGAGCTTTAGCCATGCTTGCCTGTGTTGGTGGATCCGGTTTTGATGTCATCTTATCAAGCTTCTGCAAATCTGATTTCTTCAATTTGCTTGGTCGTCCACTTCTTTTTGGTTTTGCAATATTTTGCATCGATCCGAGTTTTGAATTCTTGATGCGACTGATACGGCTGAGTGAAATCACAATATCTTTCTTTTTAAAATGGGTTTGTATAATCCTGTGGCTCCATCGAAGTTCTAAAAATGCTTGTACTTGACCAATTAGCTTTTTGTCAAATTTCTTCAAAGGCATTTTTGTGATTTTATGAAATAGTATTGCAATTGAAAGTTTAATAGCAGAGCTTTAGATCAGTATGCTATATATGTAAAAAGGTTTTAAAACTTTAGTTGTAGATAACCACAACAGTGATCCCTATACTTTTTTGTTACCCTGTAATTTCTTTAAAATACTACTTTTCTTAATGTCTCAGAATTTTATATTTTTGTTGGTAAGAGTGACACAAATTATTATGTAATTGTTATGAAAAATTATGTAAATTTAAAATATTTCCACGAAAATTTCCTTGAAATGAATTTGTCTTGCCTATTGTTCTTCACTAGACAAATATTTATTAGTCTGGTGAATAACAATAGGCAACGAATCAAGAATATGATCTTATTATTGATAATATATGATAATTCTGTTATAAAGAGCCTAAAATAAAAAACGGAACACATTGATGACTTTTAATCGAATGATCGCATTTTTACCTACTAAGATATAATATTTAAGGTTTGCGGTGTAGAGATTTAAAAACGATAACGGTTGCGTAGGCTCTTTTTTAAGTTACGAAATAAGACACAAAAATATACCTTGTCTGAATTAGCATACATTTAATTCGATGGAATTTGACTCGTAATCATAAAAATAAAGGTGGTAGCTTTAATCACTTTATGTTATTTTCACTCTTTTTTCTACTTGTTTTTATCGCTTCTCGGAAAATATAAGAGCAAATCGAAATCCTTTTGCACTCAATCATCAAACTTACTTTTTTAGAGATAATTTCTGGCAAAAAGTATTGTTTTATTTTCTAATTTGTCATTTTTAGTAATTTAGTATAACCCATTTGTGCTCAGCGTTCTTTTAAAAGTTCGATTTCTTTTATCAAAAAGAAAAAAAAAATGATGGAACTAGTATTCCATTACTAGGATTTATTTTTTAGGAACTAGATAACTATATTAACTAGAAAATGGATTTTGGTTTTGATTAATTATAAGTTTTTACCAGAAATGTCATTATCACACTGTACAGTAATTTTACCGAAATATTTTATTCAGTGCAAGACTACATCAAAAGTTGTTTAAGTGTTCTGCTTTTATTTTGAACACTGTACGTATATTATCCTTTTTAAAATATTCTTGAATATATAGAATAAAACATAAGAACTTTAAATTATATATTTATTATTAAATCAGCAGTTTTTAGTCTTCTTAAGGGATTTAGAAAACGTTTTTATCAGATATCACGTAAAAATGAAATGAAGAATTATACTTGAACATTTTATACTCAATAAAAATAAATAAAAATTTTGCTCCAAATTTATATATTTTTCCTCCGAGCATGATTGTACAAAAATATGAAAATTTTTTCCACGAATAGTTCGTCACTCGAGGAACAGTTTAAAGATAAATTTTCTCCCAGAAGTTCGTGTTTAAATCGTGAAAACTGTTCGAAGCATTTTGGTCTATTATTTATTTTATTCTGTTCTTTGTTTTTCACCTTAAAAATCACTTTTAAAAGAAGTGGTTATATCGATGATTTCCCATGATTATAAGCACAGTTCTTAATGGTTGAAATATTTTTACGAAACACGTTATTGCATACATCTAATCTTTTTGAAATATGCTAAAATATTCCAAATTAAGAAACTAAAAGCTATATAAGCAAATCAGCTATCAGAAACTGTACTTTTTGTTTCACTTAAAAAAAATTAATCTCCGATAATGTTTTTATTTCGATATCTAATTTAAATTTTCTTAAAAAATGAGAGATGCTAGTATTAATGTGGGGTTAGTATTAACAATGAAAAGGAATAAATTTGCTCTTAAGCTGTCATTTTATTTAGAAACAATTCTATTTGTTTTAATTTTGTTAAAAACAAATTGTTTTGGACACTATAATGTTAAAAAAACTAAATTAATGATAAAATAATAATAAAAATTAAAAAAGAATTGAAAACCAAGTTTTTCAATGCACATTTACTATTAAAAATAACACAGTAAAGAGAATTAACAATGTTGATGTGATAACGAAGAAATGGCAAAGTAATATGCCTGTGTCCTACTTTTTTTGTTCTATGTAAAAAATTGGCTACTTGATAAAATTTCTTTTTCTTTTACCAACCACATAGTTTGAAATGAGATTTAAACACTCTAGTAAATCTGAATTAGTCAGAATTTTCATGGAATATAAATTCCCTTCTGCAATAAATTATGTTATATCAAGGGTTTAGAAACGATTGACATTAAAACACAGCGAAACAAATTCTGGTAATATTACCGCACTGTATAGTAATGACATTTCTAGTACAAAAAAAAGTCATCATTCCGGTTAATTAAAAAAAAAATATACGGTATTTAAGCCATTTATTTAGTAATTTTTACGTTCATATGGTAGAGATTTACCAGAATCCCTAATTTTCAAAGTTATAGTTTTATTATCACACATTTAATAAATAAATGTGAAAGTAAAAGTTAAATTTAGCCGAAAAATGTTTTTTATACAACATTCTAAGGTCTAATGATATAATTACGAAAATTTACCACTTATTATAAAGTCATATTTTTAGTTAACTTTACCAAAATCATTCCGGTTAAAATCACCGATCTTTTTGGCGTTCTATAGAGCAAGAAACACGGTAAATTTTACCATATTCCATTAGTTTTGATCATAATTTTGTCTAGTCAACTAGCACTGAGTTCATGTTGAGATTTGATAATTCTAGTGAATCGAACGTGGTCGGAATTTCGTTCGACAATATATAACCTTTGGTGATAAAATAACGATAATTTTTACATGCAGTGATCAGAAAACGAATCTTGATTGCGATTCAGCTATTGCAATTTCTGTTAAAATTTGAATAGTGTATACATTCGGAAATTGTTCGATGTTTGGATTAATTATACATATTATTTGGGGACAAAATGGCATGAAGTTATATTTTTAGCAGTTGAAAAACGTGGAAAACTCGAAATTGAGTTACCATCTAGCACTGCTATATGGTGACAAGAATTTTGTTTGAAGAGTGAAAATTTTAACTAATGATAAAAATTTTGATTGACTAAAAAAATTCTCTTTTACGATAACATAATGATAAATTACGTTTATGAATATCAGAAAAACTATCAAAAATTGTGATGGTATAACGAAATGACTTCTAAATGACATTTGAGCACTCTTGTTAGACGAAAAGCAGTCGGAATTTTTATATGATAAATCGATTTCAACCATAAAATAACGATAAATTCTAGTATATATCTTTCAGAAAATGATTGAAATTTTTATTTTTGGGGGAACGGAATTCGTGTAAAATTTTCAGACCTTTAGCTAGTCGGAAAGTTAGTCTAAACTCTGGTTATAAAATTTCATAATCGGAAATGAATATTTCATAAAATTTCATAATTTCGAAAATTTCATAATCGGAATGAGAGTAAAAACGTAGTAATAAAATAGTTATGTGCTTTAAACATCAAACTATAAACAATTTTATTTATTTTTATTGATATTACTACAAAAATATTATTTATAAAAAACTAAGGTTTGTAATTAAAAAGAAGATAATTTTCATAAGTATATGAAATTATCAGAGCGTTGCTTTTGGGATGAAATATTGAATAAACAAAATGAAGTAAAGGAATTTTATGAGCTTTGAATTACTTCATAAGCGAATCCGCGAGTTTTTTCCGCTTTCGGAAATAAAAATGACATTCTATTATTACATTCATGCATGTTAAACTATATTCATAACTAAGAAAAGCTTAGATTTAAGAAAAAAACTGGCTTTAATTCTGGTATTTTTCTAATAAGTTTTAGCAGCAACTGCTCTAATAAATTTAAACTTGAACGAATTAATTTATTCTTCCTAATGCGTTTGAGGTGCAATTTTGCTCTTAGTGATGACTTGTGCAAAGCTATTTATAAAATCAGTAAGACTTTCTATTGAAAGAATATAGAGAAGAATTTTAGATATAGTTTCTTTCTTCTTTCGAAGTGAGAAATGGTTCTTTAAAAATAAGGAATGTGTAAAAATAATTGTAACAGTACCTAAAATAGTTTAAATATATTTCCTCTCCAAGCATTCAAATTTAATAGTTTCCCTTATTCTTTAGATTGATAAATATTTAAATAAAAATTTTTTTTTAATATAAACTAATTTAAACTTTTAAAAGTTGATAAAAGTTGTTTTTTTTAAAATAATATAAAGCAACATTGCGTAAAAAGTAATTACCAAAAATTTTCTACAAATCTCCTTTTATTTACTTTGTTTTTCCTCACACGTTATAATAAGGGAAGTCTTTACAAATCATTCCTTACACATTACAGTATATTTGTTTTTACAAATAATAATACGTTTTTATACAAAAATAAACACATTTTTCGACATAAATAAATATTTCTGTTTTAATTTTGATTCATTTTCCATATCCGATGCTATTGAAATTCGAATTCTTAAATTTGTTACGGAGAAATATTTTAGAATATGATATTTTAGTACATTTTATAACATATTTTATAATTAATTAAGATAAAATATATTAAGTGTTTGCACGTTGCAAGGTTTTTACTTAGTTTGTGGCTGCTTTCTTTTGATTCCTTATCTGTTTTTTTAATATTTTCTAAAGAAACAAATAAAATATGTATTCCAAAAAACAAAGATTAAAAAAAAAAAAAAAACGAAATATCTTAAACTTTTCTAAACTATTCCTGGAATCTTTTTTACAGTCACCAGACGATATCAAAAGAAGAAATGTTAAGAAAGGTTCCGAGATTCTATGTCATAAATCTCAACTTCGTGAATAGGCAACCGAAAGATTCTTACACATCTATCATACTCTTTTGTTAACTGTATCAAAATAAGCAAAAAGTTTTGACGCTGAGAAAGTTTTGCTACATTTATTTTATATTTTTGAAATTCTTATTCATTGAGCTAAATTTGAAATTTTCTTAAAATATTTTTCGAGGCAGAATAAATCGTAAACTGGATCAAAACTAATTCATGAATTATTAAAGATACTCCTCAGTAATAAGTTTGTTAGGTTATTATAAATGGTATATTCCAAATTCACAAAAGTTTCCACGTTTTTAACTACACTGTTGCCTTGGAAATGTTTAGAAAGAACATTTTATCAAATTTAGAAAATTACTAAATCTTCCCTTGTCAGAGGATACGAGCTTTGTCAAATATATGCATTAGACTTAACGCAATATATCACATAGCTAAGTTGATTGGGAAATGCAAGCGAAAAAAAAGAAGTGTAAATAAGTGAGAACTCAAAAATCGAAACCCATATTTAATCCCTGTACCATCTCATCATTTACAGAAAAAGATAGACTATAGGGTGCCCCTTGATTGTTATGTTCAAGCCAAGTTGTGATCGCGGTTGATCGCCAAACTGGCCGGATGTTGAAACCCAATAGTGATTCTGATTGGTTTAGATTTTAGCGATGTTCAGCGGTATATGTAATTTCAGAGGTCCATTAGTTCTACGTTGGATACCGGCTGGTATCCAACGTACTTACTTTTTCTTCTGATTAATAAGATCGAAGGTATGTGGGCAGTCATAAAAAGGGACTTAAGAAAAAAATGTTACCGCCGGTCCGGTACCACAGATGTCATTTTCGATTCGTATTTCGCCGAATTTATGTGGCGATGGAGGTACACAGATTTTATTCATGATATGTTTAGACAGTATCTAACTGCTGTTAGAGAATTCTGTGCACCTAAATCAAAATCTGAGGATATTCAAGCTAAATGAAGAAGTGAGTTTTTTTTTCCCCTTCTCTTTCTGTGCTTACTCCATTAATTTTTGTTTCGATTCAAAATGCATTTTATTGGGTTTATTAATTTCGCTTATATTGGGTTCATAGCAATTTTACTAAGTTTTGACCGATGTTTTGTTGAAATTTTCCAATGTTTTATTGAAATATCATTATGTTTTGACCGTATTTCCTGTTACCACGGTGCTCCGAGCAGACAGGAATGACGCCAAACATAAGTCGCCAATTTCGCCAAGGGGCACCCTCAAGTATATTTTTACCACAGAAAACAAAATTGTTAAAAAAAGCTGTTGAAGAACTACCAAAATTGACTGAGTTGAAAGTTTTGTCAAATATTTGAGAGCTCATGTTTCTTTTAAAGCGATGCAGTTTCTGGATGTACTAATTTTTTTTTTATCACCGTTGTTGAACACCTGACCCAATTTTGTGTTTGCGATTATCAATGTTCAACTCTAACAATGCTAACAAAGCTGGTTATGAAAAATATGCTTACTAAATGTTGTCAGATAATGTTAAAATTTATTTTAACATTTTATACTAATATTTAGTATTATCAACATTTTTAACAATATTTTTATTGCTCTACCATCTTCCAACTGTTCAGCAACAAAGGTATTTTTGATCAAACAATT
Organism: Parasteatoda tepidariorum; assembly: GCF_043381705.1. NCBI lineage: Eukaryota > Metazoa > Arthropoda > Arachnida > Araneae > Theridiidae > Parasteatoda > Parasteatoda tepidariorum. Next base: position 27,324,022 of record NC_092211.1, on the reverse strand, counting down.
AAACTTAATTGATTCATTGCGGATATTACATACATTTTGGCAGAACAATTTAAAGGTAATTTTGTTTATAATTAAAATATATTATAAAGCATTAATAAATAAATCAGTCTAGCTTGGTAAAAAATTCTGATATGAGAAAAATTCTATATTTTCATGAAATTATTAAGAAATATTTTTAAGGTCATTTCATCTACCAAACAACAATCCTGTTACTTTTGGTGGTATTTTTGATCAAATTATGAAATATGTTAAATCATGGATAGCATTAAGATTAATTATTTGAAGGACTTGTTTGTAAGGAATATAGATTGTAAATCATTGATTTATAAATGAATTTAGTTTGTGTTTTAGACATAATGGATTCTAGAGATGAATACATTTCGAAATTCAAATAATTAACGATTTTAGATTCATAATTAAACTCTTGAACGTAATATTTATTCGTAACAAATATTCGTTACTATCATTAACTATCATTTGCCAGCATTTCTAAAACCTCTTAACTAATTAGAGACTGTGTTTGCATTTTGAAATACGTCACCTATTAAATATTGACATAAGTTATTAGTGCATTCCCCTTTGATGATTGTAATTAGTACAATAATATCTTATTGCTTATTGCCAATGCAATAAAATTTGAAAAACGTTTTTTTAATAACCTTTTTATGATTTTTTTTTCTAAATTCATTTTTTTATTTTTTGTGCGGTAGAAATAAAATATAGCTGAAAAAGACTAAATATTTATCAAACAATGACTTTAATTTTTTTTCTTCAAAATCTGGGAATAATTCTTATTAATAGACTATTAACAACTAATATTAGTTAAGCAATATTTTACATAAAGTATTAAATAAGTAATAAAAAGTACTTAAAATAGAAATTTTTTTTGTTTACCAGTTTAGTTTCAGTATGAAAAATATTCATTAGAAAACTAACACAAATACATATCTTAAATTAGTCTCTATTATTATAATCTTCAAAGAATAATAACTTGCTCTTAAGTTAATTTATAAATTTCGATCTCATGTCTTTCTTCTTTAAAAAAATAGCGCAAGTTCCTCTGATTTGGATGTTAAACTTAACATAACATTTTGTTTAGTGTTGCAAAAACTATATAAAATCTCATTCCAGAGTTAAGCTCTAAGTTAATTCCAGATTATAAACAAACTACTCGTGATATTTTAATTGGCTTTTATTGAATTTTTCATATTCAAAGTGCGACAACATTGGTGGTTTCGGAAGTGAAAATAATTTGTGTATGATGTAAAAGCATGAAAGTTAAGTGTAAAAACATTAAAGTTAAGTGAAAACATGAAAGTTCAACATCATATTTGGAGGGATATTGCTCCACTGTTTTTACATTGAACAATGAAACCCACTTGTGATTGTGAATAAATAAATAAATACTACTACCCCCATTTAAGATGAAAAATGCAAACACCTTTGATATTTTCCAAATTTAGTATTTTTGAAATTTTAATTTTAAATAAATCAATTTTAATTTTCAATTTTAAATGTTTAGATTTAAGCGACAACTTTAAAATTGCTATATGAACGCTTGATTTGCCTATTTCACATATTTTTCTTTTGTTATAATTGAAAAATATATTCCGGAAATAAATAATTTATCTATAATTTATTTATCTACCTTCATTTTAGATAAACCATAAATCCAATTTAGATAAACGGTAAAAAAATTATTACAATTTAATTTGGTAAAAGATGTATAGAGAGGTGGATATATGCAGGCATCAGGAACCAGGCTATAAATAAATATTACATATTGAGACATATTTTTTAAAGACCAAGCATTCAAGTGGCACAAAATCATTGTGCTTCTCAAAAAAAAGAAAGGGAAAATCTTGCAAAGTAAATCCCTAAATGTTTCATTTCAGGGAATAAGAGAAACCTTAGTAACTGTAATTGGTCCATTAAATAGGTCTAGGGAAATTTAGCTTTCTCACAAGTTAGCAAAGGGGAAAGCGTCAAAATGTTAATTAATGCATACTTGAACTAAAAATAGATTAAAAGACAGGATGTGAATTTTAAAGTGTGTGAAAGAGCGTAAAGACTAGTTGAAGCTTTTCATGTTACACACACAGATATGCATATATANCTATTTATATATATATATATATATATATTATCCCTTAATATGACGTGATATGGTCGATCAATTTAAACTTATAAGAACATGCCTTTCTTATATAGTAATCTTTTCTTTCCACAAACTGTCTAAAAATATCAAGGAACATTTTTTATTGAAGCACTTGTTTAGGATAAATTTCGTCGTTACTTTACGAAGTATTAAAAATAAAAACAGAGTGTATTTAAGTTGTCAAATCCTTCGACAAAAATAGTGAAAAAAATTAATAGGAGACATATAATATAGTTTTTTATTCGAAAACTAAATGTAAAAGAAAAAAATAACTTTTTTTTCACAAACGCAGAAAGGGAGCTTAAATTTACAAGCGTTATTTCGTTATTTTTTCTCAAGGGGGTCAGATCTACAAAAAATCTATCACCATTTTTCTGCTCTTAAACCCATATTATTAAACCCAGCTTTTTATACAATTAAAACTAACCAAATGTATTTTAACTCGGAACTTTTGTTTCTGTAGTTGTTTAGTTGTATGGAAAACAACTACAAACTGATGCGAACTCATTCGATTATAAAAAATTTTACTGACGATTTATAAAGTGCACCAATATTGGAATTTTTGGGAGCAAAAATAATTCAGTTATGGTGTGAATGTGCGTAAGCGTGGTATAAGCTTTTTATATCATAAATGTTTACATTTATCTACACTTTTTAAATCTGATATAAAAGCTCGATTGGGTGTTATTTTGTGTTCATTTACACAATTTTCTGGGGAGGTATTGCGACGCATTAAAGAGATATTGCGACGCAATTTTAACAGTGTATGAAACATTAATCTCTGTTCTATAGAAGATATAGTTAATATTGATATAAATTTACTAGTTAAAGCTATCACAAAATATCGAAAAATAAGAAGCTTCAAAAATAAACATTTACTGGTCTTTTCATTTACCATTAGCGCAAATCCCCCTGAGTGATGGAGTAATAAAAAAAAGTTCTTTTGCAGAAGTTTTCTCGGTCTAAAGTTTCAGCTATATTAGGGAGATGAAAGGATTATCCGGAATGTGGTAAAAGAATTTTTCTTTCCAATAATCCTCATAATCCTTTGATTTCAAACAGATTTCTTTAAAAACATTTCTTTGGCAACTGCAATCCTGAATCTGACCTAATGCTGCGAAAAAAGAATTCTTTTTTTCAATTTGTTTTTTCAAGCGAAATTAGATTTTAAAAAATGGACGAATTAATGATTGTTTAAAATTTTAGGAAAGTAGCAAAGTTGACTGTATTTATCAGAATTAAAATTGATTTACAAATTGGGTATATTTAATGGGATTTGCTTGTTTGTTTTTTCCTAATACATAATTTATATTAAAAAAAATAATATAATTTTCCCGCAATTTTTTAAATACTTCTAGCTAAATACATGATTTTAGGTTATCGTGTTAAATAAGTTCAAGTAATAAAATGATTAAAATATTAATGTAACGCTAATTTTGATCATGTTTCCTTTTAATTATAACTTAATTTTCTTTAGAGTCATTTGATAAAAAAGTTTTTTTCGTCTATTTGTAATCTTTTTTAAGGGAAAATGCAAAATAACATCTTAAAGGTAAAGAACGTCATTTCAAAGTTGACATCTTTATTTATTTGTTATTTTATTTATTGTTTATTTGTTATTTATTTATTAATTTTAATTATTTATTTCTTGTTATTTATTTTTTATCTATTATCAGAGCTAAATGGAAGAAGATCTTAAGTGACAATTTAGATGAAAAAAACAGGATTTTGGTTAAAATTATCTTATTTACTTTTGCAGAATTGTTTATTTATTTAGCTAAGTCATTTATTAGCTAACTAGTTAGATTATTATTTCGCTAATTAACATAACAGACATCTTAGTGACTGAAGTAAGTAAGTGACAATCTTTGAGTGTTATGGAGTGAAAGAAGGTTTCAAGTGCATTTAATGACTTATAATCAATGTGCAATCTTACACAGAGAAAAAAAGTATGGTCAAAACTACAAGAATATGGAAATTTTTGTCGTTTTTTTTGGCTTTATGGCAACACCGAAAAGATCAATAAATTTTACAGAAGCACTCTATTGATTTTGGTAAGATTATCAATAAAATACGATTTTATAAAATAATTTCATCACGATATTTTAGAGCATGGCGTAAAAAAAACATCTATTTAGTTAAACTTACGTTTCCATTTTGTATTTCGTACTAAATGTGCGGTAATAAGAACTGTAATCATGAAAACTAGAATTTTCTGTAAACTGTTACCATATGAATGAAAGAAATTACCAAATGAATAGTTTAAATACTGTATATTTTGATTTTATTAACCGGACGTAGTTTTTTTTTTGTTACCAAGAACGTGATTACCATAAAGTACGGCAAGTTTACCCGAAATTTTTTTCTCCGTATACGATTGATAAAAGGAGCCGCCTATAACTTATGATGGATAAACTCAATCTACATTCTCTACTTTCACTTTTTGCCTCATAAATAAATAAAAGGAAAGTTGATGATACAACAGCAAGTGTACTAATTGATCAAAGCCTTACTTTGGAAAACAGTTTATTGGCAATATTAATACATTTCGTTATTAATTTTTAATATTGCTCCGTTTCGATTTAAGAACCAGCTTCATTCGTTTTGACAGTGACAGATTAATATCTATGGCGTACCCTAACTATGCACGCTAACAAGAATTTCCGGTAAGTCGTTACCATATAAACAGAACAATTGCTAAATGAATGATTTAAATGCTGTGTTTTTTTTTTCTTTTAACAGAACTATGGTTATTTTAACCAAGAATGTACAGTATGGCAATTTTACCAGAATTTATCCCCTTGTAGAAAACTTTGTCTTCTGAAAACAAATTAAAACTCCAAGAATGTGAAAGCTATTCAACGAATAATTTAAATGAGTTCAATTTAAAGATTATTTTTGTATTACACATGATGTAAAAATTTAAATAAAAATCTTATGACGAGAAAATAAATCTATTTTCCCTTTGTAGTCATATTTTTATCAGATTAATTTAAGATTAAAATCATATAAAAATGAAATTTATTTAAAGTGAACTTAACTTACATTTTCCATAAAATTAAAAATAGTTTTACACCTTTATTTTTTCCACGTAATTAATTATCTTTTTCCTAATCTCAAAATAATTTAATATCTAGTTGAGACCCCGAAATCGGTCATCTATCAAAATTCAAACCGTGATTTTATTCACTTGAAATAAACGAGCTAATTTGAAATAAAGTATGAAAATAATAAAAAGAAGGAAGAGATTGAAATAATCAATTTGATAAATGGTGAAACCATTGGTCCTCATGTCAAAAGCAGAGGGAAACCTTGGCAGAAAAAAATTAAAAAATGGGCTTAGCGACAATCAAGCATATTTCCACCCTCTTTGAAAGTTAAGTATTAATCATTTTTATTACTTTCTTTTTTCAATTAGACGACCGTAAAAATTAATTTTGATATTAAAGATTTGATAGAGATTTTTATTTTGATCATTAAAATGGAAAGCTATTGTAACTGACTGAATTTTTTAATACCTGTTAATGATGCTAAATGGAAACTTTCTTATTTAGAAAACATTTATTTGAAAATATGATCTTTGAAATTATTTATGATCTAATTAATTTTCAAGTTTTGTTTCATTAAATAGTTACTCCTACGAATCAAAGTTGAACCATAGAGCAAAAAATTTTTTGGAAAATACGAATGTTTAATTATATTGGTGTATATATTGATATGCGTAACTTACGTAGCTAATAACCATATACAGGGTTATTCATAATTCCTTCCGGAGTTTCGAAGCGTTTTAGTAAAAAAAAAAAAAAAAAAAAAAAAAAAAAAAAAAAAANAAAAAAAAAAAGACGAATATGAAAAAAAGAAACATATGAAATTATTTCGAAACTATTCAAGTTTTACTTACATGCATTACAGGTGTTCTATGTGTGAACAATTGGTCACACGGCATACATCAATGCGATAGTCCAGTTCCTGCCCGGAGGGAATTATGAATAACTCTGTATTGATAAATATATTGAAAAATATATTAACAATATGCTATTATGTAAATATATATTCATACAATTAATGTATTGAGGACATATTAATGATTGAATATAAATAAAATTTTAACATTGAAGCTTTCTTATGAATTGTAACATTGAAGCTTTCTTTTAATCTGAAGGCCACTTTAATTTTACCTTTCCTAATACGTTCTCTCTTATTGATAATGCGATTCAACTTACAGCGAAAAATTTGACCCGATTCTGACAAATGTTAAATAGATGACAAATGTAATGAGCCATGATGACTCAGGGGATAGAGTGTTCACCTTCCAATGACGTGAACCGGGGTTCGTTCCCGATGATGGCTGGTCGATACGAATTCCGCATCCGGCTTGCACTGACCACAGTGCTGACGTGAAATATCCTCAGTGGTAGACGGATAATAAGAATAAGTTAGAGTCACCTTGCCGTCAGGCTAACCGTGGGAGGTTCTCGTGGTCTTCCTCTCCATGTAACGCAAATACGGGTTAGTTCCATCAGAAAGTCCTCCACGAAGGCAAATTTCTCCCAATACTCGATCCAGGAGTTCCCTTGTCTTCTGGATTGCGTTCCAATTTCACATGGCTGCTGAGTTGAACATTAGTAGTCGTAAACCCAAGAATTGGGTCGTCTGTTTAACGATGGTTATAAAATAAAATAAAATATTAAGTAGAGTCATAGTGGCTCAGGGGATAAAGAGCTCGCTTCCAAATGAGATGACTCGGGTTCGAATCGCAGCTGTTGCTGGTCAATACTCACCCGACTCGCACCGACCACAGTGCTGACGTAAAATATCTTCAGTGATCGACGGATCATGGGTAAGAATCCCCTTGTCGCTGCTGACCGTGGGAGATTTTCATGGTTTTCCTTTCCATGTTACGCAAATGCGTTTTAGTTCCATCAAAAAGTTCTCCACGAAGGGAAATTTCTCACAAAATTTGATCCATGAGTTCCCTTGGCTTCTGGATTTCTTATGTTCTGCCTGCCACTCTCATATTCCCGATAGATGTCTTTTCTAGAGCATAGGTGCGGGGACGTGCGCTGGCGTTGTTGTTGTTATGTATTGAGTTTAAAATTAAAAGGCTATGGAGTTCAACAGTGGAATCCGTGAACTCGAAATTGTGTCTGCTGTTCAATGCCAGTGATGAAATAAAACAAAAGATGAAATGTCAAAAAAAGGAGACAATCTCAACAACTAACAAGCTTAATCTTTAACTAATAAATATGGTGTAAATAAATGTCCAGTTTTTTTCCAGGCGTTTTCCAGATATTTAGAGATATTTTTGCAAAAATGATTTTTTTCTTAAGACTTCTGTTTGTTAATTTCTTGTTGTTGATATTCCATGTTTTGAAATGAAAATTGACAGCCTGAAAAGCAAGTTTTTAGACGAGAAAAACCTACCAGCAAGTTGTTTAAACTGATTACTTTAGTACTTTAGAAACAGGGAACAAAATGGTTATAAGAATAAACAATACTTAAACAAGAATTTTTTTTAACGAGATTCACTATATACTATTTTTGATAACTACAGAACATCATTCGCTAATAAAAAAACAACTCTGCAAAATAAAAAGTATTCGTATAGTTGGGTAATAGTTTTCCCATTGAATGGATGATACTTCTAATTTAATAAACCCTCATTCATGCAATTTCGATCAACAGCTTCAACGAAAAATAAAAAAGAACGTAAAACTTTTACTTGTGGTTCTTAGTCTGAAAAAATGTCCGTAGAATTGGATCAATTTAACATTGGTAGAACGGACAGACTTTTTCGCCTTGTCAACCAAAGTTCTTTGAACAATAAAGTTACGTTAAATTTGAACCTTATTAAATGTGTATTAAAAAGAAGCAAACAGAATTCTCTTGTGCTGATGGTAAAATAATGTACAACAACATAAAAATCACAAATAAGCAAGTGCGATAGACAAACAACCGCTACTGTACTATAAGCACGAACCATTATCGGTTCCTTGATGATGATAGTTACCGAAACGACAATCATTATACTCACTTATTTAAGCTTTTTACATTGTTTCTGCATAACTTTGGTGACAAATCTGATCCAATGATTTGAAATTCATCCGCTCCGTGAGCCAAAGTTTGTTATAATAAATGTTTCATTGTACCAAAATATATGAAGTACATTTTTATTAGTATTTGAAGTTTAGAAAATTAGAAATTGAACAATCATTTAAGACAAGTTTAATTTGAAATAGATATAAAAAAGGATTTAGAACGCCTACAAGTTTTTCGACAAACTACCCACCTTTATTAATTGGACATGATACATGAGTAAAGGCCATGTTTCGAACCAAGATACAATTTGAAGTAAAGTGCAATAATATGAGATATCCATCATAATTAAAAAAATTTCTTTTTCTTGAATCAAAAGTGGCGGTATGCACAACTAAAAACGTGAAAAAAACCTTTATAACCTTTATTCGTTTTATTAATATATGTAATTTTAATTTAATAAACAATTTTCTGTAGAAAAGCCTAGATTATATATATTTTGTTCCTTATTAAATATTTTGTTATGGTCAATAGTTATGATTGTGATACTCCTTATGTTTGGAAACCTGAAAATAGTTTAGCTATATAAACGAGGTAGCCATCTTCTCCATATTCCCAAAGCTTTCATACATCGAAACTCTACTCTACGTTCATTTAAAAAAGCTGGTGAAAGGTCTATACCTTCAATATACAACAAATTTAGAAAGTCAACATGTAAAACGTTAAACATTTTCAGATTTTAACATTTTGAGCTGTTAGATCATGCAAGCACTACAGTCTTTTGTTTCACTTTTACCATCAACTACTGATGCTGCATATTTACATTCGCGCTGCATTTACCTGCGAGTGCAGGAATAATTGAGAAACAATTTGAATCCAAAAGTCTGAGGGTGAAATGTATGTAATGTAGTTTGTCTCTTAGAGGTAAGAACTCAGCCCCCCCCCTCCTCCCCCACAAAACCTGAAGCCGCCTGCTGCTATGGAAACAAGAAGAGCGCATTTAAGGGAGGGTAGCTTCTCTTCACTCTTGGGCTAACACAATAGACCTTAAAAAAAAGATTCCCTTTATCTCGCTGACCCGAGCCAATACTTCTCCTAAACAGTGAAATAGTTACTACTTGAAATAGTTATGCCTCGTTACCATAGTCACAGACACGGGTACGGACGAATGGCTGGAGGAGTTCCTACTTTAGACAAACTATAGCTCACTGTGTACTGTTTACAGCTGATCTCAGAAAGAATGTTTACTTAAATTTCATACACATAAAGATTGTGGTGAAAAAAATTGTATTTAAACATGTTTTTTGTGCACAGAAATGTGTAAAAAAATTGCTACTGAGAAATCTATTCTAATAAGCAACTAATTAAAAAGTGAATTTGAAGATGACTTCTCCCGTTTAAATTTCTTTTCACTATGATTAGATTTCTGTTCGTGGTATTTTTTGTTGATTTTCTACGTATTTTTATTACTTATCTTGAAACTTTATTTATTTTATTAAAATTTATCGTTTCTTTTATTTTATCGTTCAAACGGCGTTGAACAGCTGACCCACTTTTTGGGCTTTGTAATTTGAACCTAGCCCAGAAGACAAGGGAACTTGGGAACTACTGTATTGTCAATGGGACAAACTTGACTTCGCAGAAAACTTTTAGATGGAACTTTGAGTAACATGGAGAGAAAAACCATGAAAACCCTAACACGGTTGGCCTGATGGCAACGGGATTCTGACTCATGATTCGTCTACCACTGAGGACATTTTCCGACAAAAGAATTCATATCATCCAGCCATCGTTGGAATTCGAACTATGTTACCTCTTTAGAAAGCGAGTGCTCCATCCATAAGCCACCAAATTTTAAAATTACATTTGTTAAGTAGTCAGAGGGTTAGATCTTTCCCCAAATCAAGAAAGTCAGATTATTGTTATTCACTTCTAGGATCTACAAAAATTATATTTCAAGCAATTCATTATTAGAAAATTGAAAAGAAAATGTTTGAAAATTCAAATTAGAATTTTTTTAAAACGTATGGTTTTAGAACGAGGAGAATGTCACACTAAGGGATTGGGATTTTTTTTGGATTGCTGTTTTCCATTGATTAACAGCTTAATTTCAAATATTGTGAGCAGAAATTTTATTTTAAATTAAAAGCTTTAGAAATTGTAAGATTTAGGGGGACAAAGGGAATAACGTATTGGAATGGAAATATTTTTTTTCGTAACTAGAACATATGAGCTATTATAACACTTAATTGCTTAAAAATTGAAATAAAAATTAGCGTAAGCTTTTTATTTGAAAAGAACTTAGAATTTATTACTTTAGGGGTAAAGGGGGACTATTATTTTACAGCTAGAATCCGTATAAACTAAATTCCATCATTTAATTGTTAAAAAAAATCGAAAGGAATTTTAATTTATTTGGAAGATATCTAAAACTTTTGGTTTTAGGGGAGTTAGACGCACGGGGAATATGAATTAATTTTTTTCTTTATTCATACTTGATACAGGATTCATGTAAGTTACATTCCAACATTTAAGTGCGTGAATGGAGGTGTGTAAAGTATTTTTTAATGGTTTCTAAAACTTATAATTTTTTACCGTTTGCGAAACAGAAAATTTCGGTTGCACAATTTACTCAGATTACTCATTAGCAATTGCGACCATTGCTTCCTTGCGACCTTTGCCACTACGACCATTGCTTCCTTACGACCCTTGAATCTGCGACCAACTTCTCTTCCCTTGGGAGACATTTTGTAAATTAAATGAATTTAGACTTCAAAGAATTAATAAGTTCTAACACCCTTATCATTAGATATCTAGTCTTCTTCCTTTATGTTCCTGTTGCTTTATATTTTTTTCAGATCCAAGTGCCATCTGTTGAGGAACAGGGTAACTAATTTTAAAATATTGTATATCATAAGGTTTTCCAAGAAGAGCACAGCAAACAGTTCGATCATGAGACTGACGTGCTGCCTATTGCGCTACCGAGGAATAGCAAACAACACATTTGTATCTACTTATATTCTTTTTCAAATTATTTTTTAAAATCTTCGAAATGTCAGAGAGAACTAAAAAAGAATTTAACAGCTTTAAAAAAAAAAGAAGTAAAGTGTAAAGAGGACATTTTCTTCTTCGGAGTAGTTAATAAGTTTCTTAACTCTCTTCCTTTGTGACATTTTGTAAATTGAGTTAATTCAAACTTCAAAGAAGTAATAAGTTCTAACACCCCTATCATCAGATATCTGTTCTGTTGTTCTTCTTCCCTTTAAAACTTTTCAAAGTTTTCTTTTGACACGTCCGGCATTTCATTAAAATAGAAATTTCTTTTTTTTTCTCTCTCTGTCTTTCATGTTCTGCAATCCTTTTATCATTTTTATTGATAAAAAAGGTTTGCCATTTCTTTTTTTAAAAAAATAACCATTTAATACGTTTGAATAAAGAGGAATACGATTTAGGTTTTGTTTAATTGCAATATCAAAAACGCTTTAAATTTTAGTTGTGAATTATATTTCACCATGAAATTCATTTTCTCGTCTTCAGATATGGGAACTTTTTTAAGCGAATTTATTAATAGCTTAAAGTGCAAATTTGTAAGAATTTAATTTCCTTTTATTTTAGTCATTAAAAACTAAAATTTAAAAAAAAAAAAATATAAGAGAACAAATTAAGTAAAGCAATACATGAAAACCGTCAAATGTGTAAATTTTCGTATCAGAAACATAAAAAACCGAACACAATTATATTAATTTTCATTTGATTCACTTTAGGTATCCGAATATTGTCTTTAAGACTCGTTTACTTTTTTTTTAAATATAATAATAACATAATTTTTTTTTAAAAAAAAAACCTTGTCAATTCGTTTTATTATGTGTAAAAACTTATAAAACTACAAAAAATTATCATTATTATCATTTTCTTTTCATATGACCATTTTTAGGTAAAAATAAGGAAATTTTAAACATAAACGCTGAACACAGTAAAAAATTCCTGACACCTAAAACATTAAATCATTTAAAAACTTTATTTAGAACGATATCAATTATGTTTTGAACTATTATCTTTAAAGCAAGTACATATACTACAGAGTTAGGGATCGATGTTGTCAAAAAAGCAAATTTTCGCATCGTATTCCGCACCCGGCTCGCATCAACCGCATTGTTGACGAAAAATATCCTCAGTGGTAGACGGATCATGGGTTAGAGTCCCCCTGCCGTCAGGCAATCAGTGGAAGGATTCGTTCTTTTCCTCTCCATCTAACGCAAATGCGGGCTAGTTCTATCAAAAAGACGTCCTCAAAGACAAGTTTTTCCCAATAGTTGATCCACGAGTTCCCTTGTCTTCTGGACTGGGTTTAAAATTAAAAGGGTACGGAGTTGAACATTGGTCGTCTTAAACTCACAATTGGGTCGGCTGTTGAACGATGGCTCTAAAATTAAGAATTAAATACGAAAAAGAAGCAAAAAATAATTGATTTCTTCTGCAAAACATTCAGATAAAGAAAAACAATCTTAAATTTCTGGTATTCAATGAATTTTAAACTTTCGTAAAATCATGAAGAAGCGGGCGTTCCAAAATATAGAAAAACTTCATATTTTGATAAATATTTGCCAAAATGATTATATTTAGAACAGCTCTGTGATTTAGTTACTGATTTTTAAATTAATTTTGAAATTTTAAGTGGCTCCAATATTTTTTAACCCGAATTTTAATACAAATGCTTTTTAATTTTACTTCACTTCAATGAAGAAAAAAGTTAAATTTTTCAATTTGCATTAAAAAAAAAGATATTATTTTTCAAATTAGGGATATAAAAACAAATTATAAATGACAGTTTTAAATGCCTGTAAGTTAGTTTTTATTTCAAATATTTTTAGAAACTTAGTTATCAGAAAGTTTATATGAGCTTATTTATAACTCTCGTATTATTTATTTAGCTCTATAAAGTAAGAAAGTCGATGCAGCAAGTTTTCCTTTTCGGTCTGCTGGTAATATCGATAGCTTTATTGATTTATCGACAGAATTTATCAGAGTATTGTGCTCTGAAACTTGACCAGTAATCAAAAGTTGCAACTACTTTATGCTGTCTAGGAGTAAAATAAATCACACTCACTGATTATAGTAAGGAAACAGAAAGGAAGCTTAAAGAAAGGAAGCTTAAAGTGAAATACATTTTTTACTAGTATCAATTATTAGTTTGTATGCAGTTTAAATCTACTAAACAAGTTTATTCTGTAATTGTGATCAGAAAACAAAATTTATTTTTTGTTTAAATGAGAATGCTTTTGCAATCTGAAACAGATTTTTATGCTGTTTACTAGACCAGAAATTCAATATCGCAACTAATTTTTGCTTATTAGTAAAGTAAATCTCAATTAAAAAACTTTTTTAAAAAAAATTGTCATTTCATAAATAATTTTTAATAATAAAGATGTTTTTTTTAATTATTTGTTTCTTAATTATAAACCTGAAAAAAATTTTAATCCTTTTTAACCCACTGGCACGTAAAAAGTCGTATTTTAACCTACAGTCTTCTCCGCACGGCAAAACCGGTTTTCCCATGTTATTAGATTAAAAAAAAAATGGTGTATTGGGGAGAAAAATTTTCTCAATTTCGTCCATATGCTAAACCGTAATATTGTACTTTATCGTACTTTTTATCGTATATTGATATTTTATCATAATTTTAGAAAGAAAATTCTAACAATGCATATGACAGGTAATTATTCCATTTTACATAGAACGACGATACTTAATATGCGTTTTTGATTTATTAAATTTAAGAATTTTTTACGGATATTCAACTAAATAAAAACTTATCGGAAACGAACTGTATTAGCCACACTCTCTTTTCAAATTTTGCAAGCAGAATAAGAAACATTGTTATTTTCAGCAGTTTTAAGTTTTTCTTTTCCTTCTTAATTGTCTACCTATAAAAATAATTTAATACAATTTTGTTGTTATTTAAAAAATATTTATAAATCCAATTCAATTGCAATTCAATTAATTTATATTTTTTTTAAATATATTATAAATGGTATAATATAGATTATATTATTTATAACATAACATATATCATATTATTTATAAAATAATCTGTATATATATTTCTCTTACACGGCGACAAAAAAAGCCTCATTACAACTGCCCGAATGGCAACGCTAGAAAATTGACCAATGATTGCCACTAAAAGTGTCACATGCTAAATCTAGCTGACGTGGCTCAACATTAGCGCTTTTAAAAACGGAAACTGAAATAACCTTAAGCTGGGCAGAAGTGAGTAGTCTTTGTCGATAGATCTCTATTTTAGTATTTTGTCGAAAGCGCTTTTTTTCACGAATTTATATATTACGAATTTATTTGACGATTTTTGATTTATATCACGAATTTATTTGTTCAATTATTGTTATTAGTTATTCATTGAAAAATGAGTCTCAGTCGTGCTGTTACGCTTTAAGATTTTATACTATCGCACATTTCTAATAGGTTTAACGAATTACATGTCATTTATTTGAATTCAAATTTATTTTAATGACTTAGTATTTACTAAAAAGATGCCATTTTTTCTTTTTTAAATTTTTTTTACGTGGATTTGAATGATTGTTTTGAATTCTTAAAATTTTTGCAACGTACCTAAGTTAGTAGCGAGCGAAGCGAGCTTGATTTGCGAAGCAAACCATATAAGATTGCGTAGCAATTTTCGGGGGTTGGTGAGCGTTAGCGAGCAGGGGCCGCAGCCCACTAGTATATATTATATGACGTCCGGTGGCTGAGAGGTAGAGCTTTGTACTTAGGTCTTTTGTTCAATCCTCGGGCTAGGCAAAGTTGACTCAGCCTATCATCGCTTGAGTGGGCGGATAAAATGAGTACCAAGCATACTTGGGGACTAAATACTAGAGGTACCGCGCCTGCATCCCAGAGACCAAGGTCAAGAAAACTGAGATGGGCACAGTAGGCCTTGATCTCTATGGGCGTCACGACACTGAGTTTAGTTATAATCTATATCATATAATATTCATTATATAATTTATATTATAATATGTATTATATTTAATTATATTTTATATTATTATTAAATATATCAAGAAAATAATGTTGTAAGCACAACTATTTCTGTTTATAAAACTGTATTTTCCATTTGTTTATTAACAAAAACTAGTCTCTAAAATATGTATTAAAAATCTTATTTTGAAAATGTTTGTGATATATACAATGATACATTTCAGTCTCTAAACTTACTCTACGTCCTGCGATTCAATTTATTTCGTATCAATAATATCGCGAAATAGAGCGCAATTTATTTCTAAGAAAATTTTCCAATATTCCACCGAAAAATAATAAAAAATTCATATTATAATTCATTTATCGCTCTTGATCAGAGCTCAAAAGCCATTTTCCTTCTAGAAAATTCCGAAAAACTCCCTCACATTTGTCAGAGAACAATAAATCTTGCATATTTGAGTTTCCTAAAACTTCTGGAAAACCCATTCATCAAACTTCAGCTCAAGACTTAATGTCCCAGATTTAACTCTCAAAGAATTTTAGGAATAGAAGTCTTCAAGAATGAAAAAGGCATTCCGTTAACTAAAGAAATAAAACTGATAAATGACCAAATCATTGAATCAAATGTCAAGATCAGGACCCGATGACGTAAAAATGAAAAAGGAAAAAAAAATTGCTCCACTGATCATTTAGTAAATTACTATCCTTTTTGTGAAAGTTTGACATTATAGAGTATTTTTTTTCTTTCGCTATAAATTCACTGATGTGAAAAATTTTAATGGATATAATGACAACCTAAAAATTAAATCTACCAACAAAAAGAATAATTAAGCATTTTTGTAAAGTTATCAAACTTCAATGATAAACCAAAATTTATAAAAAAAAAACATTCTCTACAATCTTCTAGCTTACGAGTTATAAGTAATTTTTAAAAACAAATTAAATTGATATTTATTGCATTATGTAACGGTGTATATCAGTATTCTATAAATATATATCTTATCATTCTATAATTATTCTTCTCTGCATCTATTAAAGCAAGCTAAAAAAGTTCATCTGATAGATATTCATAGCAGTAAATTTAGAATGGAAACTTTATGATCTGTCTTGTTCATTACTATACTTAAAATCATAAGCTATATTATGCTTGTTCAGTATGAAATGTTTCTCCTTCATTTTTTTTAATTATTATTTTGGAAATGCGATTCCAAAATAATAATACACCAGAAAATAATTTTTTTAATTATTGTTCAGAAAAGCGTTTGATTTTAAAAAATACTCAAGTTCTTGTTTTAAAAAGTCATGTTCGAAAAAAGTATAATGTTTGTTTAAAGTGCTCTAATTCGTTAAATTTTATTTATCTTGCCTTTATTCTATTTAGTGCTTTAGAATAGTTGTGCTTTAAAGGAATATTTATAAATATTATGCCTTAATTTTAATTTTTTTTCGCACATATAAAGGTAGCTTCCATATTTAGAAAATTCGTTATCTAATTCAGGAAAAAAAGCAATGTTAAATTTTCATATAACACTTGTAATTGGGTAAAATACTTCTGTCGTTAGTTATCAAAACAGGAAAAAAACGGTATTAAAGGAATATTTTGAAGGAAAACACACTAATTTAATTAATTCAAAAATAGTATTTAATATTTTTTTCTCCAAAATTTTAAGAACTTCATTATTGTATATTTGGAAATATTTTCCCTTCGTTTTCTTGCATTATGTCGCAAAAACGTTCATTCTAAAATGCGCAGTTAACATTAAAATATTTAAAATGAATTTTTCCATTTCCTGTTGTTGTAAATGTATTTACAGCTATCTTAATTACAACACACTCGAATAAAATCTCGCATTCCACTCTTTTATAGAATGTTGAACGTTAATTAATCAACGAACAGACAAAGTGCGAACAGTAATTCAGATAAGTGAGAATTTATCCACATTCTTCAAGTTAGATTGGGTAAAAGTTTTTTATAATTAATCACTTCTGCGGATTCGAAAATAAATAAATAAAATTAGAGAACTTTTGAGATAAAAACCTTTCTCAAGCACTCTTAATGAAACCTCGAAGACACTAGGATTTTTTCTGCTTGTGTTCGTAAATGATAAGAGAAAGTTAAGTTTTTTTTGTTCATTTCGTTTCCTTTAATTTGAGGAATTTGCACTAAAAAAACAAGTAATCCGAATGCTGATAAAGAGAATTAATCAAATGAAGAGTTAGTTTTTTTTTTCTTTAAGTTTTGAGATACAAAATTAAATGCTTACTCTTGAAAATACTTTAAGTAATTAAATGAATAAAATTTGAAAAAAAGAGAAAAGCTATTTTAACTATTTAAAGTACTTTTCTTAAAACTAGATTGTTAAAATGTGAAATTAAATTGGCAGTAATTAAATGAATAAAATATTTTCGGATACTTGGATTAATTAGTTAAGTTTTTTTAATAATATTGTTTAAACTCAACTGTCTTATTTTATCATCTCAATAAAAAATAATATAACTGTCATTTGAAAAATTAAAAACTTGTATTTAATAAAATGGCTAAACAATTTAATTTCTGAACAGTTATTTTAAGCATTTTATATTCTTCTAATATTAATTATTCAAATTTAATAATATATTCTAAGGAAATGAATACATTTGTTTTATCAAAAAAGGCGTTTTTAACATTCAATCCTCATTGTTCCAAGAATTTTATGAAATGATTTTTAAACAAATCCAAAAGATAAAAATTTGGAAAGCGATCTTCATTTTTCTTATGACAGAAAAATTTAATTTTTATTGACTGAACCTATTTATTGAGAACATTAGTAGCATCTATAATTTCTCAAAAGAAATTTTGCACACAAATTTAACAGAGAAAGAAGTGGTAGTCACGCATTATTCATTATTTCCTACATTTCATTTATTATTTCTACATTTCATTATTCTGTATTTTACTTCTATATTCAACTTTATTTCTATGGATAATTACATTGTTTCGTTTGACTAATATTGAGAGAATAATTTTATGAATGCTGGGGAGTTTAATTTTATTGGACAGTTTCCGTGCCAAGGAAGAAAAAAAAAGAACTCAGAAAACTGTAAAAAATGGAAGCTTAAATTTCACGAAACTTTGTTCATTTTCGACGAAACTTTTTTCTGATATTTTTTCTGGGCGATCATTTTGCGATAGTCAAGAAATAATTATCGCCACTTTCTCGAAGAAATGAATTTTATCAAAAGTAAAGAAATATTTCACCATGGCATTAATTTTACAAAAAAAGCAAAACAAAAGACATGTAATGTCTCATGGTTTCTAACGGGTTGTACTATTTTTCGTTTCCACCATATTGATGGATCAACGTCCCCCTAACAACACAATAATGACAGAAAGAACAAACAGATTAATTTTATAAGCTCGTAGAGGGATTCGAACCCTGGATCCTCCCGACTACCATTCATCTGGTTAGCTTATGTCGTCATTTTAGTTTCAATTGTTTAGTTTTCATTCCAGCTTCGTCATTCTAGTTAACAATATCCAACCATGCACAACGATGAGGTTTCGAGTTGAGAAAACATTTTCGTCATATATTTGACTGTTCGCGTTTCGCCTCAAATTACGTGATTTCGTGACGAAATGATTCACAAAATTAACGAAATAGATCTCAAGGCTTGATGAATCGTCAAAAGTGAGAGTTTTATTTTTGAGAGGGAAAGAAAAAAATAGGGGAAAATCGGAATAAGATTTGGTTCACATCCATTTGATAAGTTGAATATCAATAGAAAGGTATCACATTTTCATGTAGCGTTTTACCACTATTTAGGTTGCTCGATGAGGTTGTTTTGTCGTAACTGTGCTGAGAAAATCTTAGGTACTTGAGCATGCTGAATGCTGCGTGCTTTATAATGAAGAGTTTTGTGAAGTTTCTCCTATTTTTAAGAGTTCAGTGTTTGCCGCTGTCTTGAATTTACAGATGAGGTCTAAAAGGGAAGAAACTTAACTGTTATCTAGACCAATGGTTCCTAATTTTCTTCACCTATATAACGTTAAATCATCGAACTCTTTTTGGCGAAACCCCTGCATTATAAAATAAATATTTCCCAAGCAACTGGGAGTATACTAACCAAAAAATAAAGACTACTCATTATTTTAAAAACAATTAATATGAAGAATGAAACATTTTAAATTATGAAATTTTTTTTGGTGTCCTTGCATATGTTAAAAATAAATAAAATAAGTTGACTTATTTTTTCAAAAAAGAACTTTAAAAAAAAGCGTAGAAAATAGTTATCCGAGAAAATGTTTTCTTTATCCTTGATTTTGGTTATTTTATTTTGAATTATAAGAACTTGTTGAAAAATACTTAAGGATTTTCTCATAAATTTGTATTCTTCTTATATATTCAATTTAGTATAAATAAAAAAAATATTTTTGAAATTTTTTTTTTAAAATAGCAATATACACAAATAATTACATATAAACAAATGAAACATTAAATAAATTATGGATCATAGATTTCATATAAATATAATTATTACTGGTTAGGTAAAAATCCTTACTTTCAGAACCCGTGTGGTTCGTCTATGGGACATTACGGTTCTGCAGAACATCTCTTAGAATCACTGATATAGACAACTGAAGAATTGTTTCCGGCATACTTTTTTATACTAACTTATCAATAATTATACTAACTTATCAATAGAATAAATAGTTTAGAAGTTATTAGCTTTTCATGTAAAAAAAGAGAGCTCAAATGTACAAACTTTTATGTAAATTCCCAGCTCCTCCATTAACAATGTACTGAACTGTACAATGTATGCTTTTCGGAACTGCTGATAAAAACAACTGAGGTATTTTTTCCGGTGTATTTTTTTATGCAGAATCAAATAATGCCAATAATGCTAAATCAAATAATGCAATATGCTAAATCAAATAATGCAATATGCTAAATCAAATTATGTCAATAGAACTAATAATTTAGAAGTTATTAAATATCTATGTAAGAAAAGAGAGAGCAAATTTACCAACTTTTAGGCAATTTCCCCTCTCTTCCAATAACAATGAACTGAATGTTTGAAGCCCCCTAAATTTAATTCGAAATTTCTTATCGTTTCCTTACATAAATGTTTATTCAACTTTACCAAATTCGCACGCTATAATCATTTGTCCAAAACTTTAAAAATTAGAAATTATTTCCGGTATTAAAAATTATTTATGCCCACCAATAATCTTCTTTGCAACTAATTACTCATCGAAATTAATTATAGTTTGGGAAACTTCCACTTTCTGTGAAACAGAAGTAAAATATATGATAAGTTATCGCATTTTTCTCTTTCGTAAACTTTCTCAAACAAGTAAAGTTTTGCAATTACTTAAGTAAAGGCAAAACTGATGATTGGCAGAAAGCGAGATGGTTTCCAATTACTACAGTGAACTTGGGAAAGAGTAATTTTCATTTAATTATTGCTGTATAAGTATCAAGAAATAAAAATATTTACACTTCATTAATCAAGTTTAGAGCTAGTAATTAAATGTTATACATATTGCTCAACTAGAAACTACCGCTTTCTAGTGAATTAAAGACATAGAGTTTACTTTATAAATTTGGAACTCGTTCTTTAACTTCTGTTAAGGCAGCTATTTTAGTTTAATAATCTTTTAAGATGAATAGGTTTCTCTTATATTTAAATTATTTTGCTCATTTTATTTATTTTTTTATGATTCCGAAACTTTTCAATCGATAAGATTTCGGTAATTTTCACTTCAACCAGAATTTTTTATATAAAACTATTAATATCTAAAATATTTATCTAATTTGCAAATAATTTTTTTACTAAGATATTAGCCGGTTTGTATGTAATACGAGCAAAGAAAAAACACTAAAAACATTTCTCAAAAAAGAACAAAAATGTGTAAAATAACTCCGAAACAAATAATAGTCGAACTTCAAAATCCCTTGCATTCAAAATTGAAAAGCACAAATTCATTTTTGAAAAAAGTTTGAGTTTCAAAAATGATGCGGACGGAGAAATGTCTGAGACAGATGTTCGAAGGCTGACAGCAGATTCGAACCAATGACCTCCAGGCTATTGTAAGATGCTCTAACCACCATAGTGGTACTACTCAGACCGAAGATAATTTGAAGCTTTATATATTTCATTTACTTAAACATTTTAAGGCCGGGATAGCCTGGTCAGTATGGCACTGGGCCCATGTCAGAGAGTTCGTGGGTTCGAACCCCGCCGGCCGAAAACTCCCCGTGTAGTAAAGCGACTGATGCACGCTAAATCTGTCGAGTCGCAAAAGTCCTCAATCAAAACCTCTGGGGGTACTGGATTGGAGATCGATCATTCTCTGATTCAGGTCAAAATTACGATCTGTGGATGAATGAATGGATGTATGAATGGATCCGCCCTATAAACGGGTATGACGTACGGTGTGGCAGAAGTCGAATTCTTGGCCATAGATGGCGCAACTGGGAAACAAGAACACTCGCACTCCCTCTGCCTAAACAGGCATACGTTAACAACAACAACTCAATTTTAAGATGTAACGAAATTAACAAAAAGTGACATTAAAATTTCCAATTTTTTGATTAAGCTATAGGAACCACGCTTTCCAAATTGCAACCATTCGTACTATTGAAATTGGAAATAACTATGTAAGGATTAGTCATTGCGGCGGCTACTATAAAAAACTTTCCATCTCTCCTTGGTCTAGGTTGTATAATTATGGTAGTCAGAGCATACTTCTATGAACCCGAAGGTCCTTGGTTCGAATCCCTCTTCCTTTCTCTACGTCAATTTTGTAGCTATGCATTCTGCTCAAAAATGAGTATATGCTGTTTCAATTTCGAATGCATGCGGTGTTCACATTCGACTATTATTTGTTTCAGAACTACTTTAACGCATTTTTGCTCAATTTTGAGAAACCGTGTTTACAGTGTAATGATGGAATAAATCTTATAGAGTTTAAAATGATACTATTCTTCAGCTAAATTTTTTTTTTACATAAAATGACAAATACGTATATGTATCTGAATTTTTAGCCTTAACTTTAATAAGTACTTAAGCATTCTGTGGGGAAAAGGTTACAAATGTTCGAATTCTTGAATTCTTAGATTTATCTTTATCTTGATAATTGCCACATTATATCAAATAAAATATTTATGACAATTAATTTAATCTCGCGTTTCTCCCATTAGATATGTTTACAAAAATTTTAATATAGCAATGAAAGTTAATTCGTAGTCCAAAATCTAGTAGTACTGCTGAATTGATGAAAATATTGAATACAAATCATCAAGAATTCAAGCATAGTTAGATAATTATAAGTTTATAAATGATTGATTGTTGGTTATTCTTCGAATTTTTATGAATACTTATAAGAATAAGATCTTTAATGTATTCACGGTTGGTACAAAAATATTTTTTGCTTAGTTGATCATTTAACTTTTGCAAACTGTTTTGCAAATATTTGCAACACGTCTCACGTGCCACGATGTTTTCCGTGAGGTGCATTTTTATGAAGTTTTTTATTTAAAGTTTGCGAAGTGTATTACGTCTATTGAACCACGTCTCACGCATTGCACGTGCGTGAAATTATCCTAAAATTATAATTAAAAGTATGCATCTCCATATGATTATCTTTATATGATCATCTCCATTCGATTATCTCCATTCGATTATCTCTATGTGATTATCTTTATTTGATTATCTCTACAGAGTATTGCATCTTCATCTGTCGATGAAGAAGCGTCGATTATGAGAATTTATCTGATCTTCAGGTAATGATTTTATAAAAATGATATCAGATTTGAAAACTGTTATGTAAAATAAAAAATTCAAATAACAAATTTCTCTTATCCAAACAATATTCTTATCCGAATTAAATTGTTATTTGATTACCCTTTCCCAATACACTTGTTCTAATAGAAAAATAAATGGAAATTAAAAACTGATCATAGGAAATTTGTTTACAGTATTTCGAAATATTAAATTTCATAAAATACTTAAGAGATAACGCTTCTTACAAAACAGCTTATGAAATATTTTTTCAAAATATTATTTTCATTATAAACCATTTTTTTAGTGTTTACAACTAATAATCATAATAAATAATTAAAAAAAATGATAAGCAATCACTTCTGATATTAATCATTGCGAGCGTTTTATCATTTTCAATACTATTATTGTGGTTAAAGCATTTTGACAAATGAATACATTTTTCTTTAAATCTGGAGAAACAGTCCCTTGATAAATGAATTTCTCATTCTGTAATTACCACTTGAACAAAGCAGTTGTATCTGAAATTAATTGCTTTTCTGTCACTATCCAAAGCTTTTCAGAAATAATTACGCGTCGCTTAGGACAGAGACAAAATATAAGTGGACAGGACTCAAATTATTGCAAGGTATATGTCTTTACCGATGCTTGTAATGATACGAATTATTTAATCATTTTCTGGCATCTTCAAAAGAAAAGATGACAAATAAATGAAGCAAAGATATGAAATCAATTGTAGAAGTTAGAAGATTTTGCAATGGAGCTTAAAATGAGTGGGGAATAAGGAGAGATGAAAGCGAGAAGGCGATAAATTTTGGGGCAAGATGCGTTCCATAAGATTCTGCATTATATTTTAAATAAAACAATAAATATTAGTGCACTTTTGCTTAGAATCTAAAGTAGCCTTCATAAATGTATCATGCACGATCATTAGGGTAATTTTTTTTTAAAAAAAATAATGCATTTTTGTATTTTTCTATCGAAACTAAAACAGTGTTGAAATAAGTTAACATTACCCTTTTTTGGCAATTCAAATAGCCATTGAGCTGTTTATACTTATACCAATATCAATTGGTAGATTTTGTGCATGTGTTTATCTTTTTAATAGAGTTGCTTTTACGATAATAAAGAATATACGGTTATAATCTATTCATAAATATTTTAATTTCCATTTATGAAATGGAAGAAACACTTCCGAAACAGCCTGCTGCTGGGAAAGAATATCTTGAAGTTAAAATGATTCCATATGACTCCATGTATGAAAAAAATCTCTAAAATTTTCTAAACTCTCTAAGAAAAATCTTAAAAAATTCTCTAAAAACTCTACAATTTCACAAGTAATAGTTGGATGGTGGCAATGTTTGCCAGAATTGCGCAACGGAATCCCTATATCTGCAGAAAATATGCCGTTTTCGAATCGGATTCTTTCACTGAGTTCAGCATGAATTTAATTAAAAGTATAAATTTATTAATTTGGTGCAAAAAAATGAGGTCATTTAAGAAGTGCTGTACACACTATAAAAAATTTCAGAAGTGTTCTTCAAATACAAAATTAATTTCGTCAAAAAATACGGCAAAAAACACAAACCAAAGCATGATTTGGTGACCACAATTTTTAGAATTGTTTTGACTAGATTTAGAATACTGATTTTTCAAATGCGTAAGCATTTTTCGTCTATCAGCTCTTCTGAGATTCATCGTATTAAATCATAAAAAATGCTATTTAAACTGATTTTTTCTTAAAATGTTTAAACTGATTTAGAGTGTAATTTGGTGTGCTGATTTCAAATTAAAAGGACTGTTTACTGAATAATCTCTATTTAATGTTGTGATTCTTCAGAATTCAGCATTTTTTTGAGCAGATTCAGCAAAGCTGAGCAAAAACTCCTGAATTAAACCGTTTAAGAAAAGTATCTTTAGGTGTCAGCAATAATTTCAATACATTTTGAAATGAAGCTGCAAATACGTCGAAATTATTATATAATTGTAGCCAAATATAGTTCTGCTCCCAAAATGTCATTGCCATTCGAAATGTAACAGTACTCTGATTTACCTCTTTCGATCACTGCGTTCTTTCTTGTTTTGTTTCCTATTTCCACACCACTTTTTTTCACTGATAACTGTTGAATTTTGTATTTCTAACCTGTTGGATTTTCATCATTTACTTGTTGTCATCAGGAGAATGAGCGCAGTGCTCGTGCGCTTGAAACATGCCTATTTTTTTTCTGCAATGATGTTGTGATAAATCAAATAAAGTTTCAGTGAAAAATAGTTGAAAACAGTTTAAAAATTCTACCCAGAAAAGATAACATTTCTGCAGAACTGAGAAAAATGTATATTTCGCAACTTAGTCGAAACTCGCATTTTTCGGAATCTCATCTGAAGTACTTAAGTAAAAACGTAAAAAAATTAGTAACGTAGGGAAATTTTTACATATTTAAAATCAACACAATAAATATGAGCAAATATAAAATCATTTACAGGAACAAAGTTGTGTTTAAGATTTTCATAATAATTTGTTAGCATTAATATTTAAATTGAAGAAGAAGAATTCAGATGTTTTTTTTCCAATGCCCACCAGGATAATGACCTAGGTCATACAGGCACCAGAAGGGCAGATTTGTTGGCCACTCTTTCAGGGGCACCATATTAGGTGGGCCAACGTTGTTCCCGCTGTAAGGACAAATAGTACAGAGAAGGAAAGAATATCCATGCCTTGCCCGGGATTCGAACCTCGAACCTTTCTAATGCAAGGGCAGTTCCCTAACCCCTACACAAGTCGATCGGCAGATTAGAGATGTAAAAATCACCCTCTATCCTTAAAGAAAAAGAAACCTACGGGAAATCTTGCTGTTCTCCTCTTACGTCATAACAGTACGTGACTGTTTATATTGTTTATCGGTCTTTTCTCTTTAATGCATTACTCCATTGAATTCGGTGAGATAGGTTTAAAGGGAATTTAAGTATCTTAATTTTGAATAACAAATTAGTGCTTCGACGCATAGTGCACTCAGAGGCAAAAATAACTGCCGCCACTTGCAACAAACGAACTTTTTGCCATTGAAAACAAATAATTATAATAAAACATAAATCGAAAAATGATGCAAAAAAATGGAAGTCAATACAGCGGAAATCAATACTTCTACCGAAAGCTGAAAGAACCTCTGCAAATACTGCCCTCTACCGTTGAAAACACGAAGCATGGTCATTGAATGAAATCAATAAGAAAACAATACCTTAATAATTTTATGCTGATGACAACCAAAAATGTATGGAATTCAATGAGGGAATTTGATCCTATTTTGTAAGTTCCTGACCAATAAAAATACACATACAAACAATAAAAAACTGCGTCAATTTATTTAATTAAATTTATTGATCTCGTAATAAAATAGCCTGACAACAATCTAAGACAACTCTATCTTTATCATATATAGAGAGAAAAACGCATATAATACTTATACAAATTCAGAAAAGATAAGACCGACAAAACTACTGTGTGTTACCAATTAATTACAAATGACAAAGTTTCTAACGAGGAACAGAGAGAATTGCATATTTTACTATCTAATAAGCTCACTACGATGCATTAGTTACTTGTTAAACCATGCGTATCACCTCCAACTAATGAATTTATCGAAAGTTTCGTAAATATGATCTGTCGTTAAACATTAGTTTTAAATCAAAACGTTCTAAATGCGAATTCAGAATTCTCTCCCGCAAGATCTCAAAGATTATATCTTGTTCAATGAAACGGAGTTAAAAGTACAGTTACAGATCATTTAATTCATTGATTATTGCAGCATGGAATTTAGTGATGCAGGAAGGAAATTTCTGCCACTGATAAATAGAACATTATTTGAGAGTTCGCGTTTCGTTACAAATTACGTCATTTCGTGACGAAATGATTCTCAAAATTAACGAAATACTGCTTAAGGATTGTTGAATTGCAAAAAGTGCGATTTTTATTTCTGAGAGTGTACCAACGACCTATTTAAAATTTTAAAAATGATCACCTTCATCTGCTGCCTAGTAATGTGAGTAAGTTTGCGTGAAGTGCTGTAAACGTTTCAAAAAAAATTTCTGCTACGGATCGCAATTCAGCTGATGATACTTTAGGAATGCAAAGATTGTATGAGATTTTGCAAAACGCTTGTTTCTTCTCTTTGAGATAGAAATATACATTCGCCTTTGATCGTTTCGATCCTTCACTTTATTTTTATAAAGTATTAAGAGCACTCATATTATGGGTGGTGGTTACGAAACATTCTGCATGATTCAATGTCATAATAAAATATATGAAACAAGTTGCATTTCTTCGTTAAAAGCATTGCAAGCTTTTCATGAATGTTCTAAATACGTTTAGTTATAAATAACTTACTTCATCAATTATAATTGTTTATTATTTTAATTTACTATTATTTATTATTATCATTTGTTATTATTATCCTTTTTTATTATCATCTATTATTATTATTATTATTTAATACTGTCATTTATTATTATTTTATTGTTACTTATAATTTAGTAATATTGCTATCCCTTATTATTTATTATTTTTTTATAATCACCATAAATAATTATTCCTAATTATTATTTATTATCTATTATCATATTATTTATTATCATTTTTTAAAATAAAATATCACGTTTCTCTGCCTCTATTTCTCTGACTTTCAAAAGCTTGCTTTATTGCATTTTGTTTGCATTGTTCGTTACATTTGATTTATTGCATTTGCTTGCTCCATCTTATTTTGCATTTTAAGACAAAATGTTTTGAAAATTATTATTCAAGAGATTTTTTATTGATTTTGAAATTATTTTCATAAAAATAATTTTTCCGAAATTTTAACACTGTAAACTCACCACCTCAGTTTATACACTATAAAAAAATTTCCTAAGAGCATTTTCAAAATTTCAAAACGCACTGCGGGAAAGTGCTTCAGAACTCTGTTAAAAAATTTTGGTGCATAGTGGCCACCATTTTTGGTGCCGAGATAAACTTAATTTTTTTTCAGTACATGTATTCATTGTTTATTTACCTTTTCACTGTTATTGTTCTACTTATTTATTTGCTCAAGTTTGTTTGATTATTTACTGACAATACATATTTTCATGCGCATTTGAATTAATTTATGTCTTCATTGCAAAAACATTTCGTTTGAAAAAAATTGCCCATTTTTAGGTAAAATATTTGAAAACTAAGCAAAAGTTCTTGCTCTTTTTGGTTGAAGATTTACTAGCTGTATTTTTTATCGTCATAAAAAAATATTTGAATAAATAAATAGGCAATTTTAAACGCATGCATAATTAAAAAAATAATACATTTTCCTTCGAAAAACAGTTTATTTTTGAAAATAGTAAAGAAAAACATTCTCAACAGTGATATTTTCTATTAAAATAAAGAAATAGTAAATTTACAAACTCTTTAATTTCCAACAAAAATTAAAAAAAAAACACGGAGAATAAATATAAGTGATAAACATAAATCTTTCTGTTCAGTTTTGTACTAAAACAATTCAAGCTTCTTTTGCTTAAAAGGGTGTAAAAACTGTTACTATTTATCGCAATTTCTCCAGTAACTGCAAGATAAATGATGAGTGAACTGTATGAATAAATTGAATTTAATATTTAGTTTTTCTTAAAAAAAACACACAATGTTAGATTCAAACATTTCATCCTGCTAAATTGCCTTTTTGATTTAATTTAATAGCGCTTCTGTCATTTAACGTGCTATAATTTAAGAGAACAAAAAAAAACGTGAAAGCGTTTTATTTTTGCTTTCAGTCTATATTTTTTTTAATGTTGACTTTAAAGTGGATTTTATGGAGTTTTTATTTTCCAAGGATAGTTTAAATGAAAGCAAATTGCTTTAAATTTATTACATGAGTTAAAAATCTACAATTAAATGCTTTGTGAATAACAGAAAAAAATAATTGTTTTTCTATTACAATACATACAGTAACAGTGCATTTTTAGGATTTCAATTCATTATGTAAAAATATTTAATACAGAGGCGAATATGCATATGTTCATCTTTTTTTATTATGAAGTTATACTTTTTAAAATGCGTTTTTTACTCTAACTTATAAGTTCTAAATGTTAAAATTGTAAATTCTAATCTTTCTAAAGTTATGAATTCAAATAAGCTAGATAATGCGTAATACAAGGCTCTTGAATATTTTTTTTTAAATCTGGCAATTTAATCTTAGTTTTGTTCACAATTTATCTTCATTAATTTGATTTAAAAAAGGTATAATAGTTTTAAAGTCATTTTTATTAAATGAAAATTCTCTTAAATATTTTGAATATTTTAAATAAAAAAAACTCAAAACTATTGAATATCATTTTGATAATTTTGTCACCAGTTTTTATTCATTAAACTTACAATGTAAATATGCATACCAAATTAAGAAAATGCAAACGTAAAAAAAGGATATTTATAATAATTTATACAAATAAATTAAACTAATAATACTTAAGTTATTTATTTTTGCCTAAAATTTTATGAGAAAGATCTACAGTAGGGTGTACAAATGTCTAATAAAGTGCAAAATTTCTAGGAGCAATTACCTACTTTCTTTTTGAAGCGAACAGGTTATTGAATATAAAGTAGCAAAACATACTTTTTGTTTCATTTTCAACTTTAATAAAATATTGATCAAATCCACAATAATAAAGTGTCATCGCGATAAAACGCGAAATTTTATGGCTCCCTGATCTTAAGGTTTCTTATTTTAGTTGGCTTTTCCATTGTATTATTATTACATTTTATATTCAAGTTGAATATACTTGTATAATACACTTGTGTATCATGTTTTAAGCATTTCTTCAAAATATATGAATTGATGTTGAAAAATAAGTAACTATGATATTCATTTCCACTTCTTCATAAGTCAAAATGTTTGCTTAACACACTCTATAAAACATACCGTGGCGTACTAAGTAGGCCTATGGAACGTACGGTCTTCATAACAATACGTACGTACGTTTGAACGTACGGTCAAAACCTCCAAAAAACGCTTGCGTCTCCAATATAACTTTAGCATTTGTGTCAAATCTCCTTCTTTGGAGTATCCTTCGGTTATGACGGCAAAACTGCAATGGTGAGAAGGTCCGTTGCAATTTTGCCTTCGTAACCAATGAATTGGGGTAAGCTGCTGTACTGAGAAAGAACACAGCTCTGATTTGGGAAACAATTAATGATATTTTAGTACGTCGTATCGATGTTATGTTTTTATTTTTAAATCGTTGGTTAGCAATTTCAGAATTTTCATTATAGCACTTTTCTTTCCAGTGAAGTCAAAACGAGAAATATACCCGGGCACGCCA
Organism: Parasteatoda tepidariorum; assembly: GCF_043381705.1. Taxonomy (NCBI): domain Eukaryota; kingdom Metazoa; phylum Arthropoda; class Arachnida; order Araneae; family Theridiidae; genus Parasteatoda; species Parasteatoda tepidariorum. The sequence goes on along the minus strand of NC_092211.1, from coordinate 27,293,736 downwards.
CTGCGCTGAAAAGCTTGAAATTTAATGCAGTTTTTACGATATCTCATGTGCATTTTCCAATAGAACAAAATCACTCTCAAAATTCTCCCCAAAATTTTATTTTTAGCTTTTTTCAGTTTTTTAATAATAAAAAAATCTTTATATTATTGACAACCGGAATCTTACATTGATTATTGGGTCCCGTGAAGTCCTAAATAACATCAGTCAACGGTGCGTATTTCTTTTACATTGTTATAAATTTTATCATGCCCTTTCAAGTAGCGTAATATGTAAATTAGATATAATTTTTTTGTAATATAACTATAAGTCTGGATAGCACAATTTTGGCCAGATAAAGTTTTATAGTTTTGACGTATTATATTTAATTCAAAAAAGTTTTGATGATTACAAATTATAAAGGTAAAAATGTTACATATTATGTAGTTCATTTCGGAATTTCACACTGATTCTTTCTGAGTTAAATTTATTTATCAAATCTCTGAATATTTATTCCTGTTTTTAAATTTATGCTATGTAAGGAAGGTCTTAGCACTACTATACCAGCTTCAGGTTACCGCAAATTAATTATGAATAAATTTGTTCAAATTCTCACAAAACCTAATTGCCAAGTTTTATCAATATTAAATGAAGTAAAGCACTTACAACAACGTTTACCAATAATTTCCCAACTTCTATACATTTGATCACGAAATTAAGAAAAGTGACATTACCTTAAATTCTCATTGCGAATTCAAACATTATAAAGAGCAATTCTCCCATGTTTTTTTTGTAATGACTATAATTTAGTTTCATTCATGGAATCATAGTTACAGTTATGGTTTCAATAGCAATGCAGAGGAAATGAGGTTATTTAGAATATTGATGTAGAAAGAATGTTTTCCTCTAAATGAGGCTAATAATTGCAGCTGTGGTGATAATTTTAATTTCCTGCATGGCATTTTAAAAAGGCATTAGAGAAATATTGCTTATACTCGTTGGTCAAAGCTTATACTCGCTGGTTCCAAGGTATTGATGTGCAATATCCTCATTTAAAACATTTGTCCCTTTCTGTGTTTTAAAAATATTTATTTATTAATTAAGAAAATGCTGATTTTATTTTGTCTTACTGTTCTCTTTTGCAAGTTATTTCAACAAAAGTTTTCATGTTTAATAAAGTTTATTACTCCCGTTACGACACAAATCAAAATTAAATTGAAAGAAGTATTTAATATAATTAAAAAGAAAAAAATTAGATAAATCCTTCATAAAGAACTTTTTAGGTACATTAACCATTAACTTTCTTTTGCTCAAGTTTGACAGGAAAGGAAATACGATTAAGTTTCTGTGATTAAAAACACTTGAAATAATATCAATATTTTTCATATTACATTAATTTAGTAACGCTTTTTTGCTAATTAAACTCATAACCAAGTCCCTCAATCAATGAAACTCATATCAGTAATAGCAGGGCTCGAAAAAACTCAGAAATTTTATCCGTCCCCGAGGACGGCTTGTTCAATAATGTACCCGTCCTCCTTTGAAACTAACCCGTCGCTTCTAAATAAATAAAAATATAATTTTCTCTTATTTATTACAAACATTTATATAAATTGCATAATGAATTAGTAGTTACAAGGATTACATTATACAGTAATAAAAGAAATACTAGGTTACTAATAGTAAAACCTAGTATTTCTATTATAAAATAATTTATTTCCTTGATGAAATAATTTAAATAACAAAAGTTAAGTTATCTGTCAATTATCATGTCAATTTATCCGATGGTACTGCGTTTTTTAAATGAATCAAATATGACGTTTGCCAGTTCCACAATCAAGCCAATGATTTATAGAGGTTTCTGCACAGAAATCTGAAAGAGGTTTTCCATTTAGGTAGATGTTCATAAACGCGTTTAACGCTTCTTGTTTAAGACCAGTAAATATTGTGTATTTTTGTAAGTTCATTGCTGAAAAGCCAGAGAAAACATCAATTCCACCATGCTCAGTATGTTGCTGTATTTCTAGATTAGAGGGTCATTTTAGAAGTGAGGCGCTAGACTCTTGTAAGATAACAAAAATTTAAAATGTATCACGAACATTAACGGGAAAATGGCCGTCCGCGCGGACGCTGGATTGGAGAAATTTGCTGTCCGCAGGGAATTTTTGACAGCCGAGGACGGGCGGAAGGGCGGTTTTTATGGAATTTTCTGATTGGTTAAGCGTTAGTCATTGTTTAAAATTTTGTTATAAGTGATTCAGTTTTTCACATATTTTAAAGATAACATCAGCGATAATTTCTAACTTAACGTCCTTAATTTTTACAATCCGTGCAAAAAATTATATCAAAAAAATATTCACCATAGGGGTTGCAAATTGATATTTAAGCAAAAGAAAAAACGAACTATTTAATTAGTTGTAAGAAAGGTTGTATGAAAATCAAAATTACACATCAAAAACATTTTTGTTCTCCGATGATTTTCTAAAATGCTTCTTATAATCGACTTTCATCTCATCGTTCATCAAACCTTCATCATTTCCTTCAACAAACAAACAGGTTTCAATGTTTCCAATTCCACCTTCCCAAATAGAGATTCGCTAAATTTGGTCTCTTTTTCTTTTTCCTCCCAAGCATTGATTTGAAGTCCCGATTAGAGAAAAAGAAAATTTATTTTAATTTTTAAAAAAATTCTGAAAACATACATTAAGGAGCAGCCTATACATAACACCTTACATTATTTTCCTTTATTTTTTACAATACATTATGATGTCTGACTGACAATTAATAGACTGAATTGAGTTCAAAGGTTTATTTATTAATAAAATCAAATAGATGGTTCATCATTTAACGAAAACGCAAACTTGGTTAACTTGATATAAATTAATTTATCGGTCAAAAAGAAACTATATATTCTGTTATTTATTTATTTATTTATATACAATTGGAAAGCTGCGAACTACTTATTAAAATTAAAAATTAAATTTATAATGTAATTTTGAAAACAACGCATTTACTTTGGCAAGAATCGACTCTCACTGGCGTTACTAGCTATCTAGTACGTTAGAAGTATAATATAAATTTGACAATTGTATATTATTTTTCAGAAATAGATTTAACTTATTATTTTTTAATGCATACCACATTTTTAATGTCTGATATTTTCATCCATCCCTCAATTCACAGTCATACACAGAGGATCTTTTCAAATGCACCAAATTATTCGATTAGCAACAGATATTTCCAGTAAAATTCGTGAAATTATTTATTAATGTCTCATTAAATTAGTAATTAGCTAGCAAGAATGCTTTAATTATGATGATTGAGGCTAACAAAAATACCAGGCTTCTCTTTATATATTAAACCTCTGATTAAATATTTAGAAACGAAGATGAACATTCATTATTAATCAAAACTTTCCCGAAATTTTCCACTGCATTTAGATAGTGCTGTAATCTAAATGTTTCTCAATGAGCTATACTTAGGGCACAGTTATGATCCTATAATACAGTGGAGATGGCTAATTATGAATATTTGATGCTATAAAAGAGTTATCTTTTAAATGACATTGGTTATTGCAGCTACGAAAGAAGTCTTTAAATCTGTTAGAGTTGTTTCTACCGTTTTATTGATTGCGTCAAATTTATGAAGTTAAATGAGAAATCTTTGAGTCACATTGATTAGTTGGTTAGATATATTTTTTCAAATATTAGTCGTTTTGAAATGTTTAGAACAGAAACTTTGTTTACGTGTATAATATATACTAATTATATACGTGTCCTAAAATGATAGAAATGGTAAAATATCTGAAGTGTCTAAAATCTAACGATACAAGTGTGAAATATTTTTAAATACTGCTTTAAACGATAACAAACTTGACCGAACCGAAAACAAAACTTGACAAATCAAAAATTTTGAACTTGCTGCAGCCTCATCCTCTGAGAATCTGAAATACGATACTCTCCTTTTTTATTGCGGATTTGGATTCTGCAGAAAAAAATCCCCCCGATTGCACCTGCAGATTTTTTTTTCATTTCGGATTGAGATTGAGTATCTGTCACGGAGGTAAGTATCGGAGTGGATGGGTATGAGGTTTGATATCATTGGGTTTTTTAAAAATATTTCATATATACTTTTCTCAAAAAATTTGTTTCCTTCTCTACTTGTCGGATACCCTGTATTTGTCAGCGACTAATTTTATGTGAGATCTTCCGTTTTAAAATCAGTTCAATTTTCCTACTTTTATTATTGAAATTAAATGCTTATAAGTTTTTTTAGAGTAATTTTTGTCAAAAAAGCTTTATTTCTTTTCCATATTTTAGCCAATGGAAAAATAATTGTTGTGCTAGGCTCTTAACGTCCGTACACTTTTCAACTAGGCCTGGTTTCTTAGGACAGGACACCGTCAGCTGGAAATCAGCGCTAACCTCTGATTGGTTCATTTGTGAGTTTGATAGTCGACGTCATCGAACGCTCATCTTGAACTGCAATTGCTGTCCAACTCAACTGTAGTTGAATTACAACGTGACGTTAACCACAGAAGCAATGGCGGACAACATCCAACAGCACATTGAAATCAGCCAAGATTTTGATTTTGACATTAAACATAGCTTCTTCATTAAACATAGCACTCTTCATTTAACTCAGCTATAATGTGTTTTTTCTTGGACAAAGTCATTATTTGTTCTCTAAAATACTGGTCGGCAATAACAAAATCAATACAAATTCAAAATAAATATTTGTTTTGCGCAATGAGAGATAATGTCTGCGTTGAACCGACTGCTCACGCTGAGCTAACAAAAAAGTATTTTTTAGGCGTCAGCTCTACGCCAACTTTATCCGCTGACGCCCAGATAAGACGCTCTAAGAAGCTAGGCCTTGAGCTAACAAACCAGTATTTTGTTGGCGTCAGCGGGACGTTGACGTCCCGCTGACGCTCAGATAAGGCGCTTGTCCTAAGAAACCAGACCTTAAGTCAACTTCATCAACTATACCAACTTCAACACCATAATTACAAATAAAGAATTGTAAGAGTCATAAAGATTCAAGTTGACGTAAGCATTAATAAAAAAGCAAAACAACAAGATCAAAAAAAAAATAATAATAATAAATTTTTATAACTTCTTGAAGTTTATTGTTTTCCTAACTGAGTGTTTTTTTTCCTCAGTGGGCATTTGTAATGTGTTTGCATAGCATGTGAAGTATTTTTATGCTGTTTTTAAGATTAACTCAATCTTAATTACTGTCTTAGCATTTAAGATAAATAAGAATTTCGAAGAATTAAAAGAGTTTTGTGAAGTCTTACCAAACATATATTCGCTGGAATTGGGTACTTGCACTTCAAGAAGAAGAAGAAGATCACAGATACCCACACTTGTGATATATGACGTCAGTGCCAGCTGATTGTTTATAAGCAAAATAGAGTGTTGAAGTTGAGATAAGTTTTTCCACATGAGTTAGAATGTTAATTAATGTGAAGCTAATTAAACACAGCGCCGTATCGTGCATCAAATTTGTTGAAATATAATTCTTTCTCGTCTACATCTTTTACTTCACTTAGATTTATTATTTGTTTATGTATTTTATTGCAACCATGATATATTTTTGTTTTGTGTATCTGGTAACTTCGATGCATAATTAGTTTGTTTATGTTTTACATAGCTTCGTACCTGTCTCTGTGTTAAGTAATAAATATATAGTAAAGGAATTTAAATCTTTGTGAAATAATATAGAACGTGTCACTTACGAGAATTGATAGTAAGTAAACAATAAGTTAAAAGCCGATTTCATCGGCTTTTAACTTATTGTTTTACTTTTTTCCATTTTTAATGTTTTTTTCTTTGATGATTTTATGTAACTCATTATTTGCCATTCATCTTTTCTACTGGGGCTTGATTTTATGCTTTCATAGGGATTTTTTATCACTGTCAACTGTTTACAATTTCCTTTTATCGGTTTACCCGCATTTTTCCATTACGATGTAATCTCAGTAATTTTAACCTTTTTGTGTTCGATTTTATTACATTGTGATTTTATTGTGTTTGATTTTATTACTATGGTCTTTTGACTGTCTGCTTGCCCCTTTGGGTGCTTCTGTAACTTTTATTTCTATTTATTGTACAATTTCTGCTTGACGTAAACCCTGCACAAATAGAGTGGGTCGTGTCACTATTCAAATTACAAGAATTGATACTGGAGAGGCAAAGCTTACTTGAAATGGAATGGAAAGAACAGTTGCTATCGTAAACAGATATCACGTTTCAACAACCAATCAGGATCGAGGTATCCACACTACGTCACTTAAAGGTATCCAATGTTGGATTTTGTTGAGAGCAAATCAGACTGAAAGTCACGTAGAACAAACTGAAAACTTAACTTTTATTTACATCAAAAAAATATAAAAACAATAAGATGTTGCTAGCACAGGAAACTCAAACTATCTAACTAATCTCGAACTCAAACCTCAACATCCTCCCCACCCTGGTCGACCTCGAGGGGGATGACCAGAGCTACCGGACGGGTTATATTGTGACCATTAACTCTCAGCTCACAGGATCTTATTTTTCCATCTCGTCCTTCATGCAAGTTCACCACTCTAGCTTTCTTCCACATGTGACGTGGTCGGACATCTTCTTGTAGAAGTACAATATCGCCAATTCGGATGTTAATGATATTGTCCTGATTACGAACTTGATGAAATGACCGCAATTGAAGCAAATATTCCTTAGACCATTTTTTCCAAAAGCAGTCGAGTAAGTCCTGCTGCTGCTTGTAGAATTTTCTTAGCTTTGTGTTGTTATTTGGGCTGGATGGAATGGCCGTTAGTTTCCGTCCTGTCAAGAAATGGCTTGGTGTTAAGGCTGTGGAACTGTCATCTTCGTATATCAATGGTCGGCTGTTCAGAGCGGCTTCTATTCCAATGAGGGCCGTGGACAGACCTTCCTCGTCAAGAAGTGCTCGTCCGAGTACCTTTCGTA
>NC_092211.1:27283215-27285673 GCF_043381705.1 Parasteatoda tepidariorum | reverse complement strand
TCGGTTAGTGCACAAAAAACATCTATTACTAGTCTTCAATTTCTGTATGCGCGCGTCTATGTCCGTTACAACATTGCACTGTTGAGGCCAATGTCCGACAGTTTCACAGAAAGGACAAAAGGGTGACATTATTTTACTTTTGGTAACTGATTTAGAATTCACATTAAAATTTTCTAAGGAGGATTTAATAGGATAGTCTGGAGCAAGTGAACCTTTAATATTACTTGCAGTAATTGATCCCTCGACCTCTTCTGATAAAAATTTCATTAATTTTGAAATATCGCTTTCACCAAAATTTTCACGTTTGGCATGTACAATCCAATTACGACAGATTTCATGAGGAAAAGCACGAAGTATTTTAGGAGCCAAAATTCTTCCGTATGATTGAGTTTTTTCTCCTAAAGCATCTAAAGCCTGTATTCTTCGATTACAATCAATATATAACTCATTTATTGCTGCTGGAGAGTGATTTTTGACAGGTTTTAGGTTTTCTAAATAATCGAGATGAGCCTGTATTATTTTATCTTTATCGCCATATTTCGATTTCAAAATATTCTTTGTTGTTGCATATGTTTCTGCAGTTGTATTAATTCCATCAACTATTCGTTTTGCTTCTCCATCTAAATATCCCCGCAAAAAAACATGCTTGTCAATCAGAGATAAATTTTCGTTTTTGTCGATACAGTTTTCAAAACGCTCCCAAAAACTATGGAATTCCTCAATTTCGCCGTAAAACGTATTTATTTTTATTGTAGGCAACTTTACTGTAACATTTGAAGGCGAAAACGAAAAATTATTTATATTGGCAGCTGTTGGCGATGTTTCAGAAATTGAATTCGTGTTCCGATTCGCTGTTCTTTTGAAATTAAATAACGCCAAATGAGCATATTCTGTGTATCTTTCGCATTCTATTATGTCTTCCTGATATTCTTCATCATTTAAAAAATTATGTATTTCATCGTCTGCCAAGGTTAATTCTTTTATTTTATCTTGTAAACGTTCAATGTTGTATTCCTTTTCAGTTTGTGTACTAGCAGCATCGTTCAATTTCGTCGTTAGTTTCGTAATGGCGGTACATAGCGTTGTTCGTTTGCGTTTAAATATTACAAGTTTTTCACTACCGGTAGCCATTCCAATTCAGATTTTTGACGAAAGTAATTATAAAAGGTTCAGTATGACTTACCGAGTTATTTCGGCACCAAATGTTGGATTTTGTTGAGAGCAAATCAGACGGAAAGTCACGTAGAACAAACTGAAAACTTAACTTTTATTTACATAAAAAAAAATATAAAAACAATAAGATGTTGCCAGCACAGGAAACTCAAACTATCTAACTAATCTCGAACTCAAACCTCAACATCCATTGAAAACCAATCAAACCTGTTGAATGACAAGAGGACACACATCTATTGATATAGTTTTTAAAAACCATGACTTGAAATGTTGTGAGGTTTATGAAAGTCTATCAAAAAAGTAATTGACCAATGGTTAGTCAGTGAATTATATTTAAATTAAATCAATTAGTTAATTTAAATATAATTCGATTAATAATGATTAAAAAATAAGTTTAAGTAATTAAAGAAATTTTAAAAGCTGGGAATGTAATGCTCATTGTGGCATCACACATGCAAATTATATAAATGCAATTATTAGATATATATGAAGTGTTCGGTTGGAAAAGAAACAATTCAATTCTCTTAATTCTATTTTTATTCTCCTAATTCTATTTTTTTCCCTTTCCGATCATTATTCAATCTTTTTGAGTTATTACTAATACGGCGGACTCGTTTTCATTTACTTTTTTCCATTTACTGCAATATTTGGAACTACTATATTTGAAAATTATATTTATAAATGTCTATTGCTTAATCCTTCATTTTTAAAACGATTATTAAATCTTTAATGATTCAAAAAATAAAATGTTCACAAATATATTTAAAAAATAAAATAAATAATAAGAAATCATAAAACAGATAATTAATATCATATATATATATATATATATATATGATATTGAAACAAAAATATTTGTTTTGAGCAATGACATAAATTATCTGGAACATGAAACAAATATTTAATCAAAAAAATTTCTATTAGATATTCGTATTTTAGATATTCATATTTTATCTTAAAAACTTTTTGTACAAAATGTCTTCCCCAGGTGAGGCTCGAACTCACAGCCTCGGCATTACTTGCAGGCACTGCCTTATAAGTACCGCGCGCTAACCAATTGCGCCACTGGGGACAGTAAAGCAAGATATTTCTTTCATATTCAATCAATTTTTATGAGAAGAAAGCCGTAAAAGTAATAATTTCGTTTAAATGGAAGCAGATGTTATCATTGCATCCCGTATGTTTATGGAAAGGGAAGTTCGTATTTTTTTCTCATCCTGTCTATCTAGTTATACGTCATTTTTAAATGTATAATATTTAGAATTTAGAGAAAAACAAAAAAAAA
>NC_092211.1:27273552-27282709 GCF_043381705.1 Parasteatoda tepidariorum | reverse complement strand
TATATATATATATTATGCTTTATAACCCTTGTTGAACACCCGATCCAATTTTTTGGTTTACGACTACTAATGTTCATCTCCGTTGGCTTGTAATTTTGAACCCAATTCGGAAGACAAGGGAACTCCTGGATCAAGTATTGGGAGAAATTTACCTTCGTGGAGGACTTTTTTATGGAACTAACCCGCATTTGCGTTACATGGAGAGGAAGACCATGAGTACCTCCCACAGTAAACCAGACGACAAGGGGACTCTAACGGTTAGAGTACAGATCATGGGTTCGAGTCTAACCCATGATCTGTCTACCATGATATGAGATATTTCACGTCGGTGAAAGCCGGGTGCGGAATTCGTATCGACCAGCCATGGCTGGGATTCGAACCCGGTTCACCTCATTGGAAGGCGACTGCTCTATTCCCTAAGCCATCGCTGCTCATTTAGAATACTTAAGGTCTATCCTAGAACAATGATGATGCAATAATCGTAGTTATTGCATCATCAATTAGTGCGTGAGATTGCTAAAGATCAAAAATTATTCATGTTTTTTTTCCACGCGCAATGGTAGTTTGACAGCGAATTTTATTAATTGCCAGGACATATTTAATGATCTGTGTCGTAAAATTGTTGACCATTCTCATGGAGGACAAAAATTTATAGATTGTGGGTACACCACCTACTTTTAGGGAAAAAAACCAGATCCTTACGTAAAACATAATAATTATGAATAAATAAAATAAAACAAAAACAAAATAATAATAATTTTATTCAAAGAAAGTGCTGTTTTTTGCACGGTTTCCTAACTTAATATAATATATTGAATAATTAATTAACATATTTAAGATCTGTTCTAGGTTCCTTCAATACGACGATGCAACCAATACGAGAGTACTTAAGAATGCGATCATAAGATAAAAAGGTATTCGTGTTTTTCTTTTTCCTTTTTTACATACAGGTAATTTAAATATGAATAAATATTTAACCTTATAATTGCACACCCCATTTAATTAACTATTTTCTAACCGCTAACCGAAAGGAACCATATTTTCGTAAGCATTCATAAATTTAGTGTCAAAAATCTTACACTCTCCGAAATAAAAACGATATGCTCATTAAAAAAATGTATTATTTTGTAACTAGTTGCTTAAACTGAGGTTTGCATTAGGGAAATACAAGATTCAAAGCCAAATTCTAAACCAGAGGTTCCCAATTTTTTACAGCTACGGAAACCTAACAAGACAATCTTCTTTTAGTGGAACCCCGACTTTTTAAAAGAAAAACTCAGCTGTGAAAATGTATATTAAAAAAATAAAATTAAAATATTAATTTAAAACAATTTAATGTGAATAATGAAATTTATTAATTGTTTCATCAATAACAATCTTATAATTAGGTTTTCTACAAGGCAGTTCATATAGCGTCTTTCTATCGAGTAGTTTTTGATGTATGCATAAATCGTATTGAATAAAATAAGCTTATAGTTTTATGCATGAATAGGGTAAAAAATCATTTTTTTAAATTTTGTAACTTCATTTTTTTATTGAGTGATTTCATGAAAATAAAAATTAAGATCAAATGAATAACCGATTATCGGTAAGTCTATTAAAAGTTTTTAAAAATAGAACTGTCTTAAACTGTTAGAATAGTTATAAGAGAAAAATAATTCTTTATTATTAATTTTGGTTATTTTGTTAATACTTATGCATAAATAGGGTAAGAAATTATTTTTTAAAATTTTGTTACTTCATTTTTTAATTGAATAATTTCATGAAAATGACCGAAAATAAAAATTAAGATTAAATGAAAAATCGATTATTGGTTAGCGTATTAAAAGTTTTTAAAAATAGAACTGTTTTTACACTGTTACAATGGTTATAAGAGAAAAATAATTCTTTATTATTAAATTTGGTTGTTTTGTTAATACTTATGCATGAATAGGGTAAAAAATTACTTTTTTAAATTTTGTTACTTCATTTTTTTATTGAATAATTTCATGAAAATGACCGAAAATAAAAATTAAGATTAAATGAGTAATCGATTATCGGTTAGTCTATTAAAAGTTTTAAAAATAGAACTGATTTAAACTGTTAGAATGGTTATAAGAGAAAAATAATTCTTTATCATTAAATTTGGTTATTTTGTAAACATTTATGCATGAATAGGGTAAAAAAGTATTTTTTTAAATTTTGTTACTTCCTTTTTTTATTGAATAATTTCATGAAAATGACAGAAAATAAAAATTAAGATCAAATAAATAATCGATTATTGGTTAGCTTATTAAATTTTTTTAAAAATATTTGCCTGTTGAAAAGAATTCCCAACCCCTTTGACCTTTCCCCGTAACCTTAGGATTCCGGGAAATGTCAAAGATCAGCGGTTCCTTTTGGGAACCACTGCTCTAAGCCATGAGGACGTAACCATATTCGTACGCCACGTGAGAATGAGATCATAAAATCGAAATCATACAAGTTTTTTTCTGTGTATTCTATGTATGAATTCTATGTATTTAACACTTCCATTAATAGAAAACAATAAGGAAGAATGCGCTTAACGAGAGTTAAATAATCATTGACAATAAGTCATAAAAGTAAAAAAAAGAGAAATTCATTATAAATTTCAAAACTTTCAGATAATAGTATCATAAAGATCTGATCTTTATTCCCAAAAGATAATTACTAACGGTTCACTCTTCTGATGTGCGCCATTTCACTGTAAAAATCGATCAAAACAAGGTGTGAATAAAGAATTCTTTAATTAACTGAATTTTAAATAAATGACTCCAGAATGAAAATCAAATTTCCAAAACACATGACTTTCCAGCTGTTGCCAGATCCACCCTAACCATGTTTCGCAACATATGGCAGTTAATATAAGATAGTAAAAGTAACAAATTTGCGGAAAGGGAATTCGTTGTAGAAAAGTCTTTTGAAGCAGATTTTAAGTTATTTTTCATTTTATTCCATTATCACATTTCATTTTCTTTCACGAAATAAAAGTGTTTCATACTTTTTTTGTGAAGGCTGATCTTTTTACGATTTTAGATCAGTTCCATGAGTAAATTTCTTTTCCCTTTAATAATTTTTAATTTAAATCCGTGGCTTTATAATATTTAATTGTGGCTCTTTTAAGTAACTAATTTTAAACGTGAACTTTAATGGGAAATAGATTGTGATGGTAGGGATTCATTGCTTATCTTAGGCACAAAACTGGAAAAATATTTTATCTCAGAATAATACTTGGTTATACACACTTTGTTATACTAACACAAGTACCATCATCTGTGTCACAACACAGAATGACGAAAATATACAGAAAATTACCTTCATTAAGTGACTCGGGACTGATGATGGTTTGTTATAACCGAAATGACTATCTATTGTTAGGTAATTTTATTTGTGGTTATCAACCTTGAACGAAATTAATTCTCTTACACAGAAAAGAATTACAGATCGAATCACGCTTTTTTTTAGTACAGGCACTTTGGGGCCATAATTTGTGAAATCCATTTACCGTGAGTTTTTCTTTTTATCGTAACATTTACTTTTTTAAGTAAAATCCATTTTTACCGTAAAATCAATTTTTATAGTTTAAAATCCATTTTTACCGTACAGCATTATATCGTAATTTTTGCAGAATTATTTATTCAATTAGAATGATTCAGTGATTTTATTACAGTAAATATTACGGTATAACAGCATTTTCTTATTCCGTGACTTGTTTCGGTTAAAAGTGCCGGTTTCCTAATTACCGGTACTTTTTACCGTAATTTGATGCGGAATTTTTTCAGTCTAGTCTAAACACTATGATTATGGAATACATTTATCTTTAAGTTTAATATATCTATCTCACTGGAAAGTTTATTTATCATAAGTTATACTTTCATAAGTTAAATTCCTCTCTCTAATGCAATCAAAAGTTAATACTTTAAATAAGAATTTAAATTTGTTAAAAAATGTATATAGATATACAAATATCTTTACAGCGATAAATATTCTAATTTGATTACAAAATGCTTTTTTTTTTTAATTTTTTACCTTTTATTAATTTATGGTACAGGAGGCACACATAAGTACGACAGATTTTACTAAGATAATTTCAAGGAAAAAAGAACTTATGAAAAATGTGCATTCACATTCCTTCATAGATATTGAGTAACTGATAGTTAGTCCTTACCTTTTGACGCAGATGGAACAACCGGTGAGCCTTTTACATGTTTTCTTTTTCTGACGCTTTAATAACAAGCAAAAATATGATTTGATGCTTTATAATTATAAAAAAAAACAATCTAAAATAATTAAAAAAGTGTCTTAAACTATCCGAATTATATTTGTACTAAAATATTATATCTAAAAAAAGTAGTTTGATTTTTTTTTTTCAAACACGTTAAAAAACTTTTCATTTATTGATTTCGTAAATTAAAGAAGTTTCAATGCTGAATAATTGCTTCTCTTAGCTCTAAATAACTATACAAGTTTGAAAAGTTATTATTTGGAGGTGAGCCGTGTTTGGAAGATTTTATCTTCAACGCAGAAAAAGACACTGACGTTTCATGGTATACATCTTAACCATAAAGTATTAAAATTTTAAATATAATATTTTTTTTTCACTTATTTTAACGTAATTTAATACAAAATACTGAAACAAAGGTATGAAAATATGTTTAATAAAAATTCTGCTCCTAATGGTTAGTAATTGAATCATTCATTTGTTTCATTTTATTCGTTGACATACGCTCTATTTTCTTTTTTTTTGTCGTATGCCTGTTTTAGGCCGTGGGGGTGCGATTGTTCCTGTTTTTCAGTGGCGCCATCTATGGCCAGGAATTCGACTTCTGCCACGCCATTCACACAACCACAACCTGTTTATAAGGCGGGTCACATTCGCACACAAAGGAGAAAGGACATAGAACACAGAGAGAGAGAAAGAAACATCCATGCCTTGCCCGGGATTCGAACCCAGGACCTTTCTGATATACATTCTATTAAACCTATAATTATCAAATTTTAAACCCTAAGACTGCAAGTATTTTTTGAACTTGTCTTATACAAAAATTACATTAATAGTTTCCTGATAAATTTGCAATTCAATGCTGAATGTTTGCAAAAATTATAACCAAAATTAAACGTGTCTCTATATTTCATATAAAAACTAAAACATTTCATTCTCACCATTTTCCTTTTTAAATCAAAATAATCATAATAAAGCGGTATCAAAAACACAACAAAAAAAATCATTTAATATTTACAATCAGAACTTCAGCATTCAACGTAGCATATTTCCAGCCTATTACTTATTATCAAACAAATGCATTTTTTTTTTCAATTCACACCACCAGCATAGGCTGTTAAAAAAATTTTTTGGAATGTTTTAAATCCTATCAACTCTTTACACGCCTATACAGTTTTGAATGAAAAGGAAGATAAAAATGCACCTTTAGAGCTAAAAATATTCTGAAACATTTCTAAAAGGTTAGAATATCTAAAAAAAAAAAAAAAAGGCGGCAATGAAATCGTCTTACGATGTCTTTATGACATTAGCGTGTCTTTTCCACCGTGAAAGCTTTTTGCGTCAGTATTTTTTCTGTCTTAAAATGCATTCTTCAAAGACGAGACAGTTTCTACACCATTGCTTTAATCCTATTATGGTACATCTCTCCGATTTTCGAGATGTTTCTAACTCTAAGTTATAATACTACGGAAGTGTATTGACGAAATTTTGTAAGGAAAAATTATTTCCTCTCAATTGTTGAATAAAAAAAAAATAACATTGAAATGCACAGAATATTTTTGTAAGCATTTGAGAAAGGGTTATCGAATTATGTGTTGAAAATGTATGTCTTTTTATGATCTGATTATAGTTAAATTTGAAATGGGATTTTTTAAGCACTATTGACATCGCAGATGCTTTTTGTATGTATTTTGATTCAGAAATTTCCAATTTTTACACTAATATCTGACACATTTTATACTTGCTAAAGTTTTTTGTAATCGTGGTTTTTTCGTGTGAAGTAAAAGTTTCTTCAAATTAAAGTTAATTAAACCTCGTAAACATAGTCACTGCTACTGCTCTAGGTGAATCGCAAAGGGACTTCTTTCCAAAAACAGACTATACCTGATTGAAAAAAAAAAAAATATTTATCAGCGAAAAAATCGCCAATCAGAATCTCGTTTGCTTCCGATATTTTTCGCATAAGAAAAAATCACTTCTACAGCAATTATGTAATTACAATTTAGTTAGTAATAAATGTAAACATATTACACGAAGTTGGAAAAGGAATAATGCTAAGTTAATTAAATACTGCAAGCATGTGACACTTCTCTTAATTTTTAAATACATAAAAATGTCTGCTTTTATGAGATTACGTAGACGACATAAAGTTAGTGTATACCCTAGCTCGCCCAGACCACAGTGCTGGCATAAATGTATCCTTAGTTGTAGACTGATCATGGGTTAGAGTGCCCTTGCCGCCAGGCTAACGGTGGGAAGTTTTCGTGGTTTCCCTCTGCATATAACGCAAATGCGGGTTAGTTCCATCAAAAAGTCATCCTCGAAGGCGAATTTTACTCAATAATTGATCCAGGAGTTCCCTTGTCTTCTGGATTGTGTTCAAAATGACAAGGCTACGGAGTTGAACATTAGTCGCTATTCACTCAAAATTTGAATCGGCTGTTCACCGACGGTTATAAAATGAAATAAGATAAATTTTTATTGAATATTTGGTCACATTAATTGAATTAAATATCACATTGCTCGGTTTTCGAGAAATAAATAAATTAAATTGTTATTGATTAGATTAAAATAATTATTAATTTTTTTTACATAAAAACTATTTCACTTTAGTTATAGCAAATTTACTTCCTTAGCTGTTAGTGGACTTGATTTTACAATAAAATTTTAAAAACACGTTTGTTGTTATATTATATCAGTCAAATCATACTTATTTCTTAGCTGCCAACGCTTAAACTGTTTTAAGAAGTTTTTATAGTGGTAGTAAAATAAAAATTGCAGCAACAACTGTAAGCAGAACTTTCTTAAATTTCATCAGCTACTAAAACCACATCTAACAAAAACCAGTCAACATATAGTTTATGCATGTTAAATTAGGTATAATGATAATCAAGAGCCTTTAAATCAAATTTATAAAATAAAAAATCAAATATCGAAATATAAATCTGACTAACTAACTTTGCAATAAAATCCATCTGGAAAAATAAACAGAAATTGCAGAATGTTTTTTAATTACTTAAATATCATTAAATCTGCTCTTGATGCTTTTTTTTAATTTTTTATAGGCAAAATGGGAAATTTCCCCTCCCGAAAATATAAGATTGGGACGCAATTGCAGACAGTGTTGTTGTTGGATTAAGTCCCACAAGATCTACACAATGAGCTATTGGTGACGGCCTTGGACACATCCCAGTTGATGATCTTAGGACACCAGTGGCCTCCAACCCCCAAGCTCTTGGGCGCATTCATCCCCCTCCCCACAAAAAAAAATTGCTAACTTTCCCCTTCCATGTTAGCTTGTTCGAAATAGTGCTACGTTGCTTCTTTTACTTATGTACTTCAAAAAAAATAAAAATTCTCTCGTCTAAATTCCCCCCAAACTATTCGTTTTATTTAGTGTAAACCCCCCCCCCAAGCTTCAAGTGGGCGCATCGTGCGCCCACCTTCCCCCCTGATGGGGGCCCCTGTAGGACACATTCCACAGGAGGGGATGGCTCCTCTGCTTCGGTAGCCCGATGATCTGCACGCGAAGTCAAGCACGTCACGTTAGAACAGTTTATCGAGAATCGATACTGCACACCCTTGGTCCCTTTGCAGACTGATGAAAGTGCTCACCCACTCGCACAACAGTGGAGTAGTTAAGGGGAGGGTTTGAGGGACGAAAGCCCCTCCGAAATTATAAATTACTTGATTAATGAGCAATTGTACGGTGAGTAGGATGTAGTTTTAAAAAAAAATTTAAATTTTTATTATTGATTTTTTTTGTAATTTAAACATTTGGAGAAAATTTTTATATAGAATATATAATGTCGCAAGGAGATAAACTTCCTTCAAACATACATTAAAACAACGCTACTGTCGCACACTGACAGCAAACAGTGCTGCTTGACTTCGGTTCAATGTTCTATTCGCGATCGCAACGAACTATAGGATATATATATATATGCTACATAATTCTAAAACTAGCCTCTCGCCGAACATTTTTGAACTTCGTAAAAAGCCATCAATCATAAGTAGAAACACTAATGTAATGAAAAAGTTTAAAACATTTACACCTTGCATGGGTACGCTGAAAAAAAAATGGAATATTAAAAGAAAAAGTTACTTTATTTCAAATTGCGCTTTTCATAAGGCTCAAAAACCTGGACGGGTAAGGAGAAAATAAATCGAATTTTCAAGATGATTTATTAATATGCAAAACCACCTTTAAATTTTCTACTCGTTTTTGAAAGTACCCGTCACTTTTTATTTACTTTTTTCATGCCAGTGTTGTAGTTCAAGGCGAAAGTAATTGAAAAAGGAAGCTGATCTTCTCCTATTTTAAAAGAATTTGCGTGTAAATGAAGGTTTTCTTTTGAGTTAAAACGGGATTAAATTATTTAAGATTTATCATCTTAGATAAATCAGGAACAAACATTTTGTATTAAAAATTCCTATGAGGAAAGATTTATTTTTTCTTACACTTCAACTTTTATTTTTGGGAAAAGCATTATACGTTCTTCTGGGTTACAGCAGTAAATATGAAAAAATGTTTATAACAGGACTTTTGTTTACTATTTCAAAGAATTTTAGTTAATCTAAATTTTAAAAATACATTGAATTTAGTACGGAGAAAAACGCATAATAATTTAAAATAAATCCATAGAAATATTTTTATTATTATAATATTTAATTATTAAAATTAATTAATTGTCCCAATTAATTTTTAGAATTTCAAGTTATTTCAAAATACCAGAAAAATATATGTCAAAACATTTAGTCAAGAAATATTGTTCGAAACAAACACCATTTATGACTAACTTTTGATCTTATATGACCCTCAGTGAATAATTAGCATATCTATTAATAAGATTTACTTCAGGATTCCTCAAACGATGAATTGCAATCTTCTTAGTAAGAATAAGTTTCTTATATATATATATATATATATATATA
>NC_092211.1:27249131-27273052 GCF_043381705.1 Parasteatoda tepidariorum | reverse complement strand
TACTCGAGCGTTGCGATCGCGAATTGGGAACCGTGTCTCAACGAGTTTACTGCGGAACTTGCAGACGACAGTTTATTTTTCATAATTTTACTATCGTAGAAAATATTTAAATATAAATAAGTTATTTTTGTGTGAATTTTGAAACGAAATCTCAACACTTTCTGAGTAAAAAAGAAAACAACACACCAATCAAAGGTGCTGAGAATTGTAACCAAAATCTTTGGTTTGCATGAGCATGGCAAAACTTTACACTGTTACAAGAAGGGAAAAAAAAGAACGAAACACGTGCTTTCCTCCGCCGTCCGCCGATGTAAACAAAAACTAAATCGATCGAATCGCCGGCAAGTTTCTTACGAAATCGTAAACTTTTTCTCCTCTAACTGAAAGAATGGCTAATTCGTCCATAATTTACGATTTGTGTATTATTGGTGCTGGAATGTTTGGGTCTGCTGCTGCCAAGCATGCTACTGCGTCTTTAAAAGCAAAAGTTTGCTTAATAGGACCCGAAGAACCCACGGTAATCTTTATGCTTTATAAAATTTTGAAACGCGCTTATGCAATGCTTTATGAAAAGTTGAAAGTTAAACGCTCTAAAAGTAAATATTTTTAATTTAAGTTTTAAATAGCATTCTGTGTTAATTTTTTACCGGTAACTTGTAATGCTGTCAATCCTTGTTATTATATATTTTTTAGATGTTTTACATTCTTACAAAATGATCAATTTATATGCATTTTTAGACAAATTTATTAGCAAAAGTGCGTGATTTATTTAAAAGAATCTGCTCATCTGAGGAATTTATTTTTACATATTTCAAATGAGTGTTTCTAAGTCTAGTCTATTTAATAGTTTATATACTTTGAGAGTTGCATGTTTTTTAATGAAACGATCAAATCTAAATGTGTTTTGCCTGAAAGACGAAATTCATTTATTTTTTTTAATGCATGCTTTGAAGTTGTTTCATGTATATTATGAAGTTCATATTTAAAATATATAAAGTGCAGCTTTTTGTCGCATTATTGTGAAATAAAAATTTTATTGTTTAACAAGTTAAAAAAATATTTCTCATTTTTTTAAAATATCTTATTATTAGTTTTTTTTAAAAAAAAAAATTAAATATTTGAACTTGCACCAGATAATTTAAAAAGTACCACTCTATCAAAGGCTAGTAGTGATTTTTCACATTACCACTATCTATAAAGACAGCTATAGCCTATTTGGCCCCTCTTTTTTTTCCCCTGTTGATTTGTAATTCAAAAAATAACTTATTGAAAGTATACTGAATATTTCAAACTTTTCAATATTTGAACTTTTCATTATTAAACTTTTCACAATTTAATTGCTTAATTAATCATTCATACGATTCATTCAATCATTAATCACCTTAGAGGAATTATGGAACCTTATACCAAGAATGACTAGTATGACCAGGTGGCCTCCAAGATATTTTGGTAGTTACTTCATTAACCACTGGTGTAGGTATAAGGTTCCATTTCGTAGGTTTTAGATACCACAGTTTCATTAAAAAAAAATAAGTCAACATATGATTATTTTTAGAGAAGAGAGAACTTAATTATCTAATAAACTAAAGTATAAGTTATAGTTTAAAAGTTCACAGTGTATGGTTTAATCACATATTTTTGTTTATTAAATCAAACAAAATACCAGGTTCTAATACGTTATTTATGAAATTAATTGTGACTATATTTCAAGATATTAGATGCCTTATTGATCTATAGACAAACAATCTGTGAAAAGCCTCACTGGCCCCTTCAGACTTTCTTAGTATTCAGCAATGTTCAGTCTTAGTGTTAAAATGATGCAAAAATAGATTATTTAAACAATGATATTTAAAAATAGATTATTTAAACAATGATAAAGAGATTATTTTAATTAATGAAGTTATTTATTCTTAGCTGGTAACTAAAATAACAATAATAAGTTAAAAACACGAAAACAAATTGTACTTTTTTCTCAATGCTATTCAATGTTTAAGAAAAAAAAGATAATGATTGTTAGTGTAGAAAATTATGTTCTTCATTTTATAAAAATAATTAAAATTTTTATATAATTGTAATAATAATTAATATACATTGTTTTCAACTGTTAATTTATTGTTATTATTTTTTAGAGAGACGAGTGGGAACAAAGGATGATTTTTAGTTCACATTATGATGAAGGAAGAATTGTTTCGGGAGATCCAACTAATCATAACTTGAACGTTTTATTAGAAGAATCTGTTCAAAAATTTCATGTTTTAGAGGAGGAATATGGTGAGTGTTTTTATCATGCAGGTTAATAGTTTTAATTGTAAAATTTTTATTTCGGAAAATATGTAAGAGATGCTAAAAGTGTGTAAAATCTGCAAAAAGGATAAAAATTTAAGAAAAGACAAATTTTAAAAAACCCTTACTCAAATAAAAACCCAGAATTTGTTTGAAAAACCGATAGATGTCACAAAATTAGGATTCATTTATTTGATATTTAGAAATAAAGTGGGAGTTTCTTAGCCTTCTTGCTGCAATTTGTGAAAACCCATGTCCTAAGATTACAGTTTTTTTTTTTCATTACAGTTTTTTTTTCATTGTTGTTATTAAAAATTATTTTTTGTTTATCAATTCAATGCTGCATCATTTTACCTCCCTTTATTTGACAAAAATCCATCTTTAAACTTTTCTTCAAGTCTATCTTTGTAAATATAACCTTTCTAAATTCAAGTTTTCATAATTCTGCTCAAACAAATCATTGGAAATTTTCTAATTTGCCATTGTTTTTATTGGTTTTAAATCAAGATACAGTTTAGGTATAAAAGATATTTAAATTACAGATTCGATAAAAATAAATTATATTGTTGCTGCTGTTTTTTTTATTTTGGTGCTAAATGATTCTGAAAATGCCTCTGAAAGATTCACAATTATAATAAAAGGAATAATTAAACCTGAAACAATTTACTTTGGATTGTGATTGTTCCTTAGAAAATGTCTAATTATTTGATTAATCTAGCAATCTCTTATTTCTTCTCCATAATTATTTTGGTGCCTTTCTGAATACTTAGGGAAGAAGCTTTTCAATAACACTGGATGTCTCTATCTGTATAGTTGTGAGGATGAAAGTGCTTTAAAGATTTTAAGTGAAATTAATAGTGGTGAAAGTCAGTTATTGGACATTTCTTCAAAAAGCCTTTTCTCAAAAGAGTTAGTTTATTTATTTGTTTATTTTTATTGCTTTCTAGTAGCTTTAACATTTCACTCAAAATAGAAGCTGCAGACTATTATATAATTATAGGATTTATACAATTTTATATAAAAATATGAATCCATATATTTAAAAAAATTTTTTTTTTAAAAAAACTTTGGGTATTTGTTCTAAATTTAACCTACATTTCCTATTTATATTTTATGCAAAATATCGTCTTTTCCAATTCTCTTTACATTCATTTTAGTTACTTAAAAAACTCAAATTATGTCCAAATGATAGTATATAGAGCAATTTGGACATAAATTTTTCTGCAGGAAAATTAGTGTACTAAGTTCTGCTCAACTAATAAATTGATCTGCAGGAAGATTGTTCGGTGATATAAGCCTCAGTTTTGACCATTTCTGTCTTTGGATTAGGCATTATTTTTCTTGTTATTGTAACAAGCACAAAAAAATTAAATGTGATTTAATTTTTTATTATAGTTTGATATTACTTTGATATTAATTTTTTTAATGCTTTATTTTTCTTTTAGATTTCCTTATATGAAATTTGATAGTTATAAATATGCTTTTTTTGATACCACATCTGGTCATGTAAGTCCTCGGGAAATAATAAAAGCTGAAAAATTGGTAGCTGAAAAGAATGGTTGTCATATTATAGATGATATTGTTAAAGATATAAAAGAAGTAGATCACCAATTAATTGAGGTGAGTGTTACTACCCTGACTTATACATCATCACATATATAGTGTAGTATTTTATAAACAGTGAAACCTATTTTGATGTAGTTTATTTTCTCCTTACTACTTTGTCTTCCATTTTTATACTACTAAAGTAATTCTATACTAGTATACTAAAGTAAAGCAAAACTACTAAAGTAAATTTCTGATTCTCAGACTGATATCTGCAACTTGCTGAGCAGATATATAGTGTAGTATTTTATGTAAAGCAAAACCTATTTTTATGTAGTTTATTTTCTCCCTACTACTTTGTTCTCTATTTTAATACTTCTAAAGTAATTCTATACTAGTATAATAAAGTAAAGCAAAACTACTAAAGTAAATTTCTGATTCTCAGACTGATATCTGCAACTTGCTGAGTAGAAGGGGAAACGAAAAATTTGCTTGAATTTTCGAGAAGAGCCTTTAATTATTTTTTAAAAAACAAATTTTTTTTTTTTTTTTTTGAGTAAATTTCCTTACTTTGCCATGAATTTCAATAAGTTTAACTTACTGCTTGAATGTTATTATGTAATATAAATGCTACACAAAATATGTATAATTTATCATTTATTTCCTATAATTTAAAAATTAAATTTCATAAAACTAAAATTATTAAAAACTAATATTCTTTTAATCGTTTTTTCAATAAATAAAGATCATTAAAACATTTAGTACTTTAATAATTTTCTTCATAATAATCAAAAATTTCTTTATATTGATCTTATTACATACATTTATATATAGCTTNAGTAAAAGTAATTATTAAACTTTTGAAACTTTACATATATATATATTTTTTAAGAAAAAAATATCAGCAATTTTTTTGGCATAGTTTTGCAGTTTTGGAAGTTTTTCCTTTATCTCCCATGAGAAATGATCTGGCAAATTTTATTGCATTGTATTGTAGTATTTTGTATGTGTACATAGTGTCTTATTTCAGTTTATTGTTTGTTTACTCCTTTCTGCTGTCATTTTATCGCTTAAAATACTTAAAAAAATTTTTTATAATGTTCCACATAATATTTAAGAATAAACTTTCAGTTCTTTGCTTGATCTTTTTGTTATTATGAGATTCATTAACCCTTTTGTTTTGTTATACCCTGAAAGAAGGCTTCAATATATAATTTGTTTTAGTATTATATTTAAGTAATTTTCAAATAAACTTAAAGTTATATTATTTAATAAAATATATTACTTTTCGTTTCATAATTAAGCTTCTCCTTATTTTCTTAATGATCTTTTTGATCATTATTTTTAATAAATGTCTTTCACTAAATTGCAGTCACTTATGTTTTATCTTTATTCATTCATCAGAAGGTTTAGAGTATTACATTATATTTAAAGAATGATTTTATTTTGACAGATTATCACTGAATCTCAAAGATTGATTAGAACCAACAAGCTATTAATTTGTGCTGGAGCTTTCACAAATTTTATTCCAATCTTTGCTTCAAGGGAATTAAATATTACAGTAAATAAAGAAACTTATATTTTAATAAGAATTTCAAAAGAAGAAGCTGGGAGATTAAGGTAAAATTAATCCTTTTTTTTCTTTTAGGAACTATTATTAAGTGTCTAAATTGGGGTTGGTTATTTCAGTTGAAAAACAGGCTGATACCATGAAAAACTGTCAAAAAATCTAATTTGATACCTGAGCATGAGAAAAGATCTAAACAAGAAGAAGTGTGCAATAAATTCAACCAGAATTAAATGTAACCAAATCATATTAATAAATAAATTTAAATTCATTTATTTATTTATTAATATAAATAAATAAATTTAAATTTATGTAGATCATAATCATATTTATAATATCATATATGTGATATATATATATATCATATCACATATCATATCATATATATCGTAAATTCAACTTAAATTAAGCTTAACCTAATTATATTAATAAATAAATTTAAATTCATTGTTCAATTATTTTAATTACATTAATCAGCCATTCTGCTTACACGCTATAACATGTCAAATACTCCCTAAGTCTTAGATTAAATGCGAAAAATGAGTTTTGACATCTCCTGTAAAATGCATAAGTCGCTAAAGCAAAAAAAAGAATAGTTTACCACCTGATATATGAGAACAAAATTATTTTTAATTTGAAAAGAATTCTTTTTTTCTTCATTAATATCTGTTGAAGAAAATAAGAGTAATTCTAGCATTTCTTTCCTTTTGGATGAAGAAGAAAAGTATCTTTAGAATATAATTCTGCAGAAAAAAAGAACATTTTTTTTTTTTTTTTTTTTTTTTTTTTTTTTGTATTTTTTTCAGCTATTTCAATGCTGTCATTCCTTCTTTACTATGTTTTTTTAAATTTAAAATCTATAAATATGAAGATGCAGAGTATAACAGTTTTGGCTATACCTTCAATTTGCTTATATTTCAATTAATGTTATTATAATGCTTTTTCAAAATTTATTGTTCTTGTCAGAGAAAATAGTACCTTCGTTTAGTCAGGAAAAATTCTGGGAATTAGTTATGGAAAGTCATGGATTTGAAAATCTAAGATGTAGCAGATTCCCTGAATATATTTTTTATAATAGCCAGTATTTTTTAAATTTTTTTTTTAAAGAAAGAAAATTAGTTATATGTAATTGATTAGCTGTGTTGTTGCCAAAATCTTATGAAAACTGAGATTGAAAGAACTCGGAAAATTTTGTTCCAGGAAATAATTATAAACTCTGAATCTATCAATACATATTTACCAAATCCATGTTAGCACAATAATATGACTATTAGTTTTTTTATTTGGTGTAACTTCCTATACTTTAAATGACATGTTTTAATGTTAAGCTTTATACATAATTTCATTGAACTTTATTTTTATACTTATATTTTCTTATGAATTACAGTACTATGCCAACTATGGATGTTTTCTTTGAAAGCTGTGAGGAACAGCCTCACCTCTATGGTGCATACATTTTACCACCCATAAAATATCCCGATGGTAAAATCTATATAGCAGAATACTTATATGTGTAATATACCTAATTGCTTTTTAAACTGTTGCCGTTTTAGTGTACCTCCCATGACCACAAACAATTTTTTGTGTGTCATTTGTATTGTTGTGGCTTTTTGTTTAAGTGATATGTGTTACATAGTGTTCCTTTAGAAAAGATTTTTGAACAATGACAGCCATGTTTATACTGTTGCTCAGTTTCGTTTGAAAAATTTTTTTCTTCCAAGAAACGTATTCCTAAGTATTTTTCTGTTTATTAAAAAAAAAGCCTTGAATTATTACTTTAGATATTTAGCTGTTGAACTGTTGATCCTGGAAATAGTTTGGTACATGTCATGTTGCACATTATGCATAGAAAATTGTAGTTTTTTTTTATTTGCTAAGAAAGCATTGCTTTTAGAAAAACTTACTTAATTACAGGGACAAAATTTCGAAGTTTTCAAATGGCAACACCCGTTTTTTTTTTTAAATCAAAATTTAACTCTTACAGTACAGATCCTAAATTGAACTATGGTCATGTAAAAACAATTGGATATAAAAAAAAAAAAGAAAAACGCGACATGTCCAAAAATTTTAAACATTAAAATCTTTGTAAATTTTTTTCTCAGTTTTTGAAAGGTTTTGATCACTCTCTTCTCGTTAGTGGTCACGAAAAATGGCGACCCTTGGCAAAAGTAACGTGTCTCAATTTCTTGCACTAAAAATATCTTTCTAACTCCAATTAAGGTTTTTTATTGTAAGGATTAAGTTTTGATAAAATTTACTGCTGCCATTTAAAAACTTCATAATTTCGGCATTATATCTGTAACTGCGAGAGCTATGAAATCGGTTATAGAACCATTTTTGAGTTTCCAATCACTTAAACAGTATGTCCTCCAGAGGACATACTGTTATATAATATAATATGTAAGCGAAATTTTCTTATAATCAACCTGTATGTAGAAGGGTAGGTATGCTTTCAGCTTAATGATCAATGCCACTTTTATAATTGCTGAAATTACTTGTAATCTTTTGTTTACAAATTTCCAAGGCGGACGGGTTTTTCAATAGTAGTATGTTAAAGATATAATGGTATTGCTTTTATACAAATACATGTTGTTTTTAATATTGTTTAATTTTACCTATTTATTTTTATAACTGGCATTGAACAGCTGACCCAATTTTGAGCTTATGAATAGCAATGTTCAACTTGTAATTTTGAACCCAACCCAGAAGACAAGGAAACTCCTGGATGAAGCATTGGGGCTAACTAGCCTTTCTGAAGAGTTTTTTATTGGAACTAACTTGTACTTGCATTGCATGGAGAAAAAACCTCCTACTTTAGCAATTTTGAACCCAACCCAAAAGACAAGGAAACTCCTAGATCAAGCATTAGAACGAACTAGCGTTTGTGGAGGATTTTTTATTAGTACTAACCTGTATTCGCATTATAAGGAGAGATAAAACCTTGAAAACCTCCCACAGTTAACTCAACAGCAAGGGGGATTCTAACCATGAGGATATTTTACATCAGTACTGAGGTTTGAAAAGCAGAGAGCAGAACTTGTATACACCAGCAGCAGTTTGGATTTGAACCTGGTTCACTTCGTCGGGCATCCATCGCTCTATCCTTGTGCGTATTATGCTTAATGAGAATAATGCCAGTGCATAAGTAGGTTCTCGATGAAAAAGATAAGAAAAATCCAGATTACAAGCCTGTCACCTACCAGCCTAATTTGTTTTTCTTGCTAATAAAAGTTCTTTTTAACTCTATTATTAGGAAACAATTGTCACTGTAATATTCTCCAATGAGGTAACAATTGAATGCAGCATGATTTGTTTTTATTTTTCTTTGTAGGGAAATATTATTTAAAAATTGGACATAAAGGAAGCATAGTTAACTCTGAACTGAAAAATTTGAAGGAAATTAAAAATTGGTACAATTGTAGTGGAGAGAAGTACATATCGGAGCATTATTCTAAAATAATTCAAGATCTTTTTCCAGGTAAGTTTTTGATTTTCTCACATGTAATTTTACATGACTGCTTTTTGTTTGTATAAATGGAACGAACTTTATTTTTTTATATTTCGGCCTAACAATTTTCACTTTGTTTTTCAAATCTCTTTTTTTTAATGCGATATTTTAAATACGATATCATTAGTACTGATATATTCGGTATTGTGCGTTTGACTATTTAAACATTTGCACGAGTAATTATATTTAATATTTACCATTCAGCGATCATTTGATTGC
This sequence comes from Parasteatoda tepidariorum, assembly GCF_043381705.1. Taxonomy (NCBI): domain Eukaryota; kingdom Metazoa; phylum Arthropoda; class Arachnida; order Araneae; family Theridiidae; genus Parasteatoda; species Parasteatoda tepidariorum. The sequence continues at coordinate 27,263,930 of NC_092211.1, read as the reverse complement.
AATAAGTCACACTGCAATGAATCTATTGAAATCTCTGCCTCACACAAGGTATTGCGATACCACTCTAAAAAATAATTGCATGAATCCTCATTTTCCCAGTAGTATTTTTTAGCACTAGCAAATTTTGCTACTGATTAAAAATATAAAATATTGCCCTTGTACCTAACCAATGACAACTGATTCAGGTGATGTAGCTTTTTTAACTGGTACTTTGCTTTGTTTGTGCTTGAGTTAAATCTGAGTAGTTAAAAGTTTATCTAAGACATCTCTCTGTCCCAGCCTTCTTGTGGTGAGGCTTTTATAATGTTTGCGAAATTATCAAATATTTTAAAAGCATTAATTTCTTATTCTCTACAATTCTATCAAATATTTTGGAAAAAGTGTAGTAGTTTGCAGTCCTGGCATTCCATAGTTGACATTTCCCGCATTAGTTATGTATTCTGACAGCTGGGCTTCTTTTCCTTTCTATATTTTTTTGAACATGAGTCCTATAAGTTTCAACTTGTTTAAAATACTTTTCATCGTAAATTCTGTTTCACCTCTATAGCAAATTTAAAGTAGAAAAAGGGAGTTCAGGCAAACCTAGATAAGCTACACAGTTTCGAATACTGAAAAGAAATTGTCAGCATATCAAAATGATCCAATTCTCTTCCAATAATTTTTTGCATTGTTATGTTTTCAATTTTTTTGCAGCAATCGAAACTTTATTTCTTACTCTAGGTTTGCCTGAACTCTTTTTTTTTCAATACTTTTCATTTTAAATTAATTATGGAACTGAAGCAGAATTTGCAATGAAAAGTTTCTCATGCGATATAGTTTCCTCTTAAGTGGGGGATATACTCAGTGATATAGTATTTGGGGTTGAAGCATCTCCAAAATAAATGTTTACTATGCAAAATATAAAATGGTTTTAGGTTGTTTTTTTTTTTCATGAATCAATGACTATTTATTTAATAAAAATATAAAATTTAATTATAATTATTTAATGAATAAGATTTTAATCATATGTAATTAATATACACCATGTACTTTACTGCATTTATAAAAAAACTGACTTTACCAAATAAATCAAAATTCAAAGGATGAAATGGGTAGGCCATCTAATGAGATCAGCAGAAGAATTTACATCGAAAAATATTCTTATGATTAGGCCATCTGAAAATCGACCAAAAGGTAGACCCGAACTCAGATAGTCTGATTTTGTAGATAAGAACTTCCTTATATTGTACTATAAAAACTAGATAACAGGTAACAGGGAAAGAGAATACTTAGCAAGGTCATGGCCCACCAATGGCTGTTGCACCAGTTATGATAATAATGGTATTTAACATATTCTGACATTGAGATATTTATAAACAATAAAAAGTAAAAACGTTTAATACTTAAAAGTCTCAAAGAAGTGTTTTAACTACGTTTTGATATACATTTTCAGTCCATATTTTGCTGTATTTGCTTTATTCAATATTTCAGATTTAAAGTTTGAGGAGATGTTACCAAAAACCTGTGTAACCTGCTCAAATCCATCTGAATTGCCATATATTGATAACATTTCTCCAAACATCATTGTGGCTGCAGTTGGTAATGGATCTGGAGTAATGATGTGTGAAGAAATTGGTAGTATTGCTGCTGAGTTAAGTGTGGAGTCTACGTGGAATTCCAAACTTTCAAAGTCCTTATTTAGGGCTATTTTTCGTAGTTAAAAGAAATGAAAAAGTTTTTAGTAAGCAATTAAAGGATGAATAATTACGTATTTAGTATCTGATAATTAAATTATTTATTGATTTTTTATTAAATAAGAAAATTGTGAAAAGAAATTTTTTAACACCATAAAAAATAAATATTTTATTTTTAAAACATTAGTATTTGCCTTGAATTTTATTGCATTGGATTTGTAAAAATCTTTTTAGTGACTATCTTTTTATTTATCTACTTTGGTAGTTTTTTTTCCTAACAGACATTACTGGAAAGCTACATTATTTGTGATGGTTTGAAAAAAAAGAACATTGTTATTTATTTAGTACTATAGTTACAATAAATGTAGGTAATATTTTTGGACTAGTACGATAAAGTTATTGATATATTTCAATGCAGTATTATATGATTAAATTGATAATCTTTTCATAATTGTCTTTGCATAATTTAAAATTTTTTTTACTGTTCCTTAATCATTTATTTATTATTTTTTTTACTGGAAATGAACTCTTACTTAACTAACTCAGTGGCGCGACAGCCCATTAAGAGGGCCAAGGCCGACTGTGCCCATCTCAGTTTTCTTGACCTTGGGCTCTGGGGTGCAGGAGCATATGTTCCGGTCAGGTGGTCAGCCGAACGCGGAACCCCCAGTGAACGCTTACTTAAGTGTAAGATAATCATATTGTGTACTTAAATATTTTACATACATATTTTTTTCATATTTTTTGTTAAAAAAATTACATTAAAATTTATAGTTAGAGTCAAAGAAAACTCATTAAAATGCATTTACATATTTTTTAACAAGAAAACTTTAAATGTTAAACTTATAAAATTTGGCAAAATTTTCACTCTGTCAAAGATTTCTCAAAATTCATTCTTGATTTAAATTTTGCGTCATTTGTGCTATTAGACGTTGTAAAAGATGAAAAAAAAACTAGGACAGAATAACCACTAATAGGTGTGAGGTTGTTAATACTAGATCGCTTTAACAAAAGAATAACACGTTTTCACTGTAAGACAATTTTGTTCTATTTTTTTATTCATTTAATACTCTATTTGAATGCTTAGAATCTCTTAAAAATCATTCCCACAACACCCCATTGTAAGCCAGGGGGTGATGAAAGTTAAGGCTCCACGATGTGTTCAGCACTGTGCACAGATCGCCTTTAATTCTCAGGCAAGCTGGTAGTCATAGATCTGAAACTGAATTGGCTTCAAGCCGTCACTGGGGATTGAACCTCTGTTCTTCACAAAGGCAATTCAGAAACTTTAATTACTAAATTATCACAGCTCTAGAATTCTTCTAGATTATGCAATTTAATGCATAATCTAGATATACCTTCTGGATTAATCATTTAATTGCATTAGGTTCAACTGATAGATTCTAAACTTTTTTTCTGAGGTTTTTTTGACTTCACCAAACATTACGCATTTTTTGCGAAATGAATTGAATGCCAAATCAACAAAATTAGACCACAATGCTAAATGGTCATTTTGAATTTTGACAAATGCATGCATTTGTATTAAAAGTGTTTCCATTGCCCAATATACCGTCAGATGCGGTGACTTTGTGCAAACTGCCATCTAGGGGTATTTTTTTAAAGCTCGGTATCAACTGATTTGAGTTGTCAACATAACGAACGAATGGTTTACCAAGAACTGGCTATGTTAACATCATCATTTTTGAAAAAATTGTGAGCTCAAGTTACAAACAGTTTCAAATTTTTTAATGTCGCAAAATCGGGGGCTGGAAAGTGTGCTCGGTTGAAGAAGTTCTAGTTATCCTGGCCAAAAAGGTAGGTTATACTTAAAAAGTCTTATCAATTGAGGTAACAAATCATGCATAATTTTTTGTTTTTAATTATTATAATGTTAGTTATTTAATAATTAGCAGTTTGCACGAAGTCACCCTTCATTGCACAAAGTCACCCCCTTCTGACGGTACTGTTCCATTTATAACCTTATACTATATATTTTATGAATCAATGAAAACAATCGTAATTTGAAGCGAAAACTTTGAAATCGAAAATCAATCACCGTGAAAAAAGTGCAAGATTCAGCAATTTTATCAGGCAATCTTTACAAATTTTGTCTACCAATGCAATGGAGATCTGATTAAGAAAAGTTGAACTCATAATCTTATGATTATGAAACGTCGGATTAAGAAAGGATCCTTAAAACTCAAACCAGGTACAGTGACTTGTCAGTCACAAGGTAATATAAATGTATTAACAATAATTTAATGGTAAACTACAAAATACATATATATATATATATATATATTTTTTTTTTTGGTGGACTTCACTGTTGCTTTCTCAATGTTGCTTAGACTTGTTTTTTCTCTAATTAATCATCAGAAAATTCGGCCTTAAATCTTGATTGCGAAACACGAGAATCCCACAAGCCATCAATGCAGAGTTTCGCAGCCAATCTGCCAACTTCATCAGAGAATTTCGCTCCTTTTCCATTTCCTGCTATCGCCACTGTTAGAGTAGGAGTTATTCGATCGATATAAGGTAGACCTGATGGAGTGTAACAGTTGACACACGTAGAGCTAGTGACTTCTTCCGATTTTAGACCTAAAAATTACAAATTAAATTAACAAAAGATAGGACAGCTTGCTTACATCGTTTAGTGAACTCATTCCTTTTACAAGTGCATTAGGCTATTTGAACTGATTTTTTGAATTTTAATTTCGAATAAAGATTTAAGCCCTAAATCTTAATATCGATTATCAAAACTTTTAAAGGAGAAACAAAAACACCACACACTCAAAAGTAGTTGACTTTAGATTCATGGCATTTCCTCAGAGCCTGACTTAGGTAGGTTCATGCGGGGCAGTTGCCCCACATCAGAGAGGGCCCCCGATTCGAATACGAAGTTTATTTTACGTTTCTTTCTTTAATGAACTTTTTTTAAACAAAATATCAGTTTAGTGTAAAATCCGTTTTATGTTAGCTTCTTCATTAATCTATCGTATGAACACAAGAAATCTATATTTCGTAAATCCATGGCTTTCTAGGGCAGCAAATTTTCGGAATTACGATGGACAAATTTGGCCAAACAAAAACATGTATTTTTACATTTAGGTGAAAAATTTAAATACCTCCATAAAGTTTGGGTACTCATTACTGAAGTAGTGATAGTGAAGAAGAGGAAGGGGGGCAAAGAAGTTTTTGTCCCGGGTCCCAATTAGGCTTAGTCGGGGCCCTGCATTTCCTGAACAAACGTAGCTATAACTTTTAGTGTTCATTCTTTTTGTGGTTGAGCATTATTACTTCTAAAATATATTAGTAAAAAGGTTTTTTCTTTTAATATTTGCACTAATTTCTTTGTTTTAGCTATGCCAAATAGTTATAAATAAATACGAAGCAACATTTAGTAAAAAGGAGCGATGATTAAAGAAAATACTGTCTTAGCTGGTATGAAATAAAATCCTTAGGGGGCACTTTCTCTTCCGACTGAAATCAACTGTCAAAGGGGTGGAGAGCAGAAGGAAAAGTTCTAGATAAGCTTTTAATTTTTCCGTTTAATTTTCACTAATAAATTGATGATGGATATTTACTCTATTCGGCACTATTTTTCGATACATGTAAAATATGAGGACGCCACCCGATCAGAGTTTGAGATATGAAACGTGCAGTATTTTAGATTCTTTATTAATTTTTTCTCACACAATTATGCCAATTTAGTTCTGCAATCAGCAGTTTTTTTAAAGATATTTAAATTTTTAAACAATTATTAGATTTTTTGATTAGTATCTTTATTTATTTTCCCCAACTATCGTTAAGGGAAGTTTTTAGCTTCATCCAAATCGCTTTTCTTCAATTTAAACTGCAATAACATTAGATTTAAAAAAATTAAAAACTAAGAAATGTATAGCTTTAAATTACTTATTCAAAACCAAAAATCGCATCATTTTATTTCGTAAAAGTTTTGAGGAAAAATTCATAGTTCTAAAAGCGCTATTTCTTCTAATCTAATAAAGCTACCCCTTTATTTTCTACCTTTTTTGAAAGGTACTACGCTGTCAAATTATACTATACCATAAAAAGTTTGTTAAGTAGAAAAAAAAATATTGAAAAACGCAAATTAAAAATATAACCTATAATCCAAGATGGCGGGGATAGATTCTTCTTAAGCTATGCGAAATAGTAATTAATAAATAAAAGGCAGTATTTGGTCAGAAGTAGTGATGATAAAATAAAAGTTGAATTTGGTAGAAACGCTCATATAAAATGGAAAAATACTGTCATAGCTGGTATGAAATGGAAATTTCAATTTTTCATTTGTGTTTTATAGACTTTGAACTCTAAAAGTAATGTTACTTTTTTTCAAATAGTTTTAAAAATTTTTTTACATATTCCTAAACCAGTGTTTCCCAAACTTATGAATTTTGTGTACCCTTTCTAAATTTTTCGTAACGCTGTGTACCCCCAATAAAAAAATGAATGTATTTTTTACTATTAAAAAAAAGTTAAAAATCATAACTGGCTGTTGACATCACTAATTATTAACTGTTAACTCTGCAAAAAATAGCCAATAGAAAAATACGTAATCGTAAATTTTCATGGCTAGTTTTGTTTTTAAATAAATTTTTTTTAAATTCTCATATGTTGCAAGATATTTCGCATAAGAACGCGTACCCCCGCGAAACTGTTACCGTACCCCTGGGGGTACGCGTACCACACTTTGGGAAACACTGTCCTAAACTATTAAAAAAATAGTTACCTGGTATTCGTTCAAATAATAATTTCACTCCAAGATCAATTGATTCCTTATCACCTTCTGATAAAAACCATTGTTTAATATCATCTAGTTTCTCAACTTCCATATCACTTCCATAATATCCTATCTTGAGATAAGTGTTTCCTGTGAGGAAATGCATTAAATAGAAAGTAATTACTCATACATTATTGTATTCCCTAGCAGCAAAATAACTTGGTCCCTCATCGGACCAATATTCATAAATCTTGGCTCAATATGGATTCAAAAGGCCGTTATTTTTCCGTTGTTGGCCTTATATTGAATTGTATGATTCATCCGATATTTTACAGTCAATATTGGTCCTATTTAGAATTATCAGATTCACTCGATGTTTTATATTTATTTAGCCAAGGTCGATCTTATACAGGCCATTCTAGGACCTATATTAAAAAATCTAGACATCCCAATATTGGTCCCATATTGAGCCAATTCTGAACCCAACTGGGACCAAAGTAAAATTGTTTCTAGGGTTGGCTTTAGGGAACATATGGAAATATTAGCTATGCAACATGAAGTTAAACATTAAGGTGGACATTATTTCAGTTGTTAAATGTTTTGCTCCAACTTATTTTATTTGGAGGCCGGGATAGAGCACTGAGCCCATGTCCAAGAGTTCGTGGGTTCAATCCCCGCCGGCCGAAGACTGCACGTGTAGTAAATGTAAATAGTGACTGTCGAGTCGCAAAGTCCTCCATGTTCCCATAACAAATCAAAATCTCTGGGGGTACTGATCCAGGTGTTTCCTTGTCTTCTGGATTGGTTCAAAATTACAAGGCTACGGCGGTCAACATTGGTAACCATAAACTCAAAATTGGTACGGCTGTTCAAAGACAGTTGTAAAATAAAATAAAATAGTTTATTTATTTTTAATTTTCAGTTATTTTAAACATGTCATTTAAGTCAATTTTAAACAAATGAAAAAAGTTAATTCTAAAGATTAATGTAATCAAATAAAGTGACAAATATTGAGCACGAAGTTTTAAAAAATTTAAAAGCTAAATTCCTGATTAGATTCTGTCTACCTTTCTTTACAGCGAATTAAAACTCACCAGGTGTTATAGTGGGATTTCAACGTATGAGGTTTCAATTTTTCGGATCAAAAATGCTATGCTAATTAGAAGTAAAATACAAAAATAGTTATTTATAAAGAAATATAATTATTTCTCTTCATGAACTTGAGTCTAATAATTTTCTTTTCACACCAAATTTTGAAACTCGTTTGCTCAAAGGTAATTTGTAAATGAAGTACTTATGATCCTAAAATAATTTCATTTAGCATTATTTTTTTTTTGTTATTCAATTTAATAATAATTTAAGAATTAAAAAAATTATTATTTTGACTTGTAAAATTATATACTGAAACTGAAATTTTGAAATAATGATAAAAAAAAAAATTCTCAATGTTATTAAATCGAGTTTGACAAACTGCAATTTTTTCATATGGTGTTCACTATCTTTCTAAAAAGTATTCGGACATTCACCTGAAAAAGTGGAAGCATCGTGGTTTGGGTATGTTTTTCATAGCTTGGTTTGGGGCCTATAAACTCTTTAGATGTATAGTCTGTCTAAGCTAAGAACTACTCCAGCCACAAAGTCTGAGGCGATCTGATGCTATGGGAACAAGAATGGCGCATTTTAGGGAGAGTAGCTTCACTCTAGGACTAACACAATTGAGCAAAGAAAAAGATTCCCGCCGACCCGAGCTGAAACCACTCCAAAACAGTGACCCCACACCCTTACTTGAAATAGTCATACCTTACCATAGTCACCGCCAGAGGTCCAGACGAATGTCTGGAGGAGTTCTTATTTTAGACAAACTATATGTGGACATTCTGTACAATGCAGTTCTACCAACTCTATTGTTCAAAAGTATGCAGGCTGTCATCCATGCAAAAAGGGAACCAGCATCATATTAACATATGCCTCAGGACCACTGGGTATTGGGCTGATTTTTGACCGATACTGTAATACAGTTTTCTAATATTGATATCGTAACGCTTGAATAAGCCATTTGGGGAGCAGACCGGTTCCATGCGTTTGGCCCTTCTCCCTTCCCTCTCCTCCTCTTTTCAGTTGTATAGGAATGTACTACGATATTTTTCTTTTATTAATATTTTTCGTTTTTAATTAATAAAAATATTTTGTACAATTTCCATTATGCTTTCTTTTAGAACTTTTTTCAATTCCATATAGTTTCCAAACTTAAAATATTTTTATCTATATGAAAATCAAGACAGAAACTAACATAGTATTTCCTCGCCACTTCGCGCTTCATGTTTTGCGGCTTCAGTGCTTCGCAGGTTTTTCCAAAATATTCATCAAAAAATAAAAATGAAAAAATACAGCCATGTCGGCAGCCACATTGCGGAAAGGAGCGTTGTTTCATGTTGGTGAGCAAGTTGTTGTTGTAGTTCATTTACGTTGCACTAGAGCTGCACAATGGGCTATTGGCGATGATCTGGGATGATCCGAAGACATGCCATCACAATTTTGATCTTCTGCAGAGGGGATGGCACCCCCGCTTCGGTAGCCCGACGACCTGCACGCGAAGTCGAACACTTCACGGTAGAACAGTTTGAGGATCAATACCGCACCCCCTCGGTCCCAACTAGACGAATCCAAATGGTCACCCACCCGCACACTGACCGCAGCCAGTGATACTTGACCTCGGTGATCTGCTGGGAGCCGAGTCTTAACGGTCAGTCCACTGCGGGACTGTTGATGCGCGAGGGAGAAGGATACCTGCATGTCGAACAAAGATATGAGTTGACTCATAGTACATATACCATGGGATAAATACTGTTTATATATGTAAAACATTCGTGTACCCGCATACACGAAAATTCCTATCGGCAAATCCTACTTCGCTGTTTTTCAGCTTTCGCGGAAGGTTCTGGTCGTCATTAACAGCGAAAAACGAGGGATCACTATACTTCCTTTATCTATGACTCTTTACACGCTAATGGTGAAAGCATGCGAAGTTCTTCCATAGTTCTGCTCTACGCCACATGAGTTTGGTTACTTTCGGTATTTTCATTAAGCATGATAAGAGGTACATGGCTGTTTGTAATTGAAAAATATAAATCAGTATAAAAAACCAAGAAATATGAGAATATGCTTACCGTCAGGGTATTTTATTGGAGGTAAAATATAAGCGGATCTTTCCTTGTGTGGAGGATTATCGTATTTTCCTCGATAGATTAGTGATGGCATCGAGCTAAAAAATAATATTTAACTTTTTCCTCTGTACAAACAAAAAATAAAAAAAATTTACCATTTAGAAAAAGAAAAGGTGTATTCTAAACAACTTACCAACGAATGAGCTGGGGCTTATAATATCTGAATATTGAAATTTTTTCACTGTTTATGTACAGCATTTAATTTAACATTACCAAAAAATAATTTGAACTTAACTATAAAAAAAAAATGTTATTTACTTTTATTTCTTTGTTTGAAAATTTTTAAAGTCTTTCTAACTCAGACTCATTATATGTGGATACTTTGCTATGTGTAATTATTATTAACGTCGGAAATCACTTTCTTAATACATTCCTAAGTATCAAGTAATACACCACTTTTTTAAAAAAAAATTAAGCATATATATTAATATGCAATATTTTTGTGGTAGTCCACATAAGCCTGTTCAAAATACAGCGCATGTTTAAGTGCTTAAAATTGTAATTTAAATACCATTTTACTACCACTGTGGAAAATCATCCTTGATACGGGATTAAAAGTTGGCAGGTATGATATATATATATAATAACGCTTCTCTCCCCCCAGATTCACTTTTTCACACTGACCCTAGCCAAGACCTGTCTTGTATATTTAACCAACCCCCTTATCTGTAATAGTTAAACATCGTAACCATAGTCACCAACACTGCTTCAGACACATGGCGAGGAGAGTCCTTTCCATAGACAGACCATATGTTTGTCGAGTGGTAAAGGCGAATAACACCACTGGTTTTTGTAATTATTATTTGTTTATATTTGTTACGTTTTGACAATTATTCTTCCATTGGAAATAAAAAAAAATATGTACTTTGTTTTAGAATGTCACTGAAGCCTGCCATTGTTTTAGAAATGTTTAAGCATGTTTCATACCTCAACCTCTTTGCTTCCTCTTCTGAAATTCTTAGTAAAGCTACACTTCTTTTGTATCTCGTAACTTCCAGAGATCTCAAGACGCTGAAGAGTTTTGTATTAATAAAAGCTCCAGTTGTTATCAACAATCTTTTTGATCGAATAACTGTAGGAGTGGAATCTTCTGTTTCGATCTGAAATCGAATATTTATTTTTATGCATTATCTTACCCTTTCTAAATACAGTAGAGCGCCGATTATCCAAACTGCTCGGGACCGAACGTGGTTTTGATAATGAACAGTTCGGATAATTGGAAAGTTACCAAAGGTCTAGTCATATTAGGTCTGGTTAAGTGCCATTGCCCGGTATATCCTACACTGATGTTTTCTTACGGTCAAGCGCAATTGCCCGGTATACCCTACACTGATGTTTTTTTAAGGTTCAGTGCCACTGCCCCGGTATACTCTGCACTGATGCTTTTTAATGTCAAGTGCCACTGCCCGGTATACCCTACACTGATGTTTTTTTAAGGTCAAGTGAAACTGCCCGGTATACCCTACATTGATGTTTTTTTTAAAAATCAAGTGCCATTGCCCGGTATATATTTTCCCGATACTCCAAACACTGATGTTTGTTCTAATCTATCGTCAGTAAGTATTAAAATATCGAATAAATCCACGAATAAATTAATATCAAATCGGAGGTAATAAATATTTCGGACATTCACCAAAGCGACTAATTTGATTGTCAACATTCACCGGTGAAAGTCAACAACCACTGATTTCGCTCATTCACAGTAACATGCACATCATTTACATAATAACCTCATCAGGACGATTATTTCATACTTTGCCTAAATAGCATCCGGCATTTCAAAAATTAAAAATAATTGGTTTTGTTGGCGATGATCTCGTAAGGCGATAAAGAATCATGCATAGGACAGGTAAGGACGATATTAATCTCGAAGGAAAAGTGGATGAATAACCCAAGAAACCCTTTAATACACAGGCTTATTGTATTAATGGTCTCTGAAACCTAATCGCTAAAAATTACAAAATGGTCATCTTAATCATCTTTTCTCTACAAAAAAAAAATCACTACTTGCCTTTTATGGAATGCTTCTCTACAAGACAAATCGACTGTCGAAACATGTTTATTGCTTGCTTGTTGAACTTGTTTCAAATAGGAGTCATGTTTTTCAGAAATTATTAAACAACCTATAGAATTATAGAAGTTCACTCCTGGAAACATAAAAATGCTTACATTTAGGAGTTGTAATGAATATATTCAATGAATTAATAGAAGAAAGTTATTTCTAGTATCAGTTATTATAAATTCTATGCGTGATATTTTCTAATATATAAAATATTTTTCTGACTTCATACAAGATCGTTCAATGCCAAAACTTCACATTATCCTGATGAAGTGTTTTAAGAGAGCAAAATAATTTCGTGTTTGTAATGGGGGGTTACCACCTAATCCCAGCTAACCATGAGCTCATATCAACCTTGTTCTACCTAGAAGTTGTCGTACTTTGGGGAAGGTGCTATTTTATATAGTATTTCAAGTATTTATTTGTAGTTATGTAGTTAAGTAACATTTTGTATGAGTGGTTTTAAGTACAATATTTTTTCTATTTAATTTCAATTGGTATTTTTTTTTCTTGGATGGGCGAACATTTGCCTAGCTAAACTTATTGCATCTTCATTTTGAAACATAATAACCCCAGAAAATAACAAATAAAAGAATACTTCTTTAGAAGAAGTATATTTACACATAAAATAACAAATAAAGGAATCATGTTCACGACATCTGATTTAGTATAAATGAAATTTTAATTTTTTTTCTTTGGAAAGAACCAGGGAAGATATTTCTTAAAATTATTTTTATTTCTTTCAGCCTTTTTTATTACGGCTTTATTATTCAAAAATGTGATTGAAATTCTCAAAGAAATCCAAGTTTTTGCACACCTTATTTCTTGAGGTATTAGTGTTAAAAAGTTTTCTTTCAAAGATGAAGGTAATGCATTTTGCTTACATTATGGATTTCACTCTTTAATTGGGAAAATTATATTCTTTATACCAGTTTACGAATGGAAAGTATTATAACCATTGATGACGTTCTTCAAAAGCTAACAATCTTAATGAAGAAGAAAAATTTTCCACGAAGACAATGAAGAAAAAGAAATAGAAGCAAAACAGATAAATCTATGACTTTTTAAAGGTTTTATTGAACCTCTTTGCCTATTCAACCAAGTTTTTTTTCCAGCGTGTTGGAAGTCATTAAATGTAATATTAGCTGTTACGAGTAACTGTTATAGAACTATATGTATGGCTGTTACTAGTTGCTCTGCTTGTTTAAAACAGCCACAATAGCTTTTTGTGCTTGAGAATTGGATACTTGCAACTCTAGAAGAAGTGAAGTGATTATGCCTAACATTGTGATTTAAATCAGATTTAATTGGATACCTATAAGGGACGTCACACGTGTGTGTCGAACCTGATTGTCTTCAGAATCAACAAATGCAGCTATTTACCTACGATGACGTCACTTGCCCTTGAGGTATCCGATTGGGTTTTTATCACAACTTTAATTTAAGTTTTTAGAAAGTGATTTCGTGCAAAACATTTCATTCAGTGAAACAATTAAGAGATTTGAATGTAACTAAAAACTGTTACTCTTCAAAAAAAAGTTTATTTGAATTTTTTTGTTGTTATTGAAAGGAGAGGTAGTTTAGGAGGAGATTGTCTTATTAAGTCATGTAGGGAAATGGACGTTTGATTTAATATCGCATAACAGCCTTCAGAACTTCTCTTACTCAATTACCTCGACTTTTACTGATCAATAACATCGCATTCATTGACGTTGATTGTTCTTGAATTAAGAAACAAATTTAGTAATTTTCATTGTTGTGTTGTGTTGTTGTTGACGTATGCCTGTTTAGGCAGAGGGGATGCGATTGTTTTCCAGTGGCGCCATCTATGACCAAGAATTCGACTTCTGCCACACCATACGTCACACCCGTTTATAGGGCGGACCCATTCATACATCCATTCATTCATCCACAGATCGTAAGTTTGACCTGAATCGATCTCCAATCCAGTACCCCCAGAGGTGTTGATTTGTTATGGGAACATGGAGGACTTTTGCGACTCGACAGATTTAACGTGCATCAGTCACTTTACTACACGGCGAGTCTTCGACCGGCGGGGTTCGAACCCTCGGACATGGGCCCAGGGCCCTACCGACCAGGCTATCCAGGCCCATTTTCATTGTTAAGAAAAATAAAAGAGGATTGTTCTCCAATTTTTCATAGAAACTGGAACTGACGGAGAAATTAGAGGGGGAAAAAATGATTGAAGTTTTTAAATAAAAATTATTACTTGGTGTTTCTTAACACTAATCAATTTTACTTTTCAGCTTCTTATTTTGCTTTTTCTGATCTTTGTACATTTCTTGTTTAGTTATAATTTATTTTTTGGTTTTATTACTTGCCGAGTTTGTGCTTGATGAAGTCCATTACTTCCTCTACCTGATAGTTTCTCAAGCTCTTTATATCTTTCGATGGAACGCTTACATAGCTCAGGACAAGCTGCATCGTCATCCACTATACGCGTAATTCTGCCTTCATCATAATGAGAACTAAAGATTTCTCTGTCCTTATAGTGTTCTTTCTGAAAAATATCAGGATTAGTTGTATCATTCAATTATTATTGATCGTTTTACCTGGTCAAAGAATCAAACCAGGAATACAAGTCGCTTTCTGCATTTGCTTTTTTCTTATTATAATTTTTGACTAATTATCAATTTTTTTATTTTTAATGTTTAATAACACTGGGGAACAATCTTTTTGTTATATATATATACAATTACTTGATTTTACCTAATTCGGGTGTTCAACTAATTTCAAACCTGAAAATAGTTTTGCTCCTAAAGCTGCGGATTTTCCTTTAAAATGACATTTTAAGTCTGTTTTTTGCCGAAATACAAAAGATTAAAAACTTTACACGTGGGTCGCGTAAATGTTGCTTTAAACTTTAAGGAGAGTTAGTGTAAGTCATCAGTATTAAAATTGCATTTATATCCATCTCCAGAAATGGCATCGTACACGGCTAGGGGCACTTTCCCATAATGCCCTGTTCAGAAGCACGCGAAGAAGACGAAGACACAGTTTATAATAGCGAAGCTCCACTAGCGACGTACGACGACACTCCGGGATATGGGTTTATAATATATATATATATATATACATAAA
>NC_092211.1:27245761-27248176 GCF_043381705.1 Parasteatoda tepidariorum | reverse complement strand
AATAGGTGGTCATAATGTAATGGCTCTTCAGTGTATGTGCATATATATATATATATATATATTTGATCAACACTTTGATCAAAAAGTATAGATGATATAAGAACTGAATCCATTATACTTTGTTTTCGTTAATTTTGAACAAAAGTAAAAATAAAAGGAAAATACCAACGGTTCTTGTGTTTTGTGATCGAGCAATAAATAGCAAAAACTTAAAAAAGCTGTTCTTTTCAATTGATAAATATTTTGTTGAAAATAATAATATTTTTTGCCTGATTATTATAACTACAAATGATAATTAGGTAAAAGAGTAAATTTAACAAATTTTAGTTACATAAATTTTTGAAGTAGTTAAGTATAAAGCCATAAGACTTTAAAAATATAAACTAAAGAAAATTTAGTCCGATAAAGGTGGATAAATTAACACTGCAAAATAAGATTTTAACACTAATTTATCATTTATTTTAAACAAATTCTTGTTGATTATTCATTAATAGAACAAGTTTTCAAATAATTGCACATCAATTTAATCTAATTACAAAACCTTTATCAATTTTAATAAAACTGAAATAATTTTTAATTCAGCTATTTATATTTTAAACTACAATTAACTACATTGTGACAAACTGTGAAATAATTACAATTCTTTTTGCTACTTCAAAAAATGATAAATGCATAGAGTTTTCAGAAATTTGAATAATCAGAGAAACGTATATATTTAAATTATAACTTGTATTGATAATAATCTAAAATATAACAGTAAAATACTGAAATGAATACATTTTTCAATAATAATTTCCTTTAAGGCTTCAAAGGAATCTGTCTTAAACATGTTATAATGAATTTTTTAATTAAGTTTTTACTAATTCTTAAAACAACTTTTCTTCAATAATTAAATTTAACTAATTTTTATTGCATGTATTTCCATTTTAAATGCGTATAATTTTTGTGAAATTTCTAAAAGTAAATTTAAAAAAAACTTACTTCTAAAATTACTTCTAAAAGTAATTTCGCTCTGAAAATGTGCCATTATTTGATATTAAATTATGGGATTGTAATAATTTAAGATGATTCAAAGCATGTAAGATTTTAACTTTTCTTATTGAATATTAAGTATCATATCACAAATAATTATCTTACTTTCGGCTCTCCTGGTCCTAACAAGCAGACTTTCAAAGCTGGATTTACCGAGGCATGCCTAGCCGCTGCACTGCCAAACATACCAGCGCCCACGATGCATAAGTCATAAACCATGATTTAACAATTCCTGAAATTTATAAATCGAATTAAAACAATTTTTAGTGGGATACTGGCAGATGCATAGAAGTAATAACACAGACTGGATTATCGATTAGAATACCTTTGTCAGAAGGTTGGAGATTTCCGTGGTTTTTCTTTTTAAATAGAGCATATGCGAGTCACTCTGGAGATTTGTCCACTGCCAGGCCAGGTTGTCATCTGGGTTATATTCAAACTTTTAAGGCTATTGTGCTGAAGAATAGGAAAACTAAATTTTTGCACGTAGTATCCGTACGATTACGTATTTCTGATGGGTGCGTATAAGTTACTTCAAAGCACTCTGGGATCGCTATAGAACTTACACACTGTGCTTACGTACGCGAACGTGCAGGAAGCAGGAAGCTATGAAAAAGAGCCAAATCTCTTTAATAAAAGTAGTACATCTGTTATCTGAATTTAGCTGTTTAATTCTGATAACAAAACAAAAGTAACGACAGCAAATAAACTGAAACACTCAATGCTTAATCAGAAGATTTAAAACCAATTCTGCTCTAGTAGTTACGCTTCTTTTTTTTTTTTTTTTTACTTTGCATCGCTATGCAAAAAAGCAAATTTTTCTAATAAAAGTCGCACATCCATATGAATTCAGCTGTTTGATTCTGATAACAAATTAAAACTAACAACAGCAAATAAACTAAAACACTCAATGCTTTATCAGAAGATTCAGAATCAACAGTTGCTGTTTTTTTTGCTTTGCATCGCTATGTAAAAGAACTAAATATCTTTAATAAAAGCCCAAAAGCCGCACATCCGTTATCTGAATTTACCAGTTTAATTCCGAAAAAAAAAATAATAACGACAACGGATCTTCTAAATAAGTGTTGAGTGTTTTAGTACATTTGCTGTCGTTATTATTATTTTTAATTCTACTCTTAGAATTGCGTTTAATTTTTTGCTTCACATCGCTTGCTTGAAATATTACTAAATGTTCACAAATAAAAATAAATTATTAGATCAGTAAATAAAAGAATCTCATAATTAACTCGACAATTTTTTGGTAATAAGGCCTCTTTCACGATATTCAATGAAAACACTAAGTCTAAAGTAATATGTAAGGACATATGCTCGCCAGCACACAGCCCAGCTATAGCAAGTGTCACATATACACTTAATGTAATG
>NC_092211.1:27161881-27245261 GCF_043381705.1 Parasteatoda tepidariorum | reverse complement strand
CTATATCCAATTATTAGTACATTTACCAAGTATTTCAATCTATTAACTACAATTACACAAATAACTTAACTTTACTTTTATACGCACCAAATAATATTAAATTAAACTCTTACAGCAAGTATCATCGCTATAGCAGCTCAAGTAAATAAATGCATCAAAATTAGCAATTTTTAGCTGTATTATAAAGATAATAATATTATAAATCTTTAATAAGCTGCTAATTTCCTAGTGTAAATATTTAACTTTTAACCCTTTGACGCAGATGGGATACCGGTGTCTCTTTTATGTACATTTTTTTCAGGACGTGCTAAATAAAAATAAAAATATATTTTAGTATATTTTAATTATGAAAAAAACAGTCTCATAAATACTGAATAAGTCATTTAGATAAATAGAATTGTATTTGAACTTAAATATAAAATCCAAATAAAGTTGTTTTAATTTTTTTTCTCATACATATTCAAAGATTTATCAATAACTGATTTTGTAAACTAAAGAAATTTCAATGATGAATTACCGTTTATCGATTATTTAAATAAGTGCAAATTTGAAAAATTATTGTTTGAAAGTGTGTTGTGTTAGAAGAATTTTACCTTTACCGCAAAAATGGACGCCGGTGTCCCATGCAGTATGTGTTAGAATGCTAAGTGCAATATTTTTCACTTATTTTGACCTGAAGTATTACAAAATAATGTAAAAAGTGTGAAAAATATGTTTAATGAAAATTCTGCCTCAAAGGATTAATTATCTTTCAATCTAATTTCTTTTCCAGTATTATTTGATTCCCTTTCAAAAAAAATCTTTATTTATCAAAAAGATTTTTTTTATCTCAAATAAAATATGTTTAGCTCATTAAAACAGCAGTAGAAACAAATATATAAATCTTAAAATATATCTCAAAAACTTAGTTACAGTGTAGAAGTCTTAAGATCGCACAATTTATACTGGATGAGACAACCTTTCTAGCCACTGACCCCTGTTGCAAATCACCACAGTCTACCCTAGCTAACGCAAAAATCAAAATATAATGTTTTATTGCAATTAAAACCACAAAAGATGAATTTTTACAAAATATTTGGTTTGTTAAAACTTACTTAATTGTTTGTTTCATTTCATTAATTACATAAGTATTTTCAACTACGGACAATGTAGTTGAGATAAGAAAGAGCTCTTGCAATCAGTTTTATTTTCAGTTTGTCTGATTATGTAGAAAGATAAAATGAATAGATTTTAATTTTATCTTTTCATCTGATTTGTTTTGTGATATTTCAGATAACAAATCGTTTGGTATAAATGCATTATTTCAAGTTTAAGTACAGTTTTAAATCAAAAGAAATTTATTTAAGAAAATATTTTTAAATTATTTCGAAGTCGCAATTTATATTATTTTAAATACTCTTTTAAAAATACTCCAAGAATATGAATTCTTGTCCTTGTGTTATGTAATGAACAAAGAAAAATCAGCTCTTGTTTCGTTTAAGAATTAAAATTGAGCTTAAAAAGATGAAAGAATTAAAAAAAATTGCATCGATTTTACTCGTATGTTTCTTTTGCTTTAGTTAAAAGCAATGTAAAAATAAATATGGTATGCTATTAACAGAGCTCTTGCTATTTATTTCAAGAATCCTTGTTGAAAAAACATAGGCAACACATTTTTCATCCATGATTTGCCAGATTTGGTTATATTTTTTTTAATTCATTTTATTTGAAATAATTATTAGCAAACATTTGGAATTAGTAAGTTCTTTTTTTAAATAGATCTTAAATATAAAAGAATAATTTAAAAACAAAAGGATTCAGCTTTTTTGTTTATGATTAATTTTATGCTATACGTCAATATTCGAGTGTTTTTTTCTTTTTGCCCAAGGTGTTGATTTGGTTTAAAAATACTAGCATATTTCGCAGGCATTCTATTGAAATTCTAAGATTTTGAATTATGAGAAAACAAAGTAATTGATGCATTTTTATTTTTTCTCGAAAATGATTTTTATTTTAATCGAAAAATTTGAGCACTGATTTTAGGAATAACATGCAATATATAAAAAAAATGTTAAACTCAATTCCTACTTGGGGTAACAATGAAAATTTTTATTTTAGTTACTTTTTATTCAATAATTACAATTAATGTATCATATTATCTTATGTATATGTTACGGTGAAACACTGAAATCTGGAGAATCTCGACATTCACCGGTGAATGTCAACATTCACGTAGTCGCTTGGTGTATGTCCAAAATATTTGCTAAATACCCTTATTTCTGACTCTCACCGGTGAATGTCAACAATCACATAGTCGCTTTGGTGAATGTCCGAAATATTTGCTATATCCAATTTCATATTAATTTATTCGTTAATATTATTATATTTATTTGATATATTTATTATATATTTTAACACTTACTGACGATAGATTAGAAGAAACATCAGAGTAGGGTATACCGGGCAAATGTATACCGGTCAGTGGCACTTAACCTTAAAAAAAAACATCAGTGTAGGGTTAAAATATCGAATAAATGTAATTATATCCACGAATAAATTCATATCAAATCGAATGTAATAAATATTTCGGACATTCACCAAAGCATATCTGTGATTGTCGACATACACCGGTGAGAATCCGAATGTACAAGAATGTAATGAAATATTCGATCTTTCACCTACGTATTTGGTGTTATTCGACATTCACCGGTGAAAGTCAATAACCACCGATTTCGGTCTTTCGTCATGACATCTATACATAAGATAATATGATATACATATTTATATTAATATCATAATTACTGACTCTTCACCACAGATGTTATTTATTCTTAAATTTATATCCTACTAAATATCATGTGAAACTAAAATTAATTAATTAATTAATATTTGAGAAAACTGCATTAACTTCAAGTATCATCCGCCACAAGTTTAAAAAAATATATTTGAACATGAGTGGATGAATAAAAAGTATTTTTTTAACAATTGAAAATTTGAACAAGATATATAAATATATATATAGGGAGAGCGTGAACTAATTGAAGGAATTGAAAAAGGTTTTTAAGGAAATCATGATCTATATGCAGTCTTTATACATAAAAAGAACACGGTTCTTAAAAAAAATATTAACATTTCTTTTCGATTAAACTTTAAAATTTAAAACACAAATAGATTTTTGAAAAAATTAATTAAAAATAATAAATAAAAAAATAGATTTAAAAAAAAACATAAAAATTGAAAGCCTTTTTTAGGTGCTTTCAATTGAAAATATAAAAATTTAATTAAATTCTACAACTGATAAATATTATCTTTCACATGAAGTTTTAAATATATATATATATANACGGTCTGGGAAACATCTCAGAGGATGCTCCGAAGGCATGCCATCACAATTTCGATACTCTGCGGAGGGGATCATTTATATATATATATATATATATATCTTTGAAATTAGCTTACCTTTAATAATATTATTGCTGAATAAATGAGGAGAATTTTATTTAACGTAGAATTCGTTACGAAGAGACGAACATAAGACCATGCGAGTAATAAATGAATGCTTATTGTGAAATACATTTATCGCTTTTGGCATTTCTCCAACATTTATTGTGTTTTGTGAGTAATGGCACATTTAAACGATATGACGAAGGAAGAGTGCTTAAAAATATATAAAATAACTAACGTAATAAACTGTATAACTGGAAGTAATTTTAGGAATTGAGTTTATTTTCACACGGTATTAAAAATTCAAGAAAGTCTCCTATATATTCTAAGAAAGTTACGGAAAGTCCTCGTAATATTTCAGGGTGTTCGGTATCTATACATACATTTATTTGCAATATTAAAATAAATTTTAATCAAAAACAAAAGATGAAGAATGAACTTTTAATCTCATACAAATTTTTAAGTTAATTTAATATAAAGAAACATTGTACAAGACAAGTACCTATGGTGTAGTGGTTATCACATCCGCCTAACACGCGGAAGGTCCCAGGTTCGAAACCTGGTAGGTACAAAAGAATTTTTTTTGATCCGATGCCTTAAATAACATTTTAATTTATCTTACTAATTTAAACATTGAAATAAAATTTAGATAAATAATTTAATTTTTCATTACATTAGTAAATAAAGATTGTTGAGAAGCACACGTTATGAATTTTAAATTTAATTTAAGAGCATTGTATGGGAAGGACATAATTTATTTTCATTGTTATTTCTTCTGATATTAGTGCTGAAAGTTTACACAGTAACGAACGTACTTAACCCGATGTGTAAATTTTATTTTATAACGTTTCTTTATTTTATTTTATTTTCTTACAAAAATTGGATTAAAAAAGGAATAGAAAAATTAGAAAATTATTATTTACAGTAATTTTCTGAATGATAAATTGCCGCATTTTTTTTTTCATTAATTCTATGTATATGTAATTTCGTAAAACTGCGTGGTAAAATTAGCGTCAGTTTAAGTTTTTTTTTAAATATATAAAACAATATTTTTATATTTTTTTTCTGCTTTAAAATAATTTATTTGATTGCGCATTTAATGCATTTCATTTCGACAAACATAAAATCTGTTTTCAATTAAATAAATATACGAGTACATTTTAAATTTGTAACTTCTAATGAAAGGCAACTAAATATTAACAGTGGTTGCTAAATTTATATGTTTTAATTATCTTAAAAAACTGCTTAAAGAGTTTAATATTTATAATTCTATTTTAAAAGTATTAACAAAAATAAAAAGTCAACGCTTGAAAGTAAATACACAAAAAGAATCAAAATATTTAATTTTCCGCATTTTCTCGAGGTCATAAAATTAATTACATGTTTCCAAAATATTAAAAAAAAAAATTGTCTGACATATTCCACTAGTATAAAACAAATAAAAAATTAATGGAAGATAATTAATAAGGGAATGTTAATGGAAAAATTGCTATTAACGAGAAACTTATCATTCAATCTTTCAGGACTGGCGAAAAGAGAAAAAAGGCTCTTCTCCAATCCCACGTGCTACGCATAATTTGCGTATTAAGAGTACGCATAGTTACTAATATGATATTACCACATTGAAATCCGAACCACGTGCAATTGGGCCACTGGAGTTACAGAGCTCGTTTCATATATAATGCTATGTGCTCGCGCTATCAGGTATGTGATCACGATCAGTCGTGAAAGGGTTAACAACTGGTTAAAAAGTTATAAAAGGGAAGGAAAAAAAACTGCTTACGTCGGGTTATATAAGCTTAGCAAAGCTTAGAAAATTGCAATATTTATTGAATGGAGTAAATCCTGGATTAATATTTCTTTGGGAGGCGGAGTGTGGAAGAATTTTAAAATAAGACTATGACCCTCCAGACCGGAGTTCGATTCGCTAACCACTATAGGCAATCACGGCCCTTACTTATGTTAAATAGTTATATTTAAAGGATTTCGCTAGCTGTATTAGTAGTTTTGGCAACGACAAGACTAGGAAAAATGCTCTTTGGTATTTTTAATAGTTAAAATTTTTATCTTGTAAGGAGCAGTCATTCTTACTGAAAGCTTTAATTATTGTGATTTTGAAAAATAGGTTCTCTACTTACTCATTCTCAGTAACGTTTTTTTTTTATAATTAAGAATTGATCGTTAACAGTCAGCAGTGAATTGAGACGACCAGCTTATTAATAGTTTAATAACATGTTAACATGTTTTTTTCTCAATGTTTCTCCCGATTTCCCCTAGTCTTTTTTTTTTATAAAAAAAGTTTTTTTTTTATTTAATAAAACAAGATATTTAAAATAAAGTATTTTAAATGATTCATTTTTATGCCTTTCTTTTATGAAAAAAATGAATTTTAATTCTTCCACGATGGACTGATTGCCAGGGCACGATTCCCAATAAAACGTCGTAGTTAAGTATCATTGGCAGCGGTATGTGAGTGTGTGGGTGACCGCTTTGATCAGCCTGCAAAGGGACCGAGAGTGCACGATGTCGCATCTGCTTTAACTGTTCTACCGTAAAGTGTACGACATCGAGGGCAGGTCGTCTGGTTAAAAAAAAGTGGGGAAGCCATCCCCTCTGCAGAGAATCAAAATTGTAGTGGCATGCCTTCCGACCATCCTCAGGGATGTTTCTCAGATCACCGATAATAGCCCATTCTGCAGTTCTAGTGTGACATAAAGTACTCATAATAATTTTATTTGTACCTAAAATGATAATGTTATTATATATAATTTTTGGAGCAAATACTTGACTTGATTAATAAAACTTGAGAAGAATTGAACTAATTGTGTAAATAACTTTTAATAGAATAACTGTAAATAGAATTGTGTAAATAACTTTTAATCTTGAAATTATTCACAAAACCTTTGCTTTGTCAAATTTGAATTCAGATAACATCAATAACACTAGAAAGACTGAAACTTAGTATATATACCTATATTGCCCAAAAGCAGTCTAAATGCCTGGACTATAAAAAAATAATTAATGTGCGAAGAAATTTGTTAAAAATTAATTTTTAATATTTTTTATATTATTTACAGTTATATAACAAGTTTTTAGTAAATATTAACAATAAAAAAATTATATGTTGTGCAAAATTCTAAGAAATTGTGTCATCATTGTTTTTCTAATTGAAATTAAAAGCAGTCAAAATTACTTCTTCAGGCAATCTAGTGTTAATAAATATAATAAAATAATGTGTGAAAAATATACAAAAGCGTGATTTACTTGACTGTAACCTTATAACTTATCCAAATGTCAATGAAAAAATATGAAACATATCAAAATTAAAAATCGATGTTTAATTTTGCATATTTAGTTACATTATACGCTTAATTTATGTTTGAACAGTTGTTCAAAATACAATTATAATACAACTTTCATATTAAAAAAAATTTGCTCTTATTTAGGAAATTGAAGTTATGTATGGATATTTTATCATTGAAAAATTGCTCGAAATCTTATTTGCTCCAATTCAGAATCCCATTCTCCGGTCATGCTTAATTTTGCAGCTAACCTTCCAACCTCGTCAGAAAATTTTGCACCTTTACCATTTCCTGCAACTGCAACTGTGAGGGTTGGGTTGATTCGATCTATGTATGGCAAACCATTCGGTGTATAACAGTTGACGCATGTGCGACTGGATACGCTGTCATATTTTAAACCTAATGAAAAGTCATTTTTTAATATTTAAATATAATGAAATAATATTGTATAAGAAATCAAAAAACTTTCCACGCAATTTCGCTGTGATCATTAATGTTTGTTATTTTAACTGCCATTATCTAATTAGTAAGTATAATTGGTGATAGATTACTAATTAAATTGTGATAAATTGGAGATTACTTAATGATTGCTTACTGAATGGTGATAGGTAGTCGTGGTGATACAGAGGATAAATAAGTAGTGACCCGGGTTTGAATCCTTGCGATGGCTGGTCGATACGAATTCCTTCCCCGGCTCTAACCAGCCACACTCAGACGAAAAATATCATCAATGCTAGACGGATCATGGGTTAAAGTGCCTTCACTGTCAGGCTAATCGTGGGATGTTTTCGTGATTTTCCTTTCCATGTGACACAAATGGGAGGTTAGTTCCATCAAAAAGCTCTCATGTCAATCCTCATGTGATAGACCTCAGGCCAATTCTTATTTTGTATGAAGAATATCGGATTCTACACTTCAATTCGATACATAAAACTTCTTAATTTAAACAAAAGAGGCTGTTATTTTACAAAGGAAACCTTTTGCTTATACCAAGCTGATGATGCGGCACAGCCATCTCTGGCTCTTTCACCAAAAATGCTAGCTGATTTACTCAAAACTTATTTACGCAAACTTATTACTCAAAAACTATCAGACCGAATGTTTGAAAATTTTACATCGAAACGCGCTATGCCGTGATGGAACCAAAAATTAGGAGATCTTTTGTAAGTTTATCATTAATCATTTAGAGAAAAAGCAGAAGGAAAAAAAAAACAAATTTATTTAATTATTATTATTTCGTAATTTTCCACAAAAGAAAAAAATTCCTTGCCCGCAAAGAGGCTACAAAGCCAGTATTGCAACTTATATTAATTTGAAATTAACATTTTCGAACTTAAGTATAAACGATACATAAGCAAACACAAAAATTTTATACGTTAAGCTCAAAATTTAATACACAGGTATCAAAGTTAAAAATAGATGCATGGAAGTAGGGAAAAAATTAAAATTCTGAAGAGCTTAAAATATATGCGTAAATATTCTAATAAATTTATTGTTTATTTTTTTAAGCATTCACAAGAGAAAGTTTGAGATAATAAATGATATAAAAATTAAAAAACTACTTTTTTTCAGAAGCTTTGTAAAGTTTAAAACGATGATACCGCTAAATTATTCCAAATTTATTTTGAGTCTTTTCAGTAAATTCAGTCTTAATAGCTATTTACATTCATTAAAACTATTTTTAAATATTTTAAAATGTGTTTATGTATGTAAAGACAGCTTTCCTGACATTAACTTACAAAAACTAGATTTATAATCCTGCATAAATCTGTAAAGAAATGAGGCTTTAGTAATCAATATTAAATCGCGATCGCTCTTTTTTTTCTCA
Organism: Parasteatoda tepidariorum; assembly: GCF_043381705.1. Lineage (NCBI taxonomy): Eukaryota > Metazoa > Arthropoda > Arachnida > Araneae > Theridiidae > Parasteatoda > Parasteatoda tepidariorum. Next base: position 27,236,708 of record NC_092211.1, on the reverse strand, counting down.
AATAGCTCATTGCTACAATAATTGTTACTGCAAGCCATTCTTTTAACTTATAATGAATGAAAAAGGTGTATGAAATGATGCATATTAGTGAGTTTTTGAGTCGTATTTAGCAGATGAGCGAATAAGTATGTAAGACCAGCAATGGCTCAGTAGATAGAGGGTTCGCTTTCCGAATTCCGCATCCGGCTTGCACCGACCACAGTGCCAAAGTTAAAAATTGTCATTGGTAGACGGATCATGGGTTGAAGTCCCCTTGACTTCAGGCTAACAGTGGGAGGTTCTCGTGGTCTTCATCTCCATGTAACGCAAATGCAGATTAGTTCCATCAAAAAGTCCTCCACGAAGGCAAATTTCTCACAATACTTGATATAGGAGTTTCCTTGTCTTCTGGATATTGGGTTCATAATTACAAGGCTAATTAGTTGAACATTAGCAGTCGAAAACTCAAAAATTGGGTCGGTTGTTCAAAAACGGTTATAAAAAAATAAGCATATAAAATAAAGAAATAAAAGTATTTATAAACCTAAAATTTCTGGTCTGATAGTCGAAAACTTTAATGTTTTACTATTCTACTTATATTTTTACCTATTTCTTTCTTTAAGAAAATAAAATAAAAAGAGTATTTTTCTAAGTACGAAATAAATTTCTGATAATTAGTGGGAGTGATTGAATTCATTCGTTTTTTATTATTTATAAACCTAAAATTTCTGGTCTGATAATCGAAAACTTTAATGTTTTACTATTCTACTTATATTTTTACCCATTTCTTTCTTTAAGAAAATAAAATAAAAAGAGTATTTTTCTAAGTACGAAATAAATTTCTGATAATTAGTGGTAGTGGATGAATTCATTAGTTTTTTATTATTAAGGTTCCGGTATCATTTTGAGATCACGCTTCAATTTCTCAAAATGGAATTGGATACTTGCCTTATAATAATAAGAAGAAGATCATTAATACCCAGACATGTGATCTATGACCTCAACGCCAGATTGTTTAAAAACAAGATGTTTTGGAGCGTTGTGCTAAGTCTCACCACATAAATTAGAATGTTAATTAACGTGAAGTTAATTAAAGACAACGCCGTATCACACATCGAATTTGTTAAAACATAATCACATTAATCTTGCATTAATTAGTAATTTTTACGAGAATGACAGTGAAACTTAAAACAAACCTGGTAAATCCATCTTAATAAGTTTTTCTTCCAACTCTATTAACTTTCTGTCACCGTCTGATTGGTACCATTTCTTAATATCATCCAAATCTTTAGCTTCTTCTGAGCATCCATCTACTCCGATTTTTATGTAAAATTTGCCTTTTTGATGAAAATAAAGATAACATTTGTAAGAATTTATATTGTTTAATAAATTTTATTTTCACTACATAAGCTGAGACATTTCTGACGAATGAAAATTCGTTTTATAGTTTAACAGCGTCATGAAAGTTCATGCAAAGTTAAGGGAGAATAATTTAATAGCGTCATGAAAGTTCATGCAAAGTTAGAGGAGAATAATTTAATAGCGTCATGAAAGTTAGAGGAGAATAATTTAATAGCGTCATGAAAGTTCATGCAAAGTTAGAGGAGAAGGATTCAATACCCAGAATACATATTTCTCATCAATGTCGAAAAAATAACTAAACACAATATGAAATGATTGAGGTAAGAGAGAAGTGTAGTAATGTTAAGCTAACATTTAAAGGTCCAGTGTGACCGAACTATTCTACTTTTAATTTGTTAAAACATTCTCTATGTATAGAATTTGAATATAATTTCGAATTTATATTCAAATTCCATACATTATCATGCAATATTTAATGACTTGCGCTTCTAGAAGACAGAAATTAAATAGTGATTAAAGAATGGTTAACTTAGTGAAGATAGTGATTAAAGAATAGTTAACTATTCTTTAATCACTTCGTTTCGAGTTAATTAATTGTCCTACCGTTCTAATATCTGAAGTTTTTCTATGAAAAACTAATTATCTTAAAAAGGTGACTTTTTTTTTATTAAGATCTAAATTATCTTATTTTTATATAATTCATTGTCTTACCCTTTGTCCCTTGTAGAATTTTTTTTTATTTCTAAGTAAACTGTTTCCTTTCAATCTAAATAAAAGTCTCATGCTGCTTCTACAACATGAAGTTTCATTTCTAAAATCCGCTTTTTTTCAATTCTTTGTTTCATGCACTTCTTTTCATTGTGAGCAAAACGTTATTATTTCATTTAATTAATTATCTTATCCTCTTATAATATGAAATCTAACCAATCCATTTAATTTTATTGAACTTCTTTCTTCTATAGTATGAAGCTTCCTTTTCAAAAATGTTTTAAGAAAAATAAAAATGTGTTTTGGGTATATATTTTTTTAAATATTTTGAAGGCCTGAGGATAACAATCATCGAAGGTTTCTAGCATGATTAGTATTCTAGATAACAATAATGTAGCCAGTAATAGGAATAAATCTTTTCAAATCAAACGATTTCTGCAGTTTTAAAATATATTCTTGCAACTCGAGAATAAGTGAAGTGATAGCCATGGGATATGAATCAGATTTATTTGGACACTTGTAAGTGACGTCATAATTGGTTTCTGAATCGGCAAATGTCACAGTTTACCTACGATGACGTCACTTGTAGGTAACCAACTGAATTATGCAGATACATTGGAATCAAGTGTTTTGATGTCAGCGTAATATGGAACAGAATTCCATCTGCTCAGCTCTAATTTCTAATAATAAAATAGGAGATACTTTTTTTATAGGAAACAAATCCGCTTTAAAGACGAGAAAAGCGATTAAATCCATATATTGTGCAATATATGCATTATATAAATGCTTTATTAGATGTGATGATTTGTGATTACACCTCTACATCATTAAAAATTATTGATTTAAAAAGTTTGTTGTTAGCACTCTTACCATTTGGATATTTTATTGGGGGAAGAAAATAGGTACCGATTCCGTTCGGGAAAGATTTATCACTCCCTCTTACATGTATAACATCAGGTAATGAGCTGAAAAAGAAGTTCTTATTTATGTGAATAGAATTTTTTAATGGGTGAAACAGTTAATTATGAAACCTTATCGAAAATAAGCAAGATTAATCTCGAAAGTTTGTCGTTAATTTAATCCTATAGCAATGTATAAGAAACATAGAACTGATTTCAGAAGTTAGGTTTTTTGTTGTTGTTTCTAATGCGACTTTCAGAAACCAGCAAACTTGCTTGGTAAAACCAAACGAATTTAAGACAGAATGTGCTTTATTTATTTTTTGGTGGCGCCATCTGTGACCAAAAATACGACTTCAGCCACTCACACATGATTGCCCGCTTATAGGGTGGACCCATTCATACATCCACAGATTGTAATTTTGACCTGAACGATCATTCTCCGATTCAGTACCCCCAGAGGTTTGATTTGTTTTGAGAACATGTTGGACAGGTTTAAGGTGCACCAGTCACCATTACCAGTCACCACGCGGAACCTTCGACTGGCGAGGATCGAGCTCACGACCTCATGGATATGGGCACAGCGTCTTACCAACCAGGCACAGAAATACGGTCTCAAATATTCATATAACGGTCAAAATTTTTTAGATGCTGAGAGGTTTTGAAGTTCAGAAATAAGATGTATGGTAAAATATGTAGTTGAGCCGAAAAAAATTATCATTAAGTTAACGTTTTCATTTTTTCTATTAATTAAAATAAAAGTTAATACGACAACAAACAGAATAATGTCTTAGAATAATATTTTTATATTAGGTATAATTTCATCATAGAAACGTCAAATAGAATGACGTTAGAAAAAAGACATCTGTAGTTAATATTATTATATTACAGTAATTGTTATGTTACTTTCAGTTTTTATCTACTTCTCAGAAGTAAAATAAATCTTTTTAAAACACTTTTCACCTTGGTGGAGACCTTTTTGTAGCAATAATTTATCTATTTGAAAAAAAAACGTTTGAACAGTTCATACCAAAACCACTAAAGTAAGAAAATATACTTTTATTAAAATAATCTTATGCAGGCCATATCGTTTTTTGAAATTTTCAGCTTAAAATCGTCAATGACTTTGTAACTACAAAGCACTTCCAACTGGTCAAAATTATCCCGTATGTTATTTTTAGTGCAGTTAGGCACACTGACCACACCCGCACACTGACCACAGCCAGTGATGCTTGACTTCGGTGATCTGCTGGGAGCCGTGTCTTAACGATCAGTCCACGATCGTTAAGGTCTTAACGATCGGGTCAATAACAATCGGGACTTGTTGCAATGTTACACAATAAGTTACATAAATAAGTACAGAAACATTTATACATAAACCCCCGATAATTTCTTAACCATTACTCCTAAAAAATTTATTTTGATCTATTTCTCTAGCCTAAGGTCAAAACTCGAGGTCGTAAAACTTAACTACTTAAGAAAGTACTATCAATTGGTACGCCTCTTAAGTAGTCTTAGTATATCTTAGAGATGCTTAGCGTTTATTAAGTTTTAAAATAATTTTTACTTTATGATTTTTTTCCTACACCTAAACATTCTGCTACATAACGTAAATACTAGAATTTGCTCTTTTTCAGTCTTCCACAAGCAGCTGTGTTTTGATATAATCTGATTCGTTTAATTTACGCCAGTATTATTTAGACCCAATAAAAGCATGTTTTTACATTGTTGATTTTATTTTGATTTTTATAGAGTTTTCAAAATTTTTGTTGCTTTCATAAATTAATTTTTAAAAGAATAATTAATTGCCCTTATTTGTTTAAGTAAATACAAATACATGTAAGAATTAAAACACGTCTAAATTCTTAAGGGGATTCACTTAAGTTTGCTATTTTCCCAAGTCAAAAAATTTTGATAGTTTATGTTGGTTTTAGTGCGATTCTTTATTTGATGGTCACCATCATCCAACATTTCCATAATGGTTTTTGATATGCCAAAGAACTTCCATCATTCCATGACGAAAAATGCTATTTTAAATCTATGATGATTAACCATCAACAGAAGTTTGATTCTCATGGACGATAACTGCTTGGTGATCCTTGATGGTTCATGATGATTCTAACTATACATTTCCTTGATATTTTAATTATATTTCTTGTCAGTTCTCACGAATATACCATCAAAACAATTTGCTTTTTTAATGTTGAACCATCATAAATCAGTCCTAATTTATATAGTGGGATGATGGTTGGTCATGATCGTTCCAACATTTGATTTCTATGATACTATGATGGAAATTCATGATGATCCCTAATGGTACAGCAATGAATTTCTATGATGGTTTAATAATAATTCATGTTGGTTCTGCAGGAATATAATTAGAACTAATAAATAGCGTCAAAACAATTTGGTTATTTTTTGTGCTATTCCATAATAAATCAGTTAATTATTTGATTGGTGTGATGGGGGTTCATCATGACTATTCCAACATTTGATTTCTACGAAACTACGATGGAAATTTCTGTTGCTTCAACATGAACAAGCCATCAAAACAAATTTTTATGCTGGATCATCATAAATCAGTCCTAATTTTTTTATTGGTGTGATGGGGTTCATCATGACTATTCCAACATTTGATTTCTGCGAAACTACGATGGAAATTTCTGTTGTTTCAACATGAACAAGCCATCAAAACAAGTTGTTTTTCTTATGCTGGATCATCATAAATCAGTCCTAATTTTTTGATTGGTGTGATGGGGGTTCATCATGACTATTCCAACATTTGATTTCTGCGAAACTACGATGGAAATTTCTGTTGTTTCAACATGAACAAGCCATCAAAACAAGTTTTTTTTCTTATGCTGGATCATCATAAATCAGTCCGAATTCCCACATTAAGGTAATGGTTGCTTATGTTGGTTAACATCAAGAAATATAATGGTTCATGATGGATTTATTGATGATTACCAACCAGATTATGTTGGTCTATCAATGGAAAGTCATCAAAAATTTTGACTTGGGTCAGTTCACCTTTTCAACGTAAATGCGAGGTAGAATGTTTTTCGTTCTCCTAAATTAGCTAAATTAACACGTTGAATGCCACGCTAATTTTACATGGCTTGCCGTCTGGCCACGGTAAATAACTACAACAAACTAAATTTGCAAATATTAGACACATTTTGCTAGTTTTTGAAAAGGTTTAGCATGACATATCTGAAAGGAGTGATGAATTATATAAGCCTACGAATTGTTTAGAAATAGTGGTGGATTTAAATCTACTAAAATATCTTGGCTTTGCCTGTGACCCCTGTGGCATTGCGAACAAACTCAGTGGTCGGTCACCGGTGACCCCCATGACATTCAACGTGTTAGTAAAAAATAGTATTATTGGTAAATTTAATAGAAAAATAATTCTGCCGAAAATATAAATTGAAAACACTATGACTTGCCTCAGTCTTTTAACTTCATTTTCAGGAATTTCAAATAAAGCAACTGTTTCTTTGTATTTGGTGGCGATCAAAGGTTTTAAATCACTGTGCATTTTCAAATTGATAAATGCTCCCGTTGCTATAAGCACCCTTTTTGAAGTAATTGTATTTCCTGCTTCAGTTTTTACCTAAAAAGGAAAAATAAAGCAATTTAAAAAAAGAAACTTCGATAATTTTTAGTTCTTTAAAGTGGAGTCAGATTTCAGTATCTGTTACAGAAAATACATGCACATATGTTGCAAGTAATAATCTCAATTTTCGGTAGACAAGTAATAGTCTTATAATAGTAATAGTGACAAGATTGAGATTTATTTAGGCTATTACTCTATATTAGATTATTACTCTAGATTGACTAGTACTAGCCATATAATAGTCCTTATTTTTTATTTATTGATGAAAGCTTACTTGATAGTGGTTGTTTTCTTGCTTCAAATTCGTTACGATGCCTTCAATAATATCACAACCTTGAAGCTTAGAAATTTTCTTTTGTGCAGCTACTAGCTTTCTGGGATCAATATGACCACCACCATTATCATCCAAAAGGGCGATTTCATCATCCTTTAAGTTCAGATAGGGATACCTAAAACAAAAGAAATAATTCACATTAACTGCAAAAATAGTTTTCAGATTGAATATTTTTTAACATTTGGTAAATAAAAGTTTTTGTAATAAAAGCTATTGTTTTCTTCGAAATGAATGTATTTTTATATTTTATAACCGTCGTTGAACAGACGACCCAATTTTATGGGTTTACGACTTCTCAGTAGCCTTGTAATTTTGAACCCAATCCAGAAGACAAGGATCGAGTATAGGGAGAAATTTGCCTTCATTGAGGACTTTTTGATGGAGCTAAGACACATTTGCGTTACATGGAGAGGAAGAACACGAGAACCTCCCATGGTTAGCCTGACGGTAAGGGAACTCTAACCCATGATCCGTCGATCACTGAGGATATTTCTCGTCAACAATGTGTTCGATGCAAGCCGGATGCGGAATTTGTATCGACTCGGATTCGAAGAATGCGAAAGCTCTATCCCCTGAGCCATCGCGGTTCAGGATGAATGTGTTGGAGCTTTGTTATTGTTGTTGTTGTCTTCGGCTATTGAGGCAGAGAGGGGTTCGATTGTTCTTGTTCTCCAGTGGCGCCATCTATGGTGCAGAATTTGACTTCTGCCACACCCATACATCAGACCCGTTTATAGGGCGGATCCATACTTACATCCATTCACTCGTCCACAAATCGCAATTTTGATCTGAACCAGAGAAGATCTATCTCCAATTCAGTAACCCTAGAAGTATTGACATTGTGACCCGACATATTTAACGTGCAGCAGTCACCATTTACTACACGGGGAGTCTTCAGCCAGCTGCGTTCGAACTCCCGTTCTCGCAAACGTCAGTCCAACACCCTGCCAACCAGGCTATCCCGTCCTATTGGAGCTTTAATTTGCATATTGGTGAATACAAAAACACATGAAACTACATTGCTTTGTTAGTTCTAGATTAATACACTGTGTTAGAAAAGAATTAAAATATTCATATTTCGCATAAATTATTGTTTCGATCAATCTTTTAATATATTTTATCAATGATACACAGAATTAAGTTCAAAATTCTTACAATAAAACTTTTATACAATCGCAAAGTTTAATTACATAAGATTCACAATTGGCTACAATGCGCTAAATTTAAGCGAAATCAGGCACTAAAGGTAAAGAATTGAATGTTTGACCCGAAAATTTGAGACAGAGGAGGAAAGAAACATTGGATGATGTGTATGAACTCACCTTAATGTGAATGTATATGCTATATATTGAACATTAGTATCAATTTTTCAACATGATATGAGATATCTAAAAGAATTTTACCTTCTTGTAAATGTATCTTTAGATGATACATCTGTTATGGATACATTTTTTGCGTCGGCAGCTTGTAACAAAGCTTTCACTTCTGGAATATTTTTTTGGACAATAAAGAGGCAACCTACTGGTGTATGAAACTTGATTCCTGAAAAAAAGAATTATGTTTCCTTATAAAGCTTAATGAAACATAAATAAGACGACTTTGTTCCAGAAAAAAATATGTTTCCTTATAATGCTTAATGAAACATAAATAAGACGACTTTATCCCTGAAAAAAAATTATGTTTCTTTATAAAGCTTAATGAAACATAAATAAGATGACTTTATTCTTGGAAGAAAATTATGTTTCCTTATAAAGCTTAATGAAACATAAATAAGATGACTTTATTCTTGGAAGAAAATTATGTTTCTTATAAAGCTTAATGAAACATAAATAAAGCGACTTTATTCCTGAAAAAAAAAATTCCTTTTAAAGCTTAATGAAACATAAATAAGACGACGAACCTATTAACTTATGATGGATTCATAAACAAACGTCATTGGAAAAGGAAAAAATCGGAAAAAAGATTACATATAAAAATGTTTTCAAAGCAATTCTCTGCTATCTCTCATTTATTATTCGTATCGAATATATTTTAAAATTTCTTTTTTATTCAAAAAAAGTCTCAAAATTTTGAAACACATTGAAAAAAAAATTATAAAGCATTATTATATATATTATATCAAAAAGTATCCGGACAAAATCGTGACAAAAATATCCTGTTTATGTACCTTAAAGAAACATTAGCGTAAAGAAGCAAGTGCATTTCGGGCTATAGTCACAAACCTTAAAAAATATCAGTGTAAGTAATACCGGACAAGGAAACATCAGGCAAGGGCCCACATCTGAGCCGCGAAAACTCAGGAGATAGGGCACTCGCTTACTAATGAGGTGACCTGGGTTCGAATCCTAGCAACAGGCTGGGGTAAAAAATCTGCGCCAACAAGCACCGAACACAGTGGTAACGTAAAATATCCTCGGTGGTAGAAGGATCACGAGTTAGGGTCTCCTTGCCGTCAGGATAATCGTGTAAGTTTTTCATGTTTTTCCTCTCCATGTAACGCATATACGGGTTAGTTAAATCAAAAAGTTCTCCATGAAGGCAAATTTCTCCCAATGCTTCTTGCAGGAGTTTTTTTTTTGTCTTCCAGATTGGGTTTAAAATTATAGTTGAACATTGATTGCCGTAAACTCAGAATTGTATCAGCTGTTCAACGGCGCTTATAAAATAAAGTAAAATGCCCCACATATGATGGTACATCCAGAGTGAGCCGACTTTGTTTTTATTTTTTTACAAACTGTAATGTCTTATTATTTAAGGATAAGATCCCATTAAAGGAAAAGATAGGCATTGAGGTGCTTAGAACTATTCATAGACTTGTCTGTTTTCTATTCATATTTTAAGCAAGTTTCCATTGAGCATATATGAGTTGGTGTATTTCTGGAACCCAATATTGTTAGCACAAATTTGCTAGTTCTTGCAACAATTCTTAAAGTTCAACGGCAAACTAAAACTCAAGTGAAAATAGGGTCATCCTTATTTTCATAAAATTATGTTTTTGTGTTTTCACTAATAATATTATGTAAACAAGGAAATCAATTTATATTTTCAAATGATTAGTTATTGTAACTTCAATGATTCATTCTTAATTTTCTCGTAATAGTATATGTGAAATAATGTGTTTTTTAAAAATTAATTACCAGATAGTTTTTCAATTTCATGATATCGTTTTATAGACTGTCTGGATAAAACTTCACAGGCTGGATCTTCATCAAGAACTCGGGTTATTCGTCCAGCATCATAATAGGAGGAAAATATATCTCTGGTTTTCATTTCTTCGGGCTGTATTGAAGGGAAAAAAAGGAGATTTTCGTAAACAAAAAAGTATTACAAAAATAGGGAAGAAACTCTATAATTCATTAGGAAAAATATGAAATTAATTATTACGAATATGTGTTAAAGCAGTGTTGATGAGTTTAAAAAGTTTAAAGTTGAAATCCTAAACACAGTACAATGTTTCATCATCTCAAATCATTTCATTAGACAAATGAACGCGTAAACGCTGTTTTTGTGTTAGTTTTTAATTTTTTGCTAACACAGAAGATCCTTTTCTAGAGAAAAAAAACGAAAAAAAAATGGATTATGAGAAAAGGGGAGATCGCAAAAGGGAAAGAAAAATTCTCCCGGTTGTTATGAATTGTTTTTGATTGAGAATTCATAACATCTTAAGACATAAATTTCATTACGATTTGAGAACAGACTTTGCTTATACACTTAAAAATTCCAAATCAAACTACGGTAAAAGAACATCAGCACTCCTCTGAAGTTTCAAAAATTATTTGACACTGATATCACTGTTAATTTAATACGTATACCACTGATAATTAAATACGTAATGAAATTATATCACAGATAATTTAATACGTATATTACTGATAATTTAATACGTATATCACTGATAATTTAATACGTATATCACTGATAATTTAATACGTAATGAAACTATATCACTGATAATTTAATACGTATATCACTGATAACTTAATACGTAATGAAAAAATGGAATATTCGTACACTGTACAAATTTCGGATCAAATTACGGTTGAAAGTACCGACACTAAGGACACTAAAAATATATCATGATATACTCAAAGTGGAAGTTACTTTTCATGCATTCTTCAAGAAAAAAAATTAATAATAATTCCGCTTACTAACTAGGCAAACATATTTATGTTTAGATCGAAAGGTTGAAATAAAAATAAAAAATTTAAACGTTACCGTTGGCTCTGGTGGTCCAATTAAGCATACTTTTAACGCTGGATTAGCTGAAGCATGCCTCGCAGCAGCACTGCCGAACATGCCACCTCCTATAACGCAAAGATCGTACAACGCCATCGCCTGCAAAATGATCAAAATGAAGTTAATAAAATATATTTTGAAAAAAATCTGCAGAGTAAAGGATATATACAACGAAAAGGATTAAATATTAAAATAATCAAAGCGATTGGGAGTAAAAACACGTTAAACCGCTGTTTCTTAATCACATAAAGAAATCTCATAAAGAAACCCCAATAATTATTTGGAGAACAAAATCGAAATTTTTATCGAAGCTCTTCAATTACGATCGATTATGATAAAATCTACAATGAAATATGGTTTTAGAATGCGTGATAAAAGTTGGTAATTGTTCTAAAATTTGGTAATTATATCATGATAGCTTAGAGCAAAGTGAAGGAAACGGATCGAAAGAAATTTTAAAAAGATGAAATGCATAAATAATTAAAAACGTTAGGGGTAAAAAAATACATTAAAAAACTGTATCATCGTCTCATAAACATTTCCCAATGTTTTTTTGATGATAAAACCGGCCGTTTATAATTTTATATTTTACTCTTCATTATTTGTATTCATTTAAAAGGAATTAAATCGTTAACTTTCAAACAAGTGGCCCAGATTTGTTGTCTGGTTAACTCGTTTACTTTTCTCGACCTGAAACAGGTGGATCATGCACTAATAAAAAAAAAAATAAGAATATGAAAAAGAAAATTTATCGTGTTTCTGACACTATGGGAACACCAAATATCTTGGCAATTTTTATCTAAGCGCATCGGTTATGATTTTAAAAAATATTAACAGTCTAATATAGTTTTAATACGTGATAAAATTTGATAAATGTAGTAAAATTTGGCTATTTTATCATGATACTTAGAAGAATGGCATTAAAATCACTTATTCAGTTAAAGTTACTATTCAGCTTTGTATTTTTTAAACTAAATCTATGGTAATAAGAACTATGATTTTGAAAACCAGAATTTCCGGTAAACCATTACTATCTGAGCGGATTACCAAATGAATAGATTAAATAGCGTATAATTTGGTTTTATTAACCGAAATTGTGTCCCTTTACCAGAAATTTCCTTACCGTACAGTAAGGAAGGTAATTTTACTAGAATTTCTTTGGCCATGTCTTCCTTTGCCGACAACTAAGGTTTGTTGAAAGGTTGAATGCATTAAAAGATTCTAATGCAGCCAATATTATAATAGATCCACTGAAATCTCAGCGTCTAATATTTTGGATAGCAATTGAAATAATTTTATCAGGAATAAATAGCATTTTAACATTTTTACTTGTGTGCCTTTACATTTTGCATAACATTTTTACCTGTTTTTCTACCTGCACAATAAAATTTTCTACGTTAAAGTGTACGTACGATGTATTTAGGATGTATGGTTTTACCGTCGTTAGCTGGAATTTTTAATAACAGCAAAAAATTATAAGAATCTTAAAAAGTTTGATTCCAGTAGGAACTTGGGTAGTTTCATGGCTCATAAACATTTTATTATTTGACAGTAGATTTTGGTGTCATGACCGTAATGTAAAGGAAATACACAATAATTGTTGTGGACATATGCTAAAATTAATATTTATGTTTGTTTCATGTAATAGGTGAAAATAATTGAAAAACTTGATTAGATTTATTAAAAAAAATATTGCATTTATGAGTTTGCTTTCTAAGCTATATTTTTCTGAGTAAAAAAGTAAACAATCGCATTTTATTGCTTAATTTTTCAAGGAGAAAAAATTTCTGGTACTGCATAAGACATTTCTGATAAAAAGAACCATAATTCTAGCAATGAAATCAAGATATACAGAATTTAAACCATCCACTTCGTTCAACCACATTAGTTCATATGACAACGGTTTGCAGGAAATGATGGTTTTCAAAAATATAGTCTTATTGCCACACACTTAGTAAAAAAAAGCAAAACTGAATAGTAAATTTTACTGTATAAAGGGTTTTTATGGCAATCTCTTAAGTATCCCGATAAAATTACTAATTTTACTTCATTTACAAAATGTTAACAAATATTATGCAACAATATTTACTGTCTATTTTCCCGAAATCGTTATCAAGGTGCTTCGATAAAAATTACTTTGATTTTTTGGTGCTGCCATAGTACCAAAAAAATGGTAAATTTGACCATATTCTAGTAGTTTTGACTATAAATTTTTCTTTTTCTTGAATCTTGGTGACTCAGGGGATTGAACGTTCACCTTCCAATGAGGTGAACCGGGCTCGAATCCAAATCCAGCGATGGCTGGCCCATACGAATCCGCATCTGGCTTGCACCGACTATAGTGCTGATGGGAAATATTCTCAGTCTTAGACGGATCACGGGCTAGAGTCCCTTTGCCGTCAGGCTAACTTTGGAAGGATCTCGTGGTCTTCCTCTCCATGTAACGCAAATGCGGGTTAGTTCCATCAAAAAGTCCTCCACGAAGGTAAATTTCTCCTAATACTTGATCCAGGAGTTTCCCCGTCTTCTGGATTGGGTTCAAAAGTACAAGACTACAGAGTTGAACATTAGCAGTCGTAAACTTTCGGAGCGTAACTCTTCGAACTTTCGGAGTGCCCCCGGTTGCCCCTCTACTGGTGCCGGGCGGGGTTAAGCTTGTTATTAGTAGTCGTAAACCCAAAAACTGGGTAGGCTGTTTAACTACGGTTACAAAATATGAAATAAAAAGTATATTTTTTTAATGTAAATCTTGGGCTCTCTAGAGGATATACGAAGTGAAATTAATAATTATGAAAATCACTAAACACTTTGGGTCGGAATTCTAATATTCTCGAAACTATTCCTCTGGTATATCCACCTAGGTATTAAATTTGATGTACTTGCATTTATGAAACTGTACATGATGATCGTATACTCTCAGAAATAAAACCCTTCCTTTAGGTGATTCAGCAATCCTTGAGCTGTATTTCGTTAATTTTGAGAATAATTTCGTCAAGAAATCAAATGATTTAGGACAAAACACGAATTCTCAAATATATAATAGAATTGTGTCCTCAATTTGAAAGTTCATCGTAGTGCATTGAGGGAGATTGTTAATTTGAATGACGAAACTAGAATGAGGACTGGACTATCAAAAAGAAAGTGACGAATTAAGCTTATATGGTGGTCAAGAAGGTGGCCTCGCACCAGAAAGGTCCAATATTCGAATACCACTTCGGTCATGGGTGTACTTTATCTCTCTATTATACCTTCTGGTGTTGTTGGGGTGACATTGATCTACTTATCATGTGACCACGATAAAATATTATTCGGAAAGCGTGGTACTACCGTTTATATTCCTTTTCTTAGAAAAAAAAATAAAATCACGAAATGAATTTTTCATTTTGAGAAATTTATTTCCTCGAGAAAGTGACAATAGCTATTCGTCATTATGACGAAAGTTTCGATCGGAGCATATATTAGAAAAAAGTTTAATGAAAAAATTTCGTGATATCCGAGTATCAATTTCTCTTAGTGACTGAAAATGGTTTTGCTATATGTGAATTTATCAACATACATTTGATACACATGACGCTTGATTCTTGGTTTATTCAGTTTAAAATAGAAATTTAACAGTGCTGAAAAAATAAGCTAAATATTACTTACCTGCTTAATATGCCTGAAATATCACCAACAGTGCTAAGCTTTTATTCATATGCCTTATGAAGCATCAGAAACTGATAATAATTATGGTATAAAAATAGGAAAAGTTTTCGCTTTTCTGTCAGTTATTAAATTTAGATAATAATCTTCAATTTTATCAGATTGATAATTGGAGAAAACAAAGGTTACTTAGATAAGATAAAATCATTAATTTAAATTTTCTAGACGTTTTTTTTTAAATAAATTGTATTGCTTAGATATTTACAAATATTTACGAATAACTTTATTTTTCTGGGAGACATATTAGTGTATTGATAAACTTTATTTTATAAGACAAAAGAAAATTGCTAAAAATGACATCAAGTTTTAGTTCACTGTAAAAAATAGATACTCAAATATCTCGATAAACTTTCTCCTTTTATGACGAAACCGTTTTCTATTTCATGCTCCGAGCAAAAACTTTTGTCAAAGTGACGAAATAACTATCGTCACTTCTTTGAGGAGACGAATTTCGTCAAAATTAAAGAAATATTTTGGCACTCTATTTTTTCCAAAAAAGAGCTCGCAGTGCTTTACAAGCTATTATGACGAACTATTATAATGTCATCTCATCAAGACGAGAAGGACAATAGAACAGAGAATCAAATTACACTCATTCCTGAAGTGGGATTCGAACCCGTATTTCTAGGTCGAAGCCACCACATATCACAATACATTCTGACCACCATATAGCCCAGTAAACTAGTTACGTCACTTTATTTCCAGTCGTCTAGTCTTCACTCTAGTTAACAATCTCCCGCAATGCACTACGATGAGGTTTTGAGTTAAGGAAATATTTTCGTCATATATTTGAAAGTTATCGTTTCATCACAAATCACTCGATTTTATGATAAAATTATTCTTAAAATTGCCGAAATGCAGTTCAAGGATTACCAAATCGTCAAAAGTGAGAGTTTTATTTCTGAGAGTATGACCAAGGAGAAGTTTTAATGTTTGTTCTATCTCTTAAAAAAAGTTGCTCAGTATTTCAAAAAGAATATATTAATATTATCAACTCAGTATCAATATCGTTCGAAACAAATAAACATCACATGATTAACCAAATCAATGCTTCCTCTTCGTTTTATTATTTTGTAAAATCTATAGAAACATGTTTATATTTCCCATGAAAAGTCACTAAATTAGTATATTTAAAATAATTTGGCAACTGATTTTCATTTGAGGTATATTAAATTTTAAATAAAAATGTGCCGAGCCCGTTCTTTGTTTAATCTCATAAGAAAGAACTTAAAAAAGAACAACGGTTTCAATTACTATGAAGTGAGAGTGAGTGAGTCATTCTCTGATTCTTTTTATTAAATAATTATGCTAATCTGTATCAAACATTAAGCATAATATTTGTAGATTTAATTAATAAAAAAAATTACAATGAATTTTTCTACAAAAGCAAATGCACTAATTCATTTCAGTATTTTACAAAGGAAAAATTTCTTGATTAAATTTATTTCTTTTAAATTTCTTTTTGTGTCATTCAAAGAAGAAATTTTTTATTGGAAAGGAGAAATTTTATATTATTTATTTTATATTATTTATTAAATATCAAAAACGAAAATTTTTATTCGAAAGGAGAAGTTTTATATTATTTTTTGAATTTCAAGGAAGAAATTTTTTATTAGAAAGAAGAAATTTTATGTTATTCATTAAATATCAAAAGAGAAAATTTTTATTCGAAGGAAGAAGTTTTATATTATTTTTTAAATTTCAAGGAAGAAATTTTTTATTAGGAAGAAATTTCTTATTTGAAAGAAGAAATTTTATATTATTTATTAAATATCAAAGAAAGAATATTTTATGAGAAAGAAGAAATTTTATATTATTCATTAAATATCAGAGAGGAAACTCTTTATTTGAAAGAAACATTTTTATATTATTTATTAAATATCAAGGTGGAAATTCTTTATTTGAAGGAAGAAATTTTATATTAGTTATTAAGTATCAAAGAAGAAATATTTTATTAGAAAGAAGAAATTTTATATTATTCATTAAATATCAAAGAAGAAAATCTTTATCAGAAAGAAGAAATTTTATATTATTTGTTAAATATCAAATAAAAAAAAATTTCATTGGTAAATAAATAAAACTCACAGTTCAACACTAAATATTACTCATAATTAACAGATGGCTCATTAGTTAAGACATTAAACTGTTATTGTGAGGAACTGGGGTTCAATTCACAGTGGCGGCATCAGCTTGTTTGGGAAGTAAATTCGGCTTGTGCGCAGTGCTGACCACAATGCCACAATCATACAGTTGGTCATGAATGAAATTGTGAAGCCTTAACTTCTGTGATCCCTAACATGTTCCCGATCCCTAACATGTTGTTGCGGGAATGATTTTAAGAATACAAAAAAAAAAAAAAAAANGAAGAAAAAAAAAAAAAAAAAAAGATACTAGAAAAATAGAATTTCATACAATAAATAATAATGTCCTTTAATATAAAATATATGATTATTAATTGTGTAAATTACGAAACCATCAAAAGACAAATAACACATTTATATTTATGTGCACAAGCACGTGTATTTAAGTATTACATACTTAATTACACGTATTACGCATATTTAGTATTACATACAAGCACATTAGTATTTAAGTATTGCATACTGATAATAATAATCTGCACTCCTTATGCTTTTAATACATTCTTACATTTTTTCTTCCATAGTCTTTCATAATGTATAATTTAATTATTTTTGTTTAAGTTTATCACTTAGTGATCCAACACATGCTTTTAACAGAAACGTCTTATTTAAAAAAAAAAGAAGAAAAAAGAGGAATGGATAAAGAATGTGGAAAGTTAATGAAATCTCTTTCTTTAAATCACATCTCAAATTTTTTTTCAGATTAGATTAGACTAAGACGATTATCATGATTACAAAAATTAATGCTTTTATCCTCGAGTGAAATTTTCGGTGAAAAATTTCTCGACCTGACAAAATCTTAGTCTTTTTCATGCATTCTTAAAATATTTTAAACTTTACTTTCTCATTTAGCAGTGTATTGTGCCAAGAGTTTTAAATAAACGATATTTTAAAATCGATTTCTTAAGAACTATTCCACTTATTTCATTAAAATTTTGAACCGAACTCCGGATCTAGTGATTGGATCATGTTCTATGACTCAATCTCAATGGCTCAAGGGGGTGAGCTCAAATATGCTAATTTATAAGGGCAGACGACATTTAAGTTACGAAATCAGACACAAGAACGTACTTTCCCTGAATAAACTTGCCATTTTTTTTGATGGATTCAGATTTCTGACCCTCAAAATAAAGGGAATAGCCGTAATCTGGAAAATATGGTGCCACCAGTTTGGTCAGGAGAGTGCTACCGAGTTTCATTGTGTCTTTGTGTCGTTCATTGCGTCATTTTACTTTTAGCGTATTTCGTTACATTTTGAGAACTTTGTAGGCGATTTAAAAAATTTTGCACACAATTATAAAATTCGTTTGCCCAAAGAAAATCCCATGCGAAAAATAACCTTTTTTTAAATATCCATCAGTTTTTATTATTTTATTTAATAATAGTTAAAAAAAATTGTGAGGTATACAACTCTTTGCATCATTTTAAACGATATACATACCTGGCAAAATACAAAATTTGAGCGAAATCGGTCAAATAGTTCCTGAGAAATCAAATTTTAAATGTCTGACCTTTTTGAAATACAATTTCTCAGGAACTATTCGGCCTATTTTGCTCCAATGATGTATTTTGCCTTGTGAAATTATATTCTTTAAAATTGTGCAATAAACTGCGTACCTTACAATTCGAAATGTTTTCAACCATTAAATAAAATAATAAAAATTAATAAATATGCATAAAAAAATATCTCTTTCATTATATTTTCATTTTATTATCTTCATTATATTTTCATTTTATTATCTTCATTATATTTTTATTTTATTATATATTATATTTTATTATCTTTGAATAAAGGAATTTTATAAGTGTGCGCAAAAGTTTTTCTATTCTATTAAAAAGTTCTTTAGATATAACAATGCACGCAAAAAATAAAATTAACAGTAAGGGATCTAAACGTTGGATCGCTCTCCTGATTAAACTATGGAGGCCACATTTCCAGATTGCGGCAACCCCCTATTTTTCGGGAGTCTAAATCCGTCGAAAAAAAGGTATGTTTATTAAGAAAAAGTACGTTTTTGTGTCTGATTTCGTAACTTAAAATATCCTCTGCACTTATTAATTAGCACATTTGAAGTCATCTCCTTGAGTCTTAAAAACTGAGTCCTAGAACGTGAAGATCCGATTGTTAGATCAAAAGTAATTCAGAGTGATCCGTTTTTTTTGGCGCACTATACATTGGACGACTTCTCTTTAAAATTTCAAGAATTACTTGACATCTTAAAATTTGTCTTGCTGATGTGCTTGTACCATTCATAATTTTTAAAACGTTATGAATAAAGAGATTGAACCAATAAATAGAAGGTCCGTACACTGTAAAAAAATTCCAGATCTAATTAGGGTAAAAAGTACCGGCATTCAGGGTACCGATACTTTTTACCGTAAAATTCATTTTTACAGGAACATGTTGCGGAAGGAAAATTTTGATGTACTATATATTATATTTTATTCTGATATACTATATTTTACAAAAATTCTGAAATAATATATTTTACTGCAGTAATTATCGTAAAATTGATGAATCACTCTATTTAAATAAATATTATTGTAAAAAGTTCGGTATAATATTTGACGGTGAAAATGGATTTTATGGATGATGCACCCAAAGTGCCGGTACTTAGTACCATAATTTGATCTCGGATTTTTTTACCATGTACTGTTTCGGTAAAGTTATTTTGAAGAATCAAAGCCTTACGTAAAAATAAACATTTTATATTGTAAAATAAGGTAAGGACTGTACTGATACTTTTTACCGTTCATTTTTACAGGAACATGTAACGGAACAAAAATTCTCATATAATACTGCAGATTATATACCACATATTATTCTGATATACTATATTTTGCAGACGGTAAGGTTTTTCTTGATTTTAATAAACATTTACCCGTATGCCCTAAATTGGGGCAGGTCAGGGTAAATATTTCAATACTATATTTTGCAAAGATTCTGATATATTTTATTGTAATAATTACCGTAATCACTCTAAATAAATACTGTAAAAATAACGGTATAATACTTGACTGTAAAAATGGATTTTACGGATAATGAAACCAAAGTGCCGTTATTTAATACCATAATTTAATCCGATTTTTTTTACCGTGTACCATTCCGGTAAGGTTATTTTGAAGAATCATAGAGCCGTCTGCAGAAATCAGCATTTTATTTAATGAAACAAGATCAGGAGCCTGTTCATCTTAATGGGCTGCTTACATGAACATGGATAAAATTTCTTTAGCTTGATGAATGCGTTGTCTCAAAACAGTAAGCAGTTTTCTACTAGATTTAATAAGATCTTCTGGAACATTAACACGGACTTCTAAGTTTGTTTTATCATCGGTCTCCGTCTTCTTAGCAGTTATAAGTTGGTCGTCGTCATCGGATTGGTCGTCATCGGATTGTCTTCTCATTCTCACTAAAGGCAGAGGATTCATTTCACCGGGAGAGGCTTCGATATATGGCAGCAACAAGCATATAACCATTACGGCTGCCAACATAGTTTTTATTGATAACATCTAAGGAAAAAAAACATCAAATTAAAATTAAATTTTGTTTGGGAAAATAAAAGCTAAGTTAGAATGGAATTATTACTATTATCGGTACACACGGAATTATTACTATTAATTCTCTTTCAAGCGGCTTATAAATGCTCTTCGAAATTCTTTTTGTCTTGAAAATTGAAATGTCAGAAAAGTTGTATTGCAAAGCCACAATTCGAGTACTTTAAACCTAAAGTATATATTCTATTTAAACCTATATATATTTAATACNGTATATATATATATATATATATTTTAAGACTTCAACGTCATAGGAAATGAGACTTTATTGAGAATAATATGCTATTTTATAACTGCAGCGAATATGCTTATTCTGAAAATAACGGTACGGGGAGAGTAGTCATAAGCAATGTCAACCTAAATCTATAATAAGGTGCCCCGGCATGGAATCGAGATAAAATGTGGTATATACTAGTGAATTGGAATTGTATTATTGTAGTGGTAGAAACGCTACAAAGCAAAAAGTCAATACGGAGAAAAAGCCACGTTTTTATGAAAATGAAAAGCGTTTGTGGCCTAATTTTTTCCATATTTAAAAGCTTCCCCCTGTGCTGCAATATTTGGGCTCCTGAAAATTTGCAAAAACGGAGGATAAGGTATTGATTTCAATAATTTTCATCAAGATGGAATATTTTTGCCGAACTGAATATTTGAAGAAAAACTTTTAATAACTTTTTAAACTATTTAAGTTATTTGCCTGTTCTAAAACCTAGATAATTATTTACGGCCCAAGATGATCAAATATATTTTAAAGTCATCGTTTTACTTCAAGTGTAAGGCACTTAAACTGTGACTTTTTTTATTTTCCTTTGTGACAGAGCTTCGAGAAACCATGTTAAGAGTACAAAGTATGTGGCACAATAAAAAAATAAGGAAGTGCAAGGGGATTTTACCTGTGAACTACATATAAATATTGCTTTATATAGCCGTTTGAATTACAAACATTTATTATTATTTCTTCGAGAGCTTCACTGTTTTTTCTTGCAATAACATGTAAATAATTAATAATTCTTGCATGTAAATAATTTGTATTTGAGTGAAAAACATATTTTTTAATTGCGTTTCATAGCCTGTGATATTTTTGCCCTAAGTGTTAAAAGGTAAAAATGTTTCATTCACAGTTATGAAGTAATCTCCATTAAAAATCATAATCATGAAATGCCACGAAACCTGAAGCTAATTCTTACGCAAAACTTTCCGAGCTTTACCCAAATTTCGAGCGATAAGAAATAAATGAAAATAACGATCCACCTCGATCTTGTTTTCAAAGATTCAAAAAAGTACATTATACTATTTTTTAAAAATAATTTTATCTTTTTTCAATTATTTTTTCCAGCATCTTTCTTTTTCTTTTACAAAATTCAAACAATAATCAATCAATAAAAATCAAGATCAATCATGCGATCTTGATACTTGTTCTCAAAAGATTTTTTTTAAATTACCCTCAAAAAAGAGTATATTATATAATTTAAAATAACATTTTTTTGACATTTTTCAATAATTTTTATCTAATTTTTTTCAACAATCTTTTTTAATTTATGAAATTTATCAAATAATAAATCAATGAAAACAAAGATCATCTCTGAGATCTTGGTACCTGTCTTTAAAAAATTGATTTTTCATTGCCCTCAAAAAAAGCCCATTATATAAATTTATATTCAAATTTATTTTCATCTCTTGCAAAGATTCCGTATTTATTTGACTATGTTCCATGTGCATGGTTCCATGTTTATTTGAACTATTAGGCACATGATTAGTAGACAATTGGTTAAAAGGAGGACAATATTTCTCTCCTTAAAAATTATCTGTTAAGTTTTAATGAACAATAATTGTCTTATTGTAAAAAATAATTTTTTTAAGACTTTAAAGTGTATAAACGAAACATACAAACTTTAAAAGAAATAATATTGCTAATTAAAAATTTAATGCTTAAACAATCCAATGAAACAAAACAAACAAAATATAAAGTATCACATAACTTTCATTACATTATTAATTTAGTTTTTAAAATATCATTTAACAATCAACAATTCTTAAAAACTATCGTAATCACAATACTAAAAATATTAAAATATCATTATCATTTTATTTAAGATATTTATAATTAATTTTAAACATTTTTTCAAGCTCAGAAACAAAATTATGTACGAAACAACTTAATAAGTTTTAAGATGAACTAAAAAAAATGTTTATTATAGTTTAAGAAAACAAAAAACATGCCTCCGTTTTTTGAGAAAACTAAACTTATCCTTCAGGGGCTTTTAATTTAATGAAACTGTATTTAATACTTTAACTACTTGTACTTAAATGAAAATAATGTATTATTTCATTATTTTTCTTCACAAAACAAGACATTTCAACACATTTAATAAAACAAGAAAAGCATTAAATAATACTAGTTAAACATTTTTTATTAAAGATTAATCTTTCTTTAAAAAAGTTATTTAATAATTAATATTACTTAATCTTAATTGACTGTTTTCAATTAATAAATAAATCATGATTAACTGTGAAAGAATAATATTTATAGACATATAAAAAATGAAATTTTCGAAATTATGTTAGTATATAATTTCGAAGCATATAGAAATGCAATTAAAAGACAAAAGATTAGATATGCTTATTATTTTTACTACTATTACTGAAATTAAATAAATATATTATTTAATTATCTTCCATCACAAAACAAAAGTTTTTAACATATTTAAAAAATAATAAGAAGTGCAAAAAGGTATGAAGAATTTAATAATAATTTTTTTATTACAGATCAATATTTCTTTACTTTTGAAAAGTTTATTAATTTGTTTTAATTTAAGCATAAAAAACTGTTTTTATTTAATAAATAAATCTTAATTAACTATAAGAAGATAAGAAGATAGTATTTATAGTTAGATGAGAAATTAAAATTACGAAACTATAATAGTTTACTTTAGAAACGTATAGGAATGCGAATCAAAGACATTTTTATAGTTAAAGATTTTTTTATTATATTTTTTTTAATACGTATTTTTTAAATACATATTTCTATAAAAACTAAGTCTAATTAATATTTAAATGCATCAATTTTAATTATAATTATTTACAACTCTATTAAGAAATATAATTTGCAGTATATAGCTTCCTTACTTTGAAATGTTTAGATAGAAAAGAAACCTACCTTTGAAAATAAAATGGATAATAAAAATAAGGAAAGACATTTTTACATTTGTTTCTTATATACTTCCAATTATTGCCTAAAGTTCATTACAATCGATGACACTTAAATTCGAACTTACATTGAAATATTATCTTTTTTATCTAAAATGAAATTTTTTCGAAAATTTTGATAAATAAAATGTGAAAAATTTGCCTCGTAATCATTTTAAATAAATAAATTACAGCAATGAGAATAAAAATAAAATAACTTCCTTTTTCAAGTTAACCTTAAACTTATGACGCATATTCAGTATATTGTTGCGTCAGAAGATTATACAGGCTGCTGTGTTATTTGTAAAAAAATATTGTGATAACTTAGTTCTACTTTTTCGAGAAAATCTAAACGCATTTTATTATAAAAATTTCAAGGTAAAAGAAAAATGGATTTTTCTTTTTTTAAAAAAATTCACTTTTCATGTCATTGCCTAAAACAAAATCGGACAAGAAATTGTCAGATGTAAACAAGGCCTTGTAGCGAAAGTAAAACATGTTTCGAACTGTATTAAAGCTAACGTTTTGCAGCAAACATTTTATTTAGCAGGAGTTTGAAAAAAAACATTAAGTTAAAAACGTCGAAACTAAAGCAACTCTGATATATTTATATGAGCTATTATATATGAGTATTTATTTGCTTCAAATAATTTTATTAATTAATTTTTAAGATTTCTCAATCAATTTAAGGTAAAAAAAGAAAGAAAAAAGATAACTATTATTTTGAGGATTGCAGCATTCTATCTTTTGAACCTTGTGGTAAGATATTACTATTTTAAAAACTTTATTCACTTCAGAAATTTAGAAATTGATGAAATTCTGTTGATCTCAATAAATCTGATTACTATAAACATGTTGAATGGGTTAGTCTCTGGCCATTACACAATTTCACACAAAAATATGACCCTACCCTTTCTCATTCTACTACTATTAAGAATAAGATGAAAAAATTATTGAACTCTTTCAGAATACACTAAAGGTAACGTCATTCATTTTATTTCAAATTGTGCTCGTTCTTCTATCCTTTTAACCCCTTAATGATTTGTTAATTTTCAAGAAAATGGTCATAAAAGTGCCTATGTCGCCAAATACACGTATTCGATTAGTGCTGACATCTAGTTTAAATTTAACTAACTATCTACAATTACCTTAAAAATATCCTGGTACTGTCACCTGGTGTGTAAAATGAGAAATAAAATGTTTTCCGGGCAAAAGAACTGAATTAGTTTTACTCTTATTGGCGCGTTACTACTGAACACGCCAGCCGGGAAATTTCACGGGAGCGAGAAATAAACAGAGAAACCTCACCCCGTTATTTTCACGGGAGCGAGAAGGTCACAACCCTCAACTTGATTTCTGTCCTATTGTCTCGAGCACTGATAACTCCTGCTGTAACCTTGCCCACTGTCTCGTCTCTAACTTCCAACAATACCCAAACTACATCGTAAAATTTTTTAAACGAATGGAATATATGTTAATATATTAAACGAATGTATGTAATGAATGGAATGAATGTATGTCAATGAATTAAATGCGTGTCTGCCAAAATTTACCAATAAGTTTCCGGACATAAATGATAAAAAAGGAACATAAATTAATGATTGTTATAACCTCCACTAAAGAGAATGACAGCTTCAACTCCCGAAAATGCATTCCACAAATCCTTTCATTATTTTCCATTTCCTTCCCCGAATTTGACGATTCTTGCGCCCCAAAATTCAGCAATACATCTCGTTCAAGAGATTCTTCATATGGTTCAAGTCCAAGCTCGAGGCAGGGCAATGCACTAGCCTTATACCATTATTATATCAATCTATGGTGAACTTCAAAATATGACAGCTAACAGACGCTCAAGCACGCCAATGATAGTCAAGCACAGTGAAGTAGGAAGGAGCTCATCTGCACAATAGCTTTTGGGTTAAAGGCTTCACTTAAAAAGCATTTCTGATCTCTGAACTTCAACATTTGTGACTTTTCACTCTAGAGGAATGTGAAACATCTAATGAGTCAAGATAACTGAAGAATTTTACCTGTTAAATGGTCAAAGTTAAACTGTTCTACCGTAAAATGCTCGACTTCGCGTGCAGGTCGTCGGGCTACCGAAGCGGGGGTGCCATCCCCTCTGCAGAAGATCGAAATTGTGATGGCATGTCTTCGGATCATCCTCAGGGATGTTTCCCAGACCGTCGACAATAGCCTATTGTGCAGCTCCAGTGCGATGTAAATGAACTACTGGTACTACTGCAACAAGGAAAGTCAAGATAATTGAAGAATTTTACCTGATCTAGAAGACAACTAGATCAGGTAATCATTCTGTGGCACTTCTGATCTCTGAACTTCAACATTTGTGACTTTTTGCTCTGGAGGAATGTGAAACATCTAATAAGTCATGATAATTGAAGAATTTTACCTGATCTAGAAGACAGCTGGATCAGGTAATCATTCTGTGGCATTTCTGATCTCTGAACTTCAGCATTTGTGACTTTTTGCTCTGGAGGAATGTGAAACATCTAATAAGTCATGATAATTGAAGAATTTTACCTGATCTAGAAGACAGCTGGATCAGGTAATCATTCTGTGGCATTTCTGATCTCTGAACTTCAGCATTTGTGACTTTTTGCTCTGGAGGAATGTGAAACATCTAATAAGTCATGATAATTGAAGAATTTTACCTGATCTAGAAGACAGCTGGATCAGGTAATCATTCTGTGGCATTTCTGATCTCTGAACTTCAGCATTTGTGACTTTTTGCTCTGGAGGAATGTGAAACATCTAATAAGTCATGATAATTGAAGAATTTTACCTGATCTAGAAGACAGCTGGATCAGGTAATCATTCTGTGGCATTTCTGATCTCTGAACTTCAGCATTTGTGACTTTTTGCTCTGGAGGAATGTGAAACATCTAATAAGTCATGATAATTGAAGAATTTTACCTGATCTAGAAGACAGCTGGATCAGGTAATCATTCTGTGGCATTTCTGATCTCTGAACTTCAGCATTTGTGACTTTTTGCTCTGGAGGAATGTGAAACATCTAATAAGTCATGATAATTGAAGAATTTTACCTGATCTAGAAGACAGCTGGATCAGGTAATCATTCTGTGGCATTTCTGATCTCTGAACTTCAGCATTTGTGACTTTTTGCTCTGGAGGAATGTGAAACATCTAATAAGTCATGATAATTGAAGAATTTTACCTGATCTAGAAGACAGCTGGATCAGGTAATCATTCTGTGGCATTTCTGATCTCTGAACTTCAGCATTTGTGACTTTTTGCTCTGGAGGAATGTGAAACATCTAATAAGTCATGATAATTGAAGAATTTTACCTGATCTAGAAGACAGCTGGATCAGGTAATCATTCTGTGGCATTTCTGATCTCTGAACTTNTATATATATATATATATATATATATATATATATATATATATATATATATATATATATATATATATATATATATATATATATATATATATATATATATATATATATATATATATATATATATATATATATATATATATATATATATATATATATATATATATATATATATATATATATATATATATATATATATATATATATATATATATATATATATATATATATATATATATATATATATATATATATATATATATATATATATATATATATATATATATATATATATATATATATATATATATATATATATATATATATATATATATATATATATATATATATATATATATATATATATATATATATATATATATATATATATATATATATATATATATATATATATATATATATATATATATATATATATATATATATATATATATATATATATATATATATATATATATATATATATATATATATATATATATATATATATATATATATATATATATATATATATATATATATATATATATATATATATATATATATATATATATATATATATATATATATATATATATATATATATATATATATATATATATATATATATATATATATATATATATATATATATATATATATATATATATATATATATATATATATATATATATATATATATATATATATATATATATATATATATATATATATATATATATATATATATATATATATATATATATATATATATATATATATATATATATATATATATATATATATATATATATATATATATATATATATATATATATATATATATATATATATATATATATATATATATATATATATATATATATATATATATATATATATATATATATATATATATATATATATATATATATATATATATATATATATATATATATATATATATATATATATATATATATATATATATATATATATATATATATATATATATATATATATATATATATATATATATATATATATATATATATATATATATATATATATATATATATATATATATATATATATATATATATATATATATATATATATATATATATATATATATATATTTAAATATAATAATTTGATATGTTATAAATATCAAATTTATGAAGAGCATTACATATATTTGAGTGTTCGTGTTCAAAATCACGTGATTTGTGGCTAAATGATAAATAATAAAAGAACAGAGTTTAAGTATTTCTGATTTTATTTTATTTTATAACCATCGTTGAAGAGCCGACCCGAGTTTAAGTTAAACGCTACCTCTTATATTGTAATCCTATCTACGCATAAAATTTTGAAAATCATCTGACCTACAATTATTCATCTAAAATAAATACTCAAAATTGCGACGTATTTTATGTCTTTGCTGTCATCTCCAAAAAATGTGTCTTTAACCATACTATTTATGAAACATCCTGCACCAATATGTGAGAAAGAAAATATAATTATGATACAAAACGATAAAATTTTTTAACAAGCTGTTATGGCCCGTTCATGGGATGCAATAACAAAATGTTAATTGAGATTGTTTCAGGAGTAATTTAAAACTACATAAGGCGTTATTCAATGCTATGACGTAGCATTAAACTTCGTTAAAAAGCAGATTTTATTTTCCTTTTTCAATGTCTTATGCATCATTTACGTAAATAAAAATTCTTGTGGATAGGAAACCAAATTTCTTAAAGGTAATTTGTTTAGTAATTTAAATAGTTGCTTGTAAACGAAGGACGGATTTTAACTTTTATAATGTTAAATGACTTTATTGAATTTGTTAAATAACTAATAACATATTTAAATATTAGAATAATTTAATATTATTTCGCAACTAGTTAGTAATTTAAATATTCTTAGCAAGTGAAAATATTGAACTTAAATTTCTTTAATCTAATTATTTTGTAGATATTCCAGAGATATATTATATAACATATGTTATATGCGATCATAGACGAATATTTGAATTAGTAAATTTTAGTTTTCAATTCAAGTGATAAATATTTAAATTAGTAAAATCTAGTTTTCAATTCAAGTGATAAATATTTGAATTAGTAAAATTTAGTTTTCAAATCGAGTGGTAAATATTTGAATTAGTAAAATTAAGTTTTTGATTTAAGTTGAAAATACTTGAAATAGTAAAATTTAGTATTCAATTTAAGTGATAAATATTTGAATTAGTAAATTTTTGTTATCGATTTAAGAGATGAATAATTGAATTAGTAAATTTTAGTTTTCGATTCAAGTGATAAATATGTGAATTAGTAAATTTTTAGTTTTCTATTTAAGTTTCATAAATTAATATTTTAAAACAAGTTTTAATGATTAAAAAATAGATAAATATAGAAAGAAACGATTAAAAATGCACTGATTTTTAAGTCTTTATAATTTCCAATAATAATATAATCCTTCGCTCACCATTCACCCATTTGTAATTTCTTCTCATTCATAATGGGTTTTTTTTCTTAAAAGTGTTTTTAAACAAGAAATAAAGATAACGACATTAGTTAAATATATAATTATTACAATTTTATGTCAGAACATTTTGTTAACTTGTTTTTTAAAACGAAATAAGCGATTACCTGGATTTGAAAAACAATCAACTGTAGTTTTCGTTTTAAAATTGTTAAAATTAGGAATACAAAATATGCACGCAATTAGAAAAAAACGGGATGTAACTTTTTTCGTTAGCTATATCTAACGATAAATTATACTTTAGTATTATAATTAAAATTGAAAGTAATTTTTATATCTCTTGCATTAATATTTTTACATTTATTTAAAACTTCAATGTATATGTTACGATTTATATTTATCAACATCTAATCTTCTTCATTTTCTTACTTTCAACATTAACTTGGCCTCGAGCATATAAGATCAAAACGTATTTACTCTAAAACGCAGCCACTTTTCTTTCGATGGATTTGAAATCTTAACTATCGGAATAAAACTGAATTTTAATAGTTAAGTCACGTGGTTTCAAACACTCTGGAACTCTTCATGTTAGATTTTATTTATGTATTTCTTACTGTATCTCAAGAGCAAGATGTGCACAATTTTTAAAAAAAATCTTTTAAAATTTGTTAACAAAATGATAATTTTAAGCTAAAATATATTTTAACAAAGCTTTCAAAATAACTTCTTAAGAAATTAAAATCCTTTAATTTATAAAAGAATTCACCATTTTGATTTTCGTTAAACTACGTACTTTCAAGTACCATAAATTAAAGTTTGGAATAAATATTTGAATGTTTCCCGAATGTTCAAAATCAATCGAAAATACTATTTAAAAAATTTTTAAGTATTTAATTTTATTATTCTAAATATATTAATAAATTTAATTTACTTTGAGTACTAATAGAGTTACTTCCTAAATATAAAATTACTCTGAGAAAAAAAGTATAGGGAAAAATTTACCATGCAGCTAGAATATGGTAAAATTTGCTATGTTTTTGACTCAACAAAATTTTTCAAAATTCAAAAATTTTTCAACAAATTTCAAATTTCTTTAAATTTTTTAAATTTAAACAAAAATTTTCGCTGAAGCACTTTGGTTATGATTTTGGTAAAAATAATAAAATATGGTTTTATAATATATGATAAAATTTTATAAATGTGGTAAAATGCTTTAATTTTATCATGATACCTTAGAGCATGGTATAAAAACCATTTATTGGGTTCAATTTACTCTTTAATTTTGCCTTCTTTTTTTGTTAAGTTTATGGTAACAAGAACTATTATTTTAAAAACTTCCGGTAAGCCGTTACCATATAAACGGAAAAATGAACAAATTATTGTTTTAAATACCGTATATTTTGGTTTTAATTATCAGAATTATGGTGCTTTTTTTTCTTCTTCAGAAATGTTATTACTTTATTTTACCATAATTAAAACGGTTAAAACTTCCTTTAGCTGAAAGAGTTGTATGATTTTATGCAAAATGTTTCCAGTTCACTTTGAATCTTGCGATATTTGGCTAAACAAGCAGATTGTGAAATTAATATTGCGTTGAACGGAAAGTAATGTTTCGGCTCATTAAATGTTCGTTAGTTTTAAAAACCAATTCATTTTTTTCAATTCATTTTAATCCAGCATTGAAACGTCGTTGCTAAAGACGGTGAATACATTATTAATTAAAAATAAAATTTTGATAACAAATATCAAATGCACCGAAACGACATTACTTTCCAGTCCCCCTAATACAAAGAAACCCAAACTTTTGACAGCTCTCCTGCCGAAAATATTGCGACAATATTTTCCAGATAACGGCTATCCCTCATACTTTTATAGCCAATCATCCAAATCCGCTTCCAATAATCCAAAGGCATATTTGCTCAAAGAAAATACGTTTTTGTGTCTGTTTCTACAGCTTAATTAATAGTTAGAACAAATTATCTTATTTAAG
Source organism: Parasteatoda tepidariorum (assembly GCF_043381705.1). Taxonomy (NCBI): domain Eukaryota; kingdom Metazoa; phylum Arthropoda; class Arachnida; order Araneae; family Theridiidae; genus Parasteatoda; species Parasteatoda tepidariorum. The sequence goes on along the minus strand of NC_092211.1, from coordinate 27,205,134 downwards.
GTCACCCCTTTGAACCATTAAGTTAAGCTCTTAGTTTGTGAAAGTTATTTAAGGAGATATCTTTTTTTAATTCTGCACACTAAACATACGATTATCTAAGCCACACTACCTGTATATATATGCTTTGGATTTACAATTACAATTAATTGCAACTACAATTATGGAAATTACAATCAAATAAGGTGGATGTACAAAACAACAAAACCTGTTTGATTCTGTGAGAAAATAAGAGTTGAAAGGTGATAATTAGATGCACTTATAAGTTCCATTATGTAAACAATGGCTTCGTTTTTATATTTTTTAGTAATAACTTATTTCGGAAATTCAGTATTAGTTTATTGAATTTTATACTTATTTATGTCTCATAATGCTTTTATACTTATAATGCTTTTTGACTTCATTTAACATACTTCATAACAAGAATTCAAAATATATACAAATTAATTGTATTTCTTACAGCGAACACTGTAAGTTTACACTTGTAATTGTACACTCTGTAAGTGAAGTCTACACTTATTTTATTTTTAGAAATTGGGAGCATTGTTTTTTAAAAAATTGACAGTTAAAAAAAAACAGTATGGCTGCAGACTTTTTATATTATATTGTCCCTAATTTAGGGACAAATTTTAATTCTATTATCAATGATATGCTAAGTATATTATTAACAATAAGGTAATAAGCAAAGCATATATTAGACAACGTGAATAATGACAAATACAGGATGTCCCAAAACGACCGCATAAACTCTGCAATTCCTCGTTGGGAGTACATAAAAACTACCCAAAGAAGCGTTCCTGTACGATCCATAGTTTAAGAGAATATGAAAAACAAAGTATGACATCACTGCCGGTGTAAAGGAAAAAAACACTTTATTGGACATATCAACAACAGCATTTGCATATCTTTCAAGACGATAACGTTTAAAACGTTCGCCGAGGCATATTCTGCTTTAAATTGTGCATAGTAAACTGCTTGCTGTTGATATGTTCAATAAAGTGTTTTCACTTGCACTGGCAGTAACGTCATACTTTCTTTTTCGTATTTTTCTCGTAAACTGTGGATCGTACAGAAACGCTTCTTTGGGCAGTTTTCTTGTACTCCCAACGAGGAATCTAGCTGCGCAGAGTTTATGCGGTCGTTTTGGGACACCCTGTATAGACAATGCGACAATGCACAATTCAGTACCTGGAGAAATAATTCCAGCAGAAATACCTTACTTGTATAGCCTGTATTGTAATAAAGTATTACTTAGTAGGGAAAAAAATGATAATTCTGGTAACAGAACCAAAATATAGGGTATTTAAACTATTTACTTGGTAATTATTCTATTCGTTATGTTATTCGTCCACCAGAAATACGGATTTTTATAATTAAAACTTCTATTGCCCCTTATTAAGCAAAATAACAAAACTTAACAATAAATTTAACCCAATAAATGATTTTTATACCATGCTCTAAAGTATCATGATAATACTACTGAAAATTGCACTTGAATTTAATTTCATCAGAATATTTGATGCTTCTATCCTTCTATGACTATAACTAAATAGAAAAGTAGGCAAGTAGATACTTTATTTACGTCGCACTAGAGCTGCACAATTGACTATCGGTGACAGTCCCTGAAGAAGATGTCATCACAACATAAACCGTAATAATAGAGACAAAAACGCGATAAATTCAATCATATTCTGGTAGTTTGAACCAATCTTTTATCATAGCATAGAAATTCATGTTTCAATACATAGAAAGCGCTATTTAAGGGAATCAGAATTGTACTATTCTCTAAATTCAATAAAAATTAGTATTTGTAATGCCTATAGTATGCAAATCACTATAGGAATTGCTGTACATTAGGTGTTTCGTAACAATCGTCATAAATATACATTTTTGAGAATCTCTCTTCATGATATAAAACTAAACAAATAAGAGTCGTAAATTATTATTTCATAGAGGAAAAACAAAAAATCTATTAAATTCTGACGAATTCTTATTGAGGAAATCAGGATTAAAAATAGTAAAACCCAATTGGTTGCCAAATTAAACTGAATTTTTTTTTTAATAATCGTATTTCACTTATCAGTTTCCTCCAGCATCCAAACAGGTTATAAAGTATTATATTTTGCCTTCCTTATCAGATTTAAGTTGTATTAAAAATGCATATTCCCTTAAAAAAATTAATTATGAAAACTTTTTAAAAATTTAGAGAAAAAAATCAAGAAAAAAATCCAAAAAATATAAGTTTTTTATTTTAAATCTATATATTCAACACTGGTCCCAGGCGCAGTTCCCAGTAAAACACCGAAATAAAGCTTGCGATTAGTGAGCGGATGGGTGACCGCTTTGATCAGTCTTCGTTGGGACCAAGGGTGCACGGAATCGGTCTCGTTAAGCTGTTCTACATTAAAGTGCTCGATTCGCGTGCATGCCGGCGAGCTACCAAAGCAGAGGAGCAATCCCATTTGCAGAGGAACAAAATTGTGATGTCCTGTCTTCTCAGGGATGTTTTCCAGACCTTCCTCGATAGCCTATTGTGAGGCTAGGATAGCCTGGTTGGTAGGGCGTTGGACTCGTATTCGAGAGAATGGGAGTTCAAATCCAGCCGGCTGAAAAATCCTAGTGTATTGAATAGTGACTAGAGCAAGTTAAATCTGCCGGTGTCGCGAAGTCCTCCGGGGTCACAAAACAATACCTCTGGGAATTCTAATCCAAAAGTTCCCTTGCCCTCGGGGTTGGTTTCAAAATTACAAGGGTATGGAGTTGAACATTGGTAGCTGTAAACTCAAATTTGGATAGGCTGTTCAACGATGGTTATAAAATGAAATAGCCTATTCTGCAGTTCAAGTGCGGCGTTAATGAACTACTACTACCAAATCTATATCTTAAAGTCGGTGATTACTGAACACCTTGTATCAAATTTTGTAACTATTTATTTGTAGCAATTTACCCGAATGAATAACTGAGCTATTGTTTTGATTTTTTTTTTAAATTTCAGATGCACAAGATTACATTGTTGGCTTTTGTAGTACTTTGCTGCGCATGTTTAGTACACTGTCAAACTGAAATGTCAGAGAATCAAGAGGATTTCCAGAAGTCTGTTGTAAAACTATTCCAAGACGCCATTGAAGTTTTTAAAAAAGGAATGATGAACCCAGGTGGTTTAATGGGTGCCTTCCAATCCGTCGCCATGGCCATCTCATCAAATCCTAACGTTCTCTTCTCTTTATTAAACGACATCATTTCTTAAGGCTTGTACTGTTTTATGCAGATATAAAAATCTTGATATCGAATGCTTGTTGTAAATAATAAAATACCCATACATTTTGATGAAAAATACTGTTATTTTATTGACTCTTACAATCATGTGCATTTACTTAAATTGCATTTATGCTACCATTATGTGCGATTTCCTTATAAAATATATGCTTAAAAAAATTTTCTTTCATAAATATTCATTCATAGATTTGGTTGGTTGGTGTCGTATCCTCTATTGAATCATATTTCATGGTGAGCTTGAATAGTTTTTGTTATTTCTATGGCATTAAAAGAATACAAATCCTCTTCTGTGGGGTAGTGTAAGAGGTGAAGGCCTGCAGCGACTGCAGGGCAGTTAAAAACATGATATGGTGTCAGTTCCACATTAAGACAGTTGCCACAGTTTTGATATTTTCTAGTCTTATCTGTAGAAATTTTCATGTTTTTATGATGTTTTGTTCTTAGTCTGATGAGAGTAGTGGCTGTCTTCCTAATTCATAGATTTAACAAACATATATTCTCTCTATGAATGTACATGGTTTTCTTTAAACACTACACAGAAGCCGCTGGAGGATCAGGTGATTGAGCGTTCGCTTCCCAATGAAGTGACCAGGCTTCGAATCCCAACGGTGGCTGGTTGATACGAATTCTGCTCCCGGCTCATATCGTCCACAATGCTGACGAAAAATATCCTTTGTACTTGACGGATCATGGGTTAGAATCCCCCTACCATTGGGCTAACCATGGATTTTCGAGATTTACCTCTCCGTGTAGCTCAAGTAGGGTTAGTTTCATCAAAAAGTCCTCCAGGAAGGCTAGTGTGTCAAAGGCTAGTGTGTCTTTTGGGTTGGATTCAAAATTGCAGGGCTGCGGAGGTGAACATCGATAGTCATAATCTCAAAATTAAGTCAGCTGTTCGACGTCGGTTATAAAATAAATTATAAAACAAACACAACACCGAACATAAAGCTTTAATGTCCTTCAGCTATATTAATCAGTAGTTTCCCACCAATGCATTTGAAGACGACTAATCAATATTTACAAGCAAAACACTAAATCAAAACAATAAAGGGCAGGTTTTTGCTAGTGTTTTTGAGAGATATGAGTTAATTAAATGTGCGTTTTAAACATTAAAACTCACTTAGTTAAAATCTCTGATCTCCACTTCTTCACTGCTCTAAAGAACAGAATTTAATGACAGCATTATTGGTTTACATTCAACAAATAGAGGTCACGCTTCAAAAAAACTGTTAAGCATGTTGAGTAGTGCACGCTGTGCAAAACGCTGCAGTATGAAAATATGCTCTATATAAAAAGAAGTAAATTGATGTAAAAAAAGTTAAAATGAGTTAATATCTTCCGGTCGAGCATCGCACTCAAACTTTATGAAAACTGAAAAAATTTTACAATTTTCTGAAATTTTTTTGTAATACTTAAAATTGTGTAATAAACATGCTTTTGCTTCCAGTGATTATTTTTTTTGCAAACTATAGAAGCCCAGACATACAAGCGTGAAACTAAACGCACTATTTATAATCTGACCTCGCTGACCAGGTGGCCGAGTTGTTAGCCTGCCTGACTGAGGAGCCGATGGTTGCGGGTTCGAATCCCGCTCAGGGCATAGATGTTTCTCTCTCTCTCTGTTCTATGTCCTTTCTGCTGTGTGACTGTGTGAATGAAACCCGCCCTACAAACGGGTTTGTGGTTATATGACGTGGGCTACGCTATAGGTGCTCACTAACCATATGTGCTCACTAGGTAACGATATGAGAGTAGCGATTCTGGCATTTCTGAGGCCAGTGGGAAATAGACCCATGTGCCCGCCATTAACTAAAAAAAAAAATCCAACCCAAACCTAGAGTTAATCTGATAAGGCAGCTTTTAGCCATGACAATAAATGGTGAAAAATTTAGAAAAAAAATTAAGTTGAATCTTGTTTTTTTTTAATGCATCGTAGGATCAATATGCATTGAATTAATAAAGATATTTAAACTTATTTTTTCTTTCTATACAAAACTAAGAATAAGAAACTGTAAAATATTGATTATACTGTTTTAAGTAGTATTAAAAAATTTGAAAAATTTTACCATGTCGTAATTTTTTTCATATATTTTTAGTACGGTTCGCGACTGGAAGACTTAAAATTCATTGTATCTTCTTTTTATGTAAGGCATCTTTTCCATCCGATCGCATTTTGAAAATAAAAATCTCGGTTCTTATGGACAACCTTATGTTGAGCCATAATATTGTTTAGTCACAACCTTGATAGTGAGCTAAGTTGAGCCATACTATGGTAATTCGTAAACTTTATTGCGCGATGCTATTGGTTAACTTGAACATTAATATTGTTCAAATTAACACTTTATTAATCCTGCGACACAGAAGGGACATTATTATATATTATTTATATATTTTTATATATTATTTATATATTTTTATATATTATTTACATATTTTTATACATTATTTATATATTTTATATATTATTTATATATTTTTATATATATTTTCTGACGCTCTAATTTTAAGTAAAAATCTATTTTGGTATAGTTAAATTATAAGAAACACTCTAATAGTTATTAAGCAACTGAAAATTTATTGCAATTGTAATCGTACTGTAATATAAATTCATCATTAACATTTATCAATAAATTAAATTTTGTAAATTAAAGATTATGCAAATTAAAGATTTTGAAAATTAAGGATTTTGTAAATTAAAAGAAATTTTAATGATGACTAGCTGTTTTCCTTGTATTTAAATAACTACAAATAAGTGTAAATTTGAAAAATTGTAGCTTGGAAGTTAGTCATGTTTAGAAACTTTTGCCTTTAACTTAGAAAAAAAAACACCTAACTTTCTTGCTGTATTTCATAACCTAAAATTATTAAATTGCTAAATATAATATCTTTCACTTATTTTGATCGAAATTAATAGAAAATAATGAAATAAAATATAAAAATTCTGTTTAATAAAAATTCTGCTTCAAATGGTATTTTCAGGTAGCAAAATTTCAAGGTATTGTGTTTCAACGTTCTACCGAATTTTTAAGAGTGTATGCTCATAAAGTAAATGTTATAGACTTTATTGATTTTATTTGCAATGTTAATGAAATATATATTGATAATTTTTTTATGGTTAAAATAATGAAATATATATTGATAATTTTTTTATGTTTTCTTATTCGTAAAGTTATTTCCCACAGCTTTAACGATCATATTCGTTTTGATTAGTCATCTTGGTTTCAGGGAATTATATGTGGCTATACTGGGCCTACGAAAGCTGCAGGGCACAGAAAAAAGACGATAACAGCATCACATGTAAATTACACGCACAACTGTCTTAAAATGTCATATAAAATAAAAATGTCTACTGTTTAATAATTAAAATTCAAGTATTTCTAAATTTCTCATAGCGCACCTGGTCTTACTTACCCCATTAATGTGGTAAGTCCGGGTCTTACCCCATCCTTACTTATCCTGGTCTTACCAAGTGGGGTAAGACCGGATCATACTTTTTCTTGAAAAAAAATCCTTTTTAAAAAAGCATCTGGTACATCCATGAATTTTAAGGAATGATACATTGTACACAACTAAACAATCAATATTTGAACTAAATTCTGACAGTTTTTAGGTCAAACAGTATATCTTCAACAAGCCTTCGAATCTCAAGCTACCAGATCTTACCCCACTTACCTCCGCGCTTTTTTTTCCCATTTAGTCATTACTGAGACTGAATAAAAAAGGATTACGAGATAAAATTTCCTTTTTGATATTGCAGGGGCTCTCCTATATTTCAAAAGTGCTCTGTAAAAAAAGGGGTTTCTTAAAATTGAGCAAAATACTCCGAAACAAATAATAGTCGAATTTGAAAACCCCATGTATTCAAAATTGAAACAGCATATATTCTTTTTTGTGAAAGGTGAATAGTCTCAAAAATAACGTAGAGAAAGGAAGGCGTGAGAGCGATGTTCGTTGGCTGTCGGCAGGATTCGAACCAATAACCTCCAGTCTCGTAGTAGGATGTTCTAGCCACCATAGTTGTACAACCTAATCCAGATAGAGTTAAGAAGCTTTGTATAGTGGACCCCAGAATCACGCATCATGACTTGCTAATTTCTAATTTCAACGGTATAGCAATAAAATTTAGGAAATGTAGTCTCAATGGCTTAGTCAAGAGATCGTTCATTCTTATTTAACTTTTTTGTTATTTCATTATATTTTAAAAACTTTTAAGTGAATGGAATCTTTATCACGATGTATCACACACACACCAACATTTAACCCCGCACCTAAGGGGCATTTATCAGTTAATGGTTAAGGTTGGAAGACAAGACAGATAGAAAAAAGAAAAAGAAAATAGCTAATAGAAGCAAAAACAGAGAAGAAAATAAAAAGAAATATGAAATTAAAAAAAGAAAAATACAAAAATTGAAAAAATGAAAAAAGAAACGATTTTTCTATTAGTTAGGGCATTCGATTAAAAAGTATTCAGAGCTAATTGGTCAAGTTTAGTAGTGGTTGGTGCACAACATTGCATATTTTTTCAAAATTTTTTCGTGAATATTATTTCAAGATTTCCTCATATTCTTCTAGAAAATTAATCAGGTTGGTTGCCTTCCGTTTTAACTTTGGTTGTTGTTGTTGTTGTTAATTTACGTCGCACTAGAGCTGCACAATGGGCTATTGGTGACGGTCTGGGAAACATCCCGGAGGATGATCCGAAGACATGCCATCACAATTTTGATCCTCTGCGGAGGGGATGGCACCCCCGCTTCGGTAGCCCGACGACCTGCGCGCGAAGTCGAGCACTTTACGGTAGCACAGTTTAACGAGGACCAATACCGCACACCCTCGGTCCCTACGCAGACTGATCCAAGTGGGTCACCCACCCGCACACTGACCGCAGCCAGTGATGCTTGACTTCGGTGATCTGATGAGAACCGTGTCTTAACGATCAGTCCACTGCGGGACGTTTTAACTTTGGATTCTCATAGATAGATCTCTCCAAGGCTGTGAGGAATTCTAGCTTTGGTTGTTTAAAGTGGTATGATGTGAATAAGGATATACCTGCATTTTATGCGCACAGTAAGTGCAATTCCAGTGACAAATAAACGGTTTTCCGCTAAATTTACTGCCGGTGAAAATTTTCTAGGTCCGTGTTTTAATTGCATTCTACCGAGCAAAAATAATAATAATAATAGTAAGTACTTTCTGTTAGGATTAAAACTTTTTAGCAATATTTGTGCTTCTATTTTGATATTCTTGTTCTATATTGCTCATTTTCGTTTGTAATGTCACATAATTACACGAATGTTTGTCTATGCATTCTTAAATGCTTTTGTAGTAAAATTTTCAAATCGAATTATACTCCGTTTCACCTCAAGCCGTTGTCATGGAAACTGGGTTTCTTTAAGTTAGTTGGGTGCACAAGGTAGGAAAAGAAGTGGCAAATACTGGCGCTAAAGAAAACAAAGCGCTATATTTTTTTATTCGCCAAGAATCTTACTGAAATTTTGAACAAAATACCGACAAGAATAAGATTTTTTTATAGCATTTAGAAATAAAATTATTTCTTATTATGCTTTTTTAAAAAATCAAATTTTCTTCTTAATAATTAACTAAGGGAAACAAATTTTAAATGAAACAAAATGTCAGATTTAAAAAGTTAATAAATATTTTTTTTATTAAATCTAAATAAAAGAAGATACTTAGATGTTCATCATACTTTGCTTTCGATAATTATTTTTCTATGCCATGTTTTTTGTAGATTTATGTTACTTTAGCCCACATTAGTATTTTTTTTTTGGGGGGGGGGAGAGGGGCCAACAAAAGCATGAATTCGAATGTTTTCATTGGTCATGAAAAAGCTCATATGTATTCTTTATAGTATTTACAGCTTTCTTTACAAAAAATAATAACTTTTATAAAAGTAATTTTTTTATTGTGAAATATATCTGCTTCTATTTAGCTAAAGAAATTTAGTAAAAAAGATAATCCTCACAAACAGTATACATGTGGAGTCTTAATACCATCCATATGAATACTGCTTGTGTGTTTATCAGCGTCCATATCCCGCCCTCTTAGACTCAACACAAACTATTTGGTTAATCCTAGTGAATATGATGTTGTTCTTTAATATATTGTAACAGTTGGCAGTTCCTTCTGCAATTTTTTGAGGGGTCGCCCTTCATAAAATTCAATTCACAATTTCTCATGAGGAGAAATTCTACTTAAGTGCTTAGGCACATTTTATCAGCAAAAATAAATAAATAAATAAAAAATAATAATAATAATATTTTAACTATCAGATCCTTCTTTTCCTTTCCAGAATTTTTGTGGATGAAAGGAGGCTTAAGATAAAAATATCCCCCCCACCCGAATAAATAGTTGGTCTCTAAATATTTTTCAGATGGTGAAATGTTTTAACATTTTTTTTAAAATAAGAACAACAATTTCACAATTTTTTTTTTTAATATTGTATTTTAAAAAATAACAATTTAAATATTACTTGCTTTGATTGATCTTCCTATGTTTTAAAAACATGTAAGGATTAAAATTTTATGTTATTTCAATTCTTATACATTTTATTAGCATAAATTACAGAATTTATTATCTCCTTTCATTAGCACAAAGGCACCAACTACTTCAATGCTTTCAGTCAAGAAAGAGGCTAGGAAAAAATATTATTATAACCAGAGTCAAACTTATTGATAAAAATATTTATTCTGTCGAAATTACCAGAATTCTAGAAGGTTATAAACAGTTTTTTTCAAACTTCAAAAGTATTAGATTCAAGAACAGCTTGCAAACAAGAAATGTTTATAGTTTCAAGTTTTAAGAATGAAGAACCTGTGTTTGGCGAAACTATTATTTTGTGAAAAGACTGCAAAGTTTTATTTGTTTGTAATCTTTTTAAATCTTGTTGTATCATTTTTATAAAGGATTATCAATCAAAAAATGTGATGTAGTTAAAGTAATAGCACCAGAAAATCTATAATAGTGAATATATAATGAATATATAATAATGAATGTAATAATGAATATAATAATGAATATAATAATGAATATAATAATGAATATAATAATGAATATAATAATAATATAGTAATGAATATATAATGAAAATATTGCTTTTTCTCAAATACTCACCACCATTTATTAATTTGTTAAAAAATGACAGTATTTTTTTCGTAACAGAGTGAAATTTTGATCTTTCCCATCAGGTAGTAAATTATGTTCGTAAAAAAGTATTTTAGTTATATTGTAAATTTTAATTCAAATGAAGAAATTTAATATCTTAATAAAATATGGAGAATTATTTTCAAATGATCTCAAATTTCAAAACTATGAACAGTGAGGCATATGCTAACATAATTTTTATTTTAAATTACTGTGAATTAAAAATTAATTTGAATTGAAATTAATAAATTATTAATTAATTGTAATGTATTAAAAATTGTATGTAAAATTGCATGTAAATTAAAAATTAATTGAATGCACTACTGCATTCAATTCAAATAGTGACAATAGTGATAGTGATTCTCTCTTAGTAACAAAAACTATCTATCTATCATATCTTAACTATCTATCATATTTTTGAGTGAATATTTAGTATTTTTTTCAATGAATGTTGTGATATGTATAAAAAGTATAGTATATATAAATTTGCATAAAAATTATTACATTCTGACTATGTATACAAACATCAAGTGATTGTAAATAAATAAATTATGTTTGAATATTGATCTGGATCTGTATATTTTTTGTTAATATTTCCAAATTATGTCATTCTTCTTACATTTCTTAATTTACTTCAAATTTATTATTTTCATAAGCCAATGTAATTAATATTGGAATGTTCCCTTAATTAGAGATTGGGGCTTTACTAATCTAATATTTGACTACACTTTTAAATAAATTTTTATTTGTGAAAGTAATATTTTCAGTTTTAAATAATAAAAGTATTTAAAAATACACAGTAATAAGTATTTGTTTCAGCCTAAAATTCTCTTTAAAACATTAGTGGTATTAACTTTATAGCATCTGTTGGTTCTTTGACGAATGAAATGTAAAAAAGAATTGTAATTTTATAAATATCAACTTTAAGAAGGAAGAAATTTTATATGAAGGAAAATATTTTTAAAGAGCCAAATAGCACAGAAATTTAGCATCATTATTAAATATTTATAAAAAAAAGAGAAGATAATTTAAGTCAAATTCATATAAATCAAATTATAATTTAATTATTTAAATCTATAAAAATTAAAAAAACTATTTTTAATTACATATATATATATTTCATAACACATCTAAAATAAAAATAGTTTTTTTAATTTTTTATAGATTTAAATAATTAAATTATAATTTGATTTATATGAATTTGAGTTAAATTATCTTCTCCTTTTTCTTACAAATAATAAATAATGATGCTAACTTTCTCTGCTTTTTTGCGCTTAAAAAATACTTAATAATGGTGCAACTTTACCCTGTTTTTAGCACTTTAAAAATACCTAATAATGGTGCAACCTTCCTCGCTTTTAGTTCCCTTAAAAAATACCAAATCAGGGTGCAACCTTCTTCCACTTTTAGTTCTCTTCAAAACATTTATTTTTGGTGCATCCCTTCGCTGCTTTAAGATTCTTTCAAAATACCCATTTTTGGTGCAACCTTCTCTCGTTGTTTGGAGCTAGTGAAAGCATAATAAAACTGAATACCATTTTATGTAGCCAGCAAATAAATACCAATGTTTGGAGCAACATAGCTCGAAATTTTTTACAGTGTACCAACTTTGAAGGAAAAGAAATTATCCTCTGCCATTTATTATAATAAAATAAGAGTAATAAGCAGCATTCAATGTTATTTCAAAAATTAAAAGCATATCCGTTTGAAAAATATTTAAAGTCCTTTTTAAAAATCAATCAGCCAACATTGCAGGGGAAGGAATTAGTAAAATAAAATAAATACTAGCACATTATTTTGTTTCAAACATTAAAAGCATGATCTTCTAAAAACGTGTCTTTCTTTTTCTCCAAGTCTCTTCTTCTTTTGTCCTTAAGAGAAGGAAAAAAACACTAATCATCTTCAAAATTACATAACTTTTTTAAAAAATTATTGCTTTAATGACATGCACAATAAACATCATTTGACATGCATAACACATAGTTTTTGAAAGGAGATAAAAAATTGATTTTTGATTAGATCAATTTTAATGACTTTTTCATGAAACTAATATGGTGCATCATTGCGCAAAAAATACGTGTCTACTATATTTGAATATTTTAAAATAGTGACTTCGAATTTTGGCTAAATTTTTCTCTAATTTCGGCAATTACGGTTACTTTTCTTTCCTTATCAATTTAAAACAACAAGCAGCAAATTTTGTATGAGTATGACAATGCAATAAAGCATTTTAAAAGCCAAGATCTCCAACACATATTAGTTATCGCTAACGTAGTTTCTCGATATCCAAATATATATTTTTATTATCATTCATCATGGTAAGTAGATACATTATCATGCACAATGCTTTTTTTAGTGTCTTTTGTTGATGAGTAGTTTCCTTTTGCTTTTAAAAACTTTTAAAATGCTTTTTATAGATGCAAAAATCACTAAAATAAAAATCACAAAAATATATATTTTCGTGTTCAATATCAAACTTTTCAGAATCATTATTGAACATTTTTTATATCAAAATAGAAAACAGTAAATTGTGAATTTTATCCTTTATATTGCTTTTTGCTATGCTCTGATAACGTGTAGATTAAGAAAGCTTTAAAATTCCTTAAAAATAAATAAAATTTAAATAAAATTTTAAATTTTAAATAAAATTTAGAATCGTTTTAAAACTCAAAGCTTATCACTTTCTTTTAATATCGAAATTTTCAACAACAAAGTAATCTTAATAAATTTATTCAATATTCTAAATATTAAAATAAAACCAATATTTCCATTTATAAACGAAGTAGAGACTTTTATCATGCTCTCTTATCGAACTTTACTTAAGAATAAATTCAATGTTTTAAATTTTTTTAAAAATTCAAAATTATTTTTGTTTATCTCAAAAATATCTTAATTATTGAAACTTATTTTCTGCTAAGTGATTTTATGTTTGATATAAATTTTCAATGAATAAACAAATCTTAAGCTATTTCAAAATTCAATAATCTAGTAAAAACCTTTTTGTACGTTAATTTCGATTTTAAGCTGGTTTAAGTAAAAACAAAATGTAATTTTAATGTTTATCTATTTCGAAAATATTCCAATGTAAATTGTCTTTGAATTGCAAGTGAACTAGAGAGATAAGCAAATAAAACACTAAATTAAAGCAATAGCATTTTACCTTTTTTACATCTCAAAAATGCCTTTTTTTTAAATAATAATTTTTTTATTAATTTTTGTAAAAAAATTGCTTCTGAAATCAAAATTTTCTGTTGTTCCATAAATGAATATTGAAAGTTTTGTTTTATTAAAAATAAAACTAACTTATTATCATAGTTGTGTGATTCAGCAAAAAAATATTGAACATGTTAATGATTTCATAATAATTATCGGACAAACGGCACAGAGGAATTTTTATAGCGCAGATGTATTAATATTTAAAATAGGAATATTCATTAAATTATTTTAGGAACTCGTTGTTGATTTCTTCAAATAAATGCCAAAATTATTCTTTTTCTTGCCGTTCTATTTCAAAAAATATTAAATTCGAATTGATTTTTAAGCTTGGTATATAAACTTTTTGTTTTGTTAAACCATTTTCATTTTCATTTACAAAACCATATTGTAATAACTAAGAAGAGATGACTTACGTAAAGTACACTTAATATATTTTATAACAAAAGTACAGTTTAATTTAAAATTCCTTTTAATATATTGAATTTCAATATTTTTATTCTTCTTTTATGCTGTTAAAAGACTTATGTTAAATTTAAAAAAAGATTTTTTTTTCGAACTAAACCATAAAAATTGAAAATAGAACATCATAATCTTATTAATTTTCTTAAAAATTATATTTCGGATGAAGATTCAATTACTTTAAGCTCAATTCATTGTTTAAATTTTTTAATAAGACAAATACTAATACTATTTTTCCAGTTTGTTTTATTAAATATGTTTAAACCATTTATATAAAAAAAAGCTATGTTCAAAAGTATGTAATGTTCAAATGTTTTATCTGAAACTTTTCAAAGCTATGCATTAATACATATGCAGTATAACAGTATCGATAATGTACTATACGTATCAAAGTAACAATTTTTAACATTTTACGAATAGTACAATCTAATATTTTTGTATAAAAAATAAAACTTCTATCAAAAATAATAGAATTTGTTTTGAATTTTTTTAAGAAATATCCAGTAGTTAATTAATTACTGATAAACGAAGCAAAACTAATTTTTTAAAGCGATATAAATCAAATGCACTTATGAATTAAGTTATGAGGATGAAATCTTCGCATTAAAAAAAATATTAGTAAAAAATTATAATAAAACTACCGTACTGGATGTTAATCACATTTCTGTTTAAAAATAAAACCAAAATATACGATGTTTAATTCATTCTTTTGATTATTTTACCATTCGTATGGTAACGGGTTCCCAGAAATCCTGGTTTTCAAAATTATAGCTCTTATTATCGCACATTTTGTGAAAAATGAAAAGCGGAAAGATAAATTTAACCAAATAAATGGTTTTTATGCCATACCCTAAGGTAGCATGTTAAAATTATTAAATTTGCCATATTAACCAAATTTTACATAGAGCTCGAAACTCAATAAATTATACCAGTATACCAAGGCACTTTTAACCATATTTTTTTCGCCGTGTTAATTAATTGCATAGTAAATAAAAATGTCATAAAAAACAATTGGGATATTTTCTAATATGTTACAATGAGTAATATTGGTTAAAAACATATTTGAAAGTGTCCTAATTTTGTATCACTCTTCTATGGGAACCACATTTCCCAGATTGCGGCTACCCCCTATATTTTGGAAATCATAAATCGGAATCTGTCGAATAAGGTATGTTTAATTAGAGGGAGTACGTTTTTGTGTCTGATATCATAACTTAAAATATTGTCTGCACTAATTAATTTAGAATATTTGAGGTCACCTCTTCAAACCATCAAGATTGAGTCCTAGAAGGTGAAGATCTCAACATTAGATCAAAAGTTATTCAGGGTGATCTTTTTTGCTCATTTGAAATATTACTTCCTAATTTAGTTGAAAAGGTTTTCAAAGAAAAAATTATCAAGTCTATTGACAACACTTATTAGATACAGCGACGATATACTTTGTCCGAGAATTTGAGAATTTTATTTTTAAAATGAAAATTTTTTTATTAGTTAAATTAGTATGCTAAATAATACTTAAGTAGGGTAATTTTTATCCCTAGATTTCAAAATATGTTAAAATATTGTTTATTACTATCTATATTTTATTTGATATTTTTATTTATTTATATACCTTCTTAAATCAGTTTAGGTTTCACTTTTTTCAGTAAAAACAAAGCTTCTTTCATATTTCTTTCATAATAAATATCAGATAGTATTGTTTCTAAAACAGCTTTTTCCTATATTCTGTCTGCAATCTAAGTATTTTAATATTTTTCAAAACACATTTCAATCACATTAAAATCCTTATCCATTCTTTTAAGTGGCGTTTACTCTAAACTGTAGGTTTAGGCATGTAAGAAAATTCTCTCTACAGATACTGTTCAAATTTGAATTTTGATGAATAAATTCTTTATGTCATTAAAATACCATTTTTGGAAACATATTTTCAAAACAATAAAATACAAGTTTTTTTTTAAATTGCTACGCATAATGCAAATGTCTTTTTATAAATATCTAATTAGCATGTTTTTTTTAAAAAAAAAAACAAGAGAGAACTGAAATGATGAAGGGGTGGAGAGGGGAAGGAAAATTCAAAACATGCTTTCTAAATATGCTCCTTTTTATCTAATTTTCAAGCATAAACTGGTGATGTCTATTTGATATATTTAGCAGTATCTTTCGATACATGCGAAATACACAGCCGACACCTAGTCACAGATTGCGATAAAAAAGGGTGTAATATTTAGATTCTCTATAAATTTTTTCTGAAAAATATGCCAATACAATTCAGAAAATAACTGTTTTTAATAGATAATTAAATACTATATAGTTTCATGTTTTTAGATTTTTGATAAGTATCTTTGTTTTAACGCAATAAACGTTAAAAGTATTTTTAGCGTCATCCAAATTGGTTTTCATCAGTTTAAATTTTAATAAAATTAAATTTCAGAAAGAAAAAAATCTTAAAACTAAGAAACGTACAGCTTTGAATGATTGACTTAAAACATCACATCATTTTATTGCTTTAAAGTGTCGAGGAAAAATTCATTGAAGTTCTAAAAATTGTTAATCTCTGTTTTTCCCAATCTGAAAAAGTGATCTCTTTACTTTATACTTTTTGAAAAGCATCATATATAGCATCTAATAATGCTATATGTCATCAAAGATTTGTTAAATACAAAAAAAAATATCAAGAAAGCATAAATTAAAAATTCTAACTGAAATCCAAGATGGCGAGGGTATAAACCTCTTAAAACTGTATACCCTATATAATAATAGTTAACTTGCAATAGTTATTAATAGTTAACTTGTAACTCGCGCAGTAAAAATAGTTAACTTGTAAAGTTTTATTAGAATTAATATTTTTTGAAGTGTTGAAATTCTTATGAGAGAAGTAACTTTTAAAGTTATTCCTTTTAAGTAAAGCCACTTTCAATATAAAACAGAGGGCCAAAAAAGTTAAATTTAATTATTAAGTTAATTTGATACTATTTTTTCTTTGCAATATTTATAGATAATTGTATTTATTCATTCATTTAGGTGGCTAAACTAGTAAACTAGTAACTAAAAAACTAGTCACTTTTGTAATATTGTTTGCATGTTTGTATAACATTTATTGCCAGACAACCAAGTCAAGTACTACAACCACTTATTGAGTTAATTCAATACTATTTTTTCTGTGTAATATTTATTGAGGAATGTATTTATTCCATCATTTAGGTGGCTCAAAGGCTAGTAACTTTGGTAATATTGTTTGCATGTCTGTATCAAATTTATTGCCAGACTGCTATGCCAAGCGAAACAACCACAACCGAAACAACTACAACCGCTGCTCCAGGCTTAGTTGACAATATCAGTGCACTACTAAACGACGTCTTAGCACTCGTTTCTACCATTGTCGGGCTACCAGGCAGTATTGTTGGGGGACTGTTTGGATAGAGATGCGTTCAGGACTATCGCATAATATAGAAATGTTGAAAACAACTTTGTTTGAAAACAGATAGTTAGAAAAATAAAACAATCAATATATTAAGTGTGTTTATTGATTTTTCCATTATCCAAATGAATGTAAAAGCAAATTTAAGCACCCCCAAAACTACGATCAAGGGATCACAAAGCCTTATCTGATCTATCATGCATAATAACAGACGTTGAAAATCACCTTCGGGTACATTAAATTCAAGGAGAAACAATTTGATTTATTCAAAGTAGAAGAAGCTTTAGTTTTATTCAGATTTTTTCGTTGTTAAAATAAGTGTGAAAGCTAATTAAAGCACCCTCGCAGCAACCAATTGACTGTCAAGGGAACACAAGGTCTTATTTCCGTGCACAGCGTAGCATGCAACCCGTTTTTATTTCTTATGAAAGAGGCTTGACTCTGAGTTGAGGTTGGATTGAACCCCTAGGGATAGAACACCAGTTCTTTACAGTGACAGTTCAGTGCTTTTAATACTGTGCTATGGCATATAACAGAGGTTGAAAATCACCATCGGGTACGTTAAAATTCAGTGGGAAGCTATTTCCTTTCTTCAAAGCAGGAGAAACTTTAGTTTTATTCAGATTTTTCTATTGTTTAAATAAATGTGAAAGCAAATTAAAGTACCCTCGCAGCAACTAACTGTCTGTCAAGGGAACACAAGATCTTATTTCCGTGTACAGCGTAGCATACAACCCGTTTTTATTTCTTATAAAAAAGGTTTGACTCTGAGTTGAGGTTGGATTGAACCCCCGGGGATAAAACACCAGTTCTTTACAGTGACAGTTCAGTGCTTTTAATACTGTGCTATCATGGCATATAGCAGACGTTGAAAATCAACATCGGGTATTTTAAAAGTTCACGGGATACTATTTCGGTTCTTCAAAGCAGAAGTAGCTTTAATTTTATTCAGGTTATTCTATTAACTAAATAAATACCAAAGGAAATTAAATCACCTCCGCAACAACCAAAAAAAGTTAACGGGAAGGCAAAGTCTTATCTCTGTGATCAGCATAACATGCTGCATATACACCGAAGAACCATTACATTATGACCACCCTCCATTTATAACAATGGGCTCGCCCAGGTTTTCATGGTTTCTCGCCCAGGAACAATGTTTTCATGGTGCACATTAGGACCCATAATCCTCATGGAACAATCCCTGACGTCTGTAAGCTACTTGAACATAGTTGCAGACCAGGTTCACCCATTCATGGCAACAGTTTTTCCTGCGGGGGATGGTGTTTACCGACAGGATAATGCACCATGTCATAAGGGTCGAATCGTCATGGATTGATTCAAGGAACATTCCAGTGACTTTCAAGTCATGTCTTGGCCCCCAAATTTACCTGACCTTAATCCGGTAGAGCACTTGTAGTCCTACTTGGGAAACCATATTCGTGCTACCACGCTACCCCTTCGCAATGTGAGGGAACTGCAGTACCAGTTGGTGAGCGCTTGGTACCAGATACCTCAGACTACCTATCAGCACCTTGTGGAATCAATGCCACGGCAGGTGCAAGCAGTTTTGAGAACTAATGGTGGTCCTACATGTTATTAGCAGGGTGGTCATAATGCAATGGCTCTTGTATTTACTGTATGTATTTACTTTCCATAAAGGCTGTTAGACTATGAATCGAGGGTAGGAGGTACCTAGGGGCAGTTCAGGCCCTCATGGCACATAACAGAAGTTGAAAATTATCATCAGGTACTTTAAACTTCAATGGGAGACTATTTTATTTCTTCAAAGCAGAAGTAACTTAATTTCATTTAAATATAAAAAAGAAATCAAAACAATATCACAATAGGAAATAAATGACAACGTATCAGGTATGATTTGTTTTATTAAAATTGTATTTGCATATTTGAAAAAATTATTCTGATGCATATTTTTGTTACAAGCAAGAAAGTTTTCAATATCATTTTAAATGCACCCTGGTAGCAGCGACCATAGTGCTGGTATAAAATATTAACAGTAGTAGACAGATAATGGGTTAGAACCCTCTTCCATCCAGGTAACCATGTTTTCGTGGCTTTCCTCACCATGTAACACGAATGCGGGTCATTTCCATCAAAGGGTCTTCGAACGAATCACGAAGGCTTGTTTGTCCCAATACTTGATGCAGGAAATCTGTTGTCTTCTGGGTTCAGTTCAAAATTGCAAGGCTACGGAGTTGATAATTCATAGTTGTAAACACAGAATGGGGTCAGCTGTTCAACGGCGGTTATAAAAAAAAATATTGCTTGAAAGAGCCATGAAGGCTCAAGGGATAGAGTGTTTTCCTAAAAATTAAGTGACCCAGTGGTGACTGGTTTTTATGAATTCTACTACCGGCTTGCACCAACTACACTGCTGACCTAAAATATCATCAGTGCTGAACAAATCATGGGTTAGAATTCCCCTGCCGTTGGGCTAACCATGGGAGGTTTTCGTAATTTTCCTGCTTATGTAACGGCAATGCTGTAGTTCCATCAAAAATTGTTTCGTTGGTTTGTCAAATTGCTTGATCCTGGAGCTCCGTGGTTTTCTGGGCTGGATTCAAAATTACGAGACTACGGAGTTAAACATTACTAGTGTAAACTCAGAATTGTTCCGGCTGTTCAACGCCTTTTTAAATAAAATAAAAAATATCACTTGCCAATTTATATGTCTAATAAAATGATAAATCCAGAAATAAAACCTAATAGTAAAAGTTTACACGAAAGCAAGAGCAAATATAAACTTAATAGTTATGCTTATATTTATAATGCAATTCATGAAAGATGTAGAGGAAATAGTTTGTTCCAAATAGAACTAATTATCAGTGATTATGGTTTGTTAACTACTCTTCAGTGCCTGCCCACTTTCAGAGCTTTATATGTCAACTTTTACTTGCTTTCAAAATCTGCATTTGTTTTTAATACTAAATCAGTCATTTTGCATCAAATAATGCTAATAAAAGAGCACAATTTATAACGCAAAATATAAGGTCGTACAAAACAAACTCTGCTTTATTTCTATGCGAAATGTCTAAATGATTGAAGTTTTTGACTTTTCTTTGTTCAAAAAAATATTTTCCCTCTGTTCAGGTGTCCCAAAGAATAGCTGTTCTGATAGCATTGATGATATGCATACAGCAAATTTACTGTCAAACTTCAGACGAAGAATATAATCCAAGCTTTATTGAAAGAGTCTTTATTCTTATACGGCATTCCATCGACCTTGGCATCTCTGGTGCTGAGCTACCAACCACCATGCTTGGATCGTTGTTTGGTTAGAGTCGCATGACGATTATTTGTAAAAAAAAACATCAAATCATATCCACTTGTAGGAAATAGCTTGTTGTTTTGGAAATAAATATTAAGTTATCAAAACTGAAGCTGTGTTAGTCATTCTTTAAGTTGGTTTTTCACTGCGGACAAAATTTTCTATTAGTTGCTGTTGCGGAACTATAACACAAAGTTCATTATTTTGCCATTCTTTTCTTTTACTTATTTAAAATAAATGTTCTGAATCCAATTTAATTAGAAAACAACATTTTTTGGTTAAGGTGTAGAATAAAGGACCTTTCGGTTTGGCGATAATTTTCGCTTTTTTTTTTTTTTTTTTTTTTTTTTTTTTTTTTTNTTTTTTTTTTTTTTTTTTTTTTTGTTGATGAAACAGCGTTTATGGCTACCATGATATTTTTTGTTGTCACTGCTTTGAATGACGTCACCTTTGAGTTCTCATAACTTTTCTTCGCTGTTCTGTGATTAATTTTCGGTTTATTTACATGCATGTTTGCTTATTTTTAAATCACTAAATTAATAATAGGTTCCCGATTTTGAAGTATTAATCTCTTTTTTTACATTTATTGTTCCATCATATCGTCGTCATTCAACATTTTTAATAGTGAAACGAGACAAATTCTAGCTTATAGCTCACGCGCATTAATAAATAAATGGAATTTATATACCTACCTTTAAGAAAAGTAACGAAAAGATATTTAGGTACAAACTATTCGCAAATGTATAATGCTACAACACATTTCTGAGAAACAGAATTGGATGGACAGAATTAATTCTCTGTTTCCAAATATATAATTATATTTGGTCCTTTATATTATTGTATTAGAAAATCTCTATTATTATGGAAAAGTGTTGAAATATTTAAATATTTGACTCATTGATTAAGATTATGATGATGATGATTATCGTAATATTATGTTATTATTTATAAAGATGATTAATTGAAATTGAAATAAATCTTCTTCTTCAACCAACATGAATTCCTTTTAGTTAATTCTTATTATCCAGATGTATGTAAATACATAAAGTATGTTATTATACTACTTGTTAAAAAAAATTTCGAATTAATTTAATTTGAATACTCTGAAAATAATCTTTAAAATCTAATAAAGTAGAAGCCATTCATCCATGATGTTTGTAGAAACTGGTCTATTAAAAGTCTCTGAAGCAACTGATCCATCAGAAGTTTCTGATCCTTGAGCTATGAAGCAATTGATCTAGTGGAATCCTTTTATTTAATGTAACTGTCGGCTCAGTAGAATAACCTAAGTTATTAAATAATATGATCTAAAAAAATGCCTTCAATATTTAACAGAGGTTTCTCTTTATGTGATTTATTTATACTCCTAATGAAATCAGTATTAAATTTCTAATGCTGGTGATACTAGAAAAACACATTTGGTGTAGCCTTATGTGATACAACACTTTCAGTATTTTCTAAGCAATACTTTTTATTTATTATTTTTTATTTTTTATTATTCATTTTTTATTTATTTATTCATTTACTTCTTTGTTCAGGTTTCCTAAATCATTTTTTTTGCTTGTATTGGTTGCATGCTTGTAGCCTCTGATTTCTGAAGCAACTGATCTATCAGAAGCTTCTGATCTCTAAGGCAACTGATCTAGTATGAACTTTAAACTTTTTATTTAATTGTAACTAGTTATTGATAAGGCTAATTATATGTAAATTACTTAAAAGCATAATGAAATCTGCTACAGAATTGTATTACTGATGTTACTGAAAAAACACATTGGGTGCAGCCTTATGTGACACAAATCCTTAAGTATTTTCCGAGCAATATTTATTAGTATTTTTTATCTTTCTTTCTTTATTATCTTTGTTATAGAATCGGAATCGTAATAGACGATGCCACTGCACTTTCATGAGCTGCTTGTAAGGCCTTGTGAAAAATCTTAACTATTACTAAAAACCTGCCATTGTAATAAATTATTCCGACTAGCATCATGCACTGTAAAAAATCCCAGATCAAAGTACGGTATAAAGTATCGTCATTTTGAGTGCATCATTCGTAAAATCCATTTTTACCGTAAAATCAATCTAAGCTGCAAAATATTGCACCGTAATTTTTACAATAATATATGTTTAATTAGAGTAATTCAGTGGCTTAAAGGTAATTATTACTGTAAAAATTACAGTATACCAGATTTTTTTTCCGTAACATGTTCCGGTAAAAATGGTATTTACGGTAAAAAGTACCCGCTCCCTTTGTGCCTGTACTTTTTACTGTAATTTGATCTAAAATTTTTACGATTCCTATTATTTATTTATTTAGAATTTTTTCCTACTTCTTCTAGAATTTTTTACAGAATATAAGCATCATATTAAAGAGAAAAACTTAACATTAAAAATTATGGATAGTTCTTTTTATAAATTTTTTAAAAATAAATGCTGATTTGCATTAAAATAGTTCTTATTACTAATTGTTTTAGTAATAGATATTAAGTACTTTTATAAAATACTTTTCAATCTAGTTTTACGTCTCTGCATTTTTAATATGTAGTATATATTGTTTTTTTTTTCTCTTACAGTTTTCTCGATTTATAATTGTACTGGCTTTACTGGCGACGTGTCTGTGTCACGTTTCTTGCCAGGCTTCAGAGAATGAGGATGCCTCCTCGGGTTCTGAGGAGTACAATCGAAGTTTTGTTGACAATGTTCGCTTAATAATTCAAGATGCTATTGCGCTCTCAATATCTGGTGCTTACCTTCCATTTACCTTGCTTGGAGGATTGTTCGTATAAAATGGGGAGATATTTGCTTAATGTAGCAGTCAGTTTATGAGTATAATAACTGTTGCTTTGAAAATAAATTACAAATAAAAGCATTTTCCAAACATCTGAATGTCTTCTATGAGTTTGTTCTGGGTAAATTTTAGATTTTACCGGAAGAAACACAAGATTTACCAAAGCGGCCTAGTAAATCTTAGGTTTCACCTAAAAGATAATCATATATNTATATATATAAAGAGAGAGAGAGAGAGGTGTTGCCATCGTGACATCACTAAGCCTGGTATTTTCATTAACGGTATTTTTTCAACAATGAGATGGTTAAAAGCGCTTAGCGCTGATTTTAAATTAATTATTATTTATCATCTTGATTTCACCAAGCATGGTTATTTTAGCAATTGGATACCATAGTGTAGTTAAAAACGTGTTTGTATGCAGCTTCCTGATATTTTTCTACTGGCTTTCAAAAACTAAGATACCATTTAAGGCGTTCATCTTTTTTAGATCCTCCATTAAAACTAAAAATAAATATAAAATTACAAATAATCAATTAGTATTTGTACATATCATAACAAAATATTAAGCTATTATAACATAAAGTTCACTGGAAAATCAGAATAAAACATTTTGAACAAATCTAAGAGTCTTAACTCTGAAAGACAGTAACGGTCAAGAATTGGGCTGTTTGACAACCTTTCAGTGATGGCTCCGAATCCCATTATATATAATTATGCTTTAAAAAAAATTTGAATTCTTAGCGAGAGCTCTTGTTTAACAGTATTTTTAATTTAGCAATAGTTTCTGTAAATATTTTTGTCCCAATGTAGTTTCTGCAATTGGATACTTGCTACTAGTAGAGCAGTGAATGGATTATTCCTAACCATGTGATTTAAATCAGATTTAATTGGATACTGCACTGAATTAATTAGTCCTCTTTATTTGAGTAGTAGCTTTTGTAGTTTTTATAACCTTTACGCATTGTTTGTACTATCATCTGTTATGTTCAGTCACTATAAATTAGTTCGCATAAATATTGTACATAATCTTGTAAAAATACTAGGTAACAAGCAAATATAGATTCTATTGTGGTAGAAATTATGAATAATTTATTAGTCACAACAACATGAAAGATGCTTCATGTTATAATATAATATAGATTCTATAGGGGTAGAAATTATGATTAATTTATTAGTCACAGAAACATAAAAGATACTTCATGTTATGGAAAAAAGTCAAGAATACAAACTGGTAAAATAAATAAAAATTCGAACAAAAATTTAAAAAGAAACTGCTAAGCTTACTTACTAGCGTGAGATGCTTCCTGTTGCTTTATGTTGTCTCCAATCTATAATTTCACCGAGTTTTATTTGCCCAATTTTCATTTCTTTTTTCTTTCTCATAATACGGTAAAAAAAAATTATATTTGAAAACTACGGAAAATTTTGTTGTAATTTGTATCTCACTCGTAAATTTTCGAAAACTATTTCTCCATTAAAGATCTTGCAGCAGACCATATAAAAATGATGATTTTAATTCTTTTCTTATTCGCTGTACAGTGCACACACAAAAAGAAATAGAATACGCTGAAACTTTTGCTCTAATGATGGGATATTAAGACTATGGTGTGAAAGTAAAGGTCTTAATTAACTAGTTAATTATTATAGACGATATTTTAAGTTGCGAAGTGAGGCGCAAAAATATACTTTCTCCGAATAAACGTGCATTTTTTCAAAGAATTTGTACTTCTAATTCTCAAACAATAGGTGTTATCGCAATCAGGGAAATATAGCCCCAATAGTTTGGTCAGGAAAACGGTAAAGTTTTGAGCCCTTAATGATCATTAGCCTTATTTTTGCGTATTTCACCATATATCAGGAATTTTTTTATGACTATATAATTAGTTTATTTAAAGATATTTCAGAGCATAAAATACCTTTTAGTATTATTATTTTTAAACATTTACATAAAATAGTATTATTTTCTATTATTTTATTTAATAATGATTAAAATAGCAAGGTACACAAATTTTTACATATTTTCAAAGAATGTTATTTTATATCATAAAATTTTAATAATATCAGTAGAATAGTTCTGGAAGGATTGAATTTGAAATATACGACTTTTGTAAAATTAGATTTTTTAAGAACTTTTCGACGGATTTTGTTCAAATTTTGTATTTTGCCGTATAAAATTACATTCTTTAAAAATATTACAGAAAGTGTACCTTGCAATTTAAATTTTTCAATTATTAATTAATAAAATAATACAAGAAATAAGATAGAATAAGAAGAATTTTAATTCCTAATTGCATGTTAAAAAACTTTTTTTTTTTTGCTTAAACATTTCTAGAAATACAGTAAAATACGCAAAAAAGTAAAATTAACTTTAAGATATCCAAAACTTTCAACCACTTTCTTGATCAAAACACATATAGAAAACTAAGTAAACAATAATTCCATTTTATATTTTATATCATTTTATATTTTATATTTTATATTATGAACAGGCGACCCATTTTTATGGGTTTACTACTACCAATGCTCAACTCCGTATCCTTGTAATTTTGTACCCAATCCAGAAGACAAGGAAACTAACAAATCAATACCCCCAGGGGTATTGATTTGTTAAGGGAAGTAAATAATAATTGTAATATAAAATAAATAATCGTAAATATAATTGTCAATAATCTATGAGACTAAAATAACTACAGTCCGTGGACTAATTATTAGACGCACTATAAGATTCTATGTAAAATCTTAGGTGATACTATACAGATTTATTGTTTTTATATGACTGAAACCGGTTTGAACTTGTCTACGTTAGTGTATCAATTGGTTAAATTAGACGATATATAATATAAATATAGAATATATTTTATTACTCAACCCTGTCCCGCCCCTGCCAGGGGTGCTGTATAAAATATATATTATATCAAGCATTATATTATTTTTTATTTCCAATGAGCTGCACAATCGGTCTTGCCGATGAGCAGACCTAGTGCGTTCTCCAGTGATGGTATCCACTCTTTCAGGACCACCACAATGAGTGAGTTACCGTTGGTCATGGACGTCTAGTTTCTGCCACAGTAGATGGCAGCACCGAGACTCTATTTGGATGCTAAAGTGCACTAGGAATTTAATTTTGCCGGAAATGCCAAGAGACAATAAGGCACTCCAGGGATCTTTTACATGCCGCATAATCATACGACATGGCCGCTGAGGATTTTCTGCATCCCGAAAATCCGGTGTCTGGGCCGGGGATCGAACCCGCAAACTTGGGCTCAGAAGGCCGACGACAAACCAACTGCGCCACCCAGCCACTGACATTATATAATTACATTATGATAATAACATCAAATTATTAGAGGCGCTGTAGTTTTTTAACAATTACATGATTTGCCGAGTTTATATTCTTTTACATTTAAACATAGAAGTAAAGGGTTTTATTCAGGAGATTTTTTACACACTTATATACTTCCTATTTGTATATATTTTCAACGTATTGCATTACAATGTTCACCAATTGATGCAGGAGCTTTAACAAGTGCAAACCGGTTTCATCCGAGTAAAAACAATACAGTTGTACAGTATGACCTGATATTACCTAGAATCGCATAATCCGTCTAGTAATATGGTCATGAACTTAGTACTAGTTTTAAAAAAAACATTAAAGGATCAAATTTAAGACAACAATTGCTGTAAAACATATGAGAAAATGTGAGCTTACTTTTGGAATATGTTTTAGTACTTCTGCCAATTAAGAAAAAATCTCATAAAAATCTACAAATCGCGTAATAGAATATATATAGTAAAAATCACACATAGTAAATTAACAATAGTTTCAATATANCTGAGTGTGATCCTTGTTCTTTATTTTTATTTGTTATATTTCATCCAGTTCCCTGCCATTGGAAATAAAATAAATCATGTAAGTTAATTGATGATGTTGAGCAGATAAAACAATAAACTGTGATTATCAAAATATAATTAATGCATTTTGTATTTTGAATTTCTCACTTAATGTGTTTGCATTAATGCCCAATGCATTTTAATTAATATTAAATTTTACATATTTTGTAATGCCACAAATACAAAAAAACTTTCAAAGATAACATCCGTCAAAATATATCAAATCATCGAAGCTCAATGTGCAGCTAATATTGTTTTTCTTAAATAAAATTAAATATTCTTAGTTCTTAAAACGATTAAAATCTGAAAGGCAAGTTCCATAAATCTGTAATACAAAAGTGAGAAAGATAATGCAGGAGTGAAATAGTGGTCACCAATTATTAATGAATTTCAACGGAACATATATGTCGTCATATCTACTTATTGGTATAAAATTTATACTAGACCATTAGGAAACTGCTGTAATATATTTAGTAAGCATATTTGTTTTAGATAGCATGATAATTCCCAAAGTGATTTTGGAAATAGTTAATTAATGCTCTTATTTTCCTCAACAAACTCGAAAATGAATATTTTTAGTAATTTATTTTGTTGCGTTTCAATATATTTTTGACTCTTAAGACAAATGTATTTATTTTTACACCTACTTAATAGAAAACAAAATCATACAAATTAAAAAAAAAATATTGCCTAATTCTATTAAAAAATTCTATTTAAATTTTAATATCTTTGTAAGCTTATATCCTTGCAAATTTTGAAGCAATGGCAGTCATCATAAAAATATCGTAGCAACTTTTCCCTTGGAAAAATTTCATGAACAATACCTGAACATGATACCTGAATTTGGATATAATGACATAGAATAATTTAATAATATCCTTAATGACTGTTCATTTCTTGGTTTATTAGTCGGACAAGTATTTTATTCTATAATACTAAAATCAAAATTTATAAAAAAAGGGAATATATATATATATATAAGTTCAAAATGAAGAATAAAACAAAGAAAAATAATAGACATGTGGAAAAAAAAAGGGGGGGAATAATAAGTAAAAAAATAACAAACAACAGTTTATATACATAATAAAATTAAAAAAAAATTAAAAAAGAATGAAATTTTATTTAAAAAAGCGGAAAAAAAAGATATAATCTTTTCTTCAGCCCTCACGATTATATCCACAAAACAGAGTGCTTTCTGATATTGTATCAATAAAGCCAAAGCAAAATATATTAATACAACGTTATTTTTTTACTTATTATTCCCCCCCTTTTTTTCATATGTCTATTATTTTTCTTTGTTTTATTCTTCATTTTGAACTTATCTAATGAGTTCTGTTTACTTGCAGCTTAAGCGCAATAAATGAAACTTATTGTTTTTCTTAACTTTCTTCGTGTTTTCTTGTACTTAATTATGTATATATGTATATATAGCATAATAAATAAATACAAAAAAAAGAAAATTAAAAAAAACAATAAGTTAAGCAACACAATAAAACAATTCACAATATAAGCTACTCGCTTTATAGATTATGTTTTATTCTGTTTTTTCTTTATATTTTATTTTCTGTTTTTACGTGTTATTTTTACTTATTGTGTTCTATTTTACTTATTGTGTTCTATTTTATTTATTGTAATTTTTTTGTAAAACTTTTTGATTGCTCCTCACACTATTGTATTGATATATTTTGCTTTGGCTATATTGATACAATATTAGAAAACACTCTTTTTTGCGGATATAATCGTGTGGGCTAATGAAAAGATTGTATCTTTTATTTTTCAGATATTTTTTTTCTTCAGTTTTTTGTTATTATAATTATATATCTTTTTTTCATAGTTCGTAATTTTCCTTTGCTTTATCTACATTTTGAACTTTTGAAAAATTAAATTTATTAGTAAAAAAACGGCTTTTTAAGAATAATTTTTGCAAAATATAAGGGAAAATATGAACTTACTGCTTATGTTTGAATACTTCTGTACATGATTTTTTAACAGCTCCTTATCTATATGATATCAAACTACGTGATGACAAAACTATGATATGAGAATAAGGGGTGCCCTCCCAAGTTCATTTTAAGGGAGATGCATAGTAAAAATCATACATGCATACATATTCCTCTTCACTCCAAATTAGAGAATAGAGATTCTATCTATAGCTCTCCCTCTCACTTCATTTATGGCCAGATATTTTGCCTCCCTCCATGCCTTTCCTATGCTTTCAATTCAGTTATAATCATCCTGCTCCAAGCATTTTTAGGTCTTCTTTTTCTATTGCCCTGAAAATTTTAATCAAAAACATGTTTTGCTTTAAATTTTTCAGGTTTACGTAGAAAATAACCAATCAATTAACGTTTTTTTAAATTTCCAGTTCAGTCAGTTTCAGTTTTACTTTTCCAAGGATTTCTGGGTTACGAATTTTATGGAATCACTTGATAACTAGGATTCTACTTAAACTGTTGTTAATAAATACTTGAGGTAGGGTAAACCAACCAGTGAAGGAACACTACCCAGTGAAGGAACATTTCATATATATATTGATTAAAAATAAGAATTTGATAGTTTTTCTTTAGATTGATTGGTAAAAATAGCTTACTGCCAAACAATAGGAAGTCATCTAGCAATGTTTTGGATTGCCTGGTCAAATAGACTTCTCTGGAAAATTTTTTAAATTTGTTATTATCTCTGCAACACCTTGCTTCTTTGAAAAAACTATAAAGTGAGTGTTTGTATTTATATGTTTGAAGTGGAATTAATTGGATGTAATAGTTTTATTTTTCTCACTGTTAAAAAAAGAATTCAAAATATAGTTATAGAAGTTACGTTTTATTTTTTTTAAGCATTATAGCATAATAGCATAATAGATAAGGGGGTATTTATTCACTGGATCACCAAACGATGAAAAACCAGTGAAGGAACAGGTGTTCCTTTACTGGGTTTTTTTTCTAAGTTAATAAAAATAAAAGATAAACTTTAATTTTCTTGTACCTTCAGTGATGTTCCGCATCAAAAGTATGTTAAAAATACGAAAAACAACTTCTAACCAGTGAGGGAACAGGCATGTTCATTTACTGGGCATAGATTTCCCAGCGAATTAACAGTTTGTGTTAATACGTTGACACTTTAATTTTCAATTCATGATTACAAAAAAAAGTTAACATTTTCCAAGTATTTATGTGTTATAATTTCAAGAAAAGGCTTGTTTTTAAATATTTCTATGGCTTATAAATTCATAAAGAGCATTAAAAAATAACCAAAATTACTGGGCGTTCATTCACTGGTAAGAGCTGTTCCTTCACTTGGTCTTTTAACTACTTGCTATTTGAACCTCCAAAACTTTAAAACAATATTATGTAAGTTCTCTACAATTTTTTTACATAATTTGCAATCAGTAACAAATATGTTGACACTGTCATTTAACTGAAATTACGAGTTTTGAAATTAATATGATTTTTCAAAAGGCAAGCAGAGCTTAAGGGATCCTTCACTGGCTAGTTTACCCTCTAGTAAAAATCAGGGATAACGAAATTCGTTTTGTAACAAAAATCAATATTCTAACAGTGCAAAATTCATTTTTTACTATAGTTGTAAACATGAAAAATAAATTATAATTACTTGTCTCTGTGATACGGCTCAAAAACTGAACTCAAAAGATTCTCCGTTATCGTGCGCTCCTACTTTCGAAATTTGAATATTTCAAACTCGGAACTACAGATTTTTGAAAGTAATTCTTTTGATTTCATTTGATTAATTAGAATTACTTTCCCTTCCTTACCAATTTAAAACACCGAAATGCAAAAATTAAGTATGACGTAGCAAAAGATTATTTTGAAAAGGGATAATTTGGGGAACACTGTATCGCAGAATCTTGATACCGAAATTTTAACTAATATTACTATTTAAAAAAGTGAGTTGAAATAATTTTTTTTCGATCTGATTGTTAATCTGATTGGCAAATGGTATCTGGTGACAAAAATTTCACAATATAATGGGTTTTCTTATACAGCTCATGTTGCATAATAATGCTGTCTTAGTTGTCAAACATAAAATAATCTTTTTTCTGTTGAGAAATTTTTAGGTTTACTACAAATAACTTGATTATTAAAAATTCAGGATATCTAGATTTCCTGATAAAACATCACATTTTATTTTCACATCTCATTTTTATTTACTGTATAAATATTTTTTTTCGTATAACTGTCAATTTATATTAAAATGCTTGTTTTCTGATTAATTCATTCTATATTTAATATTTTGGCGTTTCTGCTTTCGGATAAAATTACAATTACTTAAACTTTTTTGTTTCTTCATAAAAATATTTATGTTTTCTAAATTAAAAGTTATGTTTTAAATTTTCTTCGAAGACTTTATTATAAGCTCAGAGTCTTAATTCAACTTCCTAAATTTTTAAATATAAGGCGATCATCTTTGATTTAACTTTTCAATGTTAAAATGAATATTTTTTCATCAACTATTTTAATATTTCAGTAAGAACTACACTGTACAAATTTCCAGATCATATTACTCTAAAAAGAACTGGAACCCAGAGTGCACCATCCGTACAGTAAAATTTTAGGTCGTAATTTTTAAAATGATTATATTGGGGTGAACATTTTTTGTTACATTTATGTAAAAATGCCTAATTCGGATGTGAGGATTTTAAATCTGAAATAAGTTTTGCTCCCATAACTACAGATTCTTTTTAAATGTCTTTTTAATTCTATTTTTTGTTTAAATCAAAAAGTTTAGAAACATTATATCTAACAGGGGGACGCGTGAATGCTGAAACAAACTTCTAAAAGAGTGAGAAAGAGTTCATCCTCGGGATTGAAATTCTTCAAATTAAAAATATATTTTAGAAACGTTGATAGAATGGAACTTTTGGAATCGATGGGTTCAATGATTATTATTATTTATTTATGACATTTCTTGGAATGTATTTACTTTTCCTTTATTTATGTGGATCAAAAAATAGTTGTTTTGGCAATACCGATGACATGTTTGTATCTGTTTAGGTGGATCAAAAAATATTTATTTTGGCAATTTAGGTGGATCAAAAAGTAGTTATTTCGACAGTACCGTTGACATGTTTGTATCAGTTTAATTGGATCAAAAAATAGTTATTTTGGCAGTGCCATTGGCATGTTTTTATCAATTTAGGTGAATCAAACAATAGTTATTTTGGCAGTACCGTTGACTTGTTTGTATCAGTTTAATTGGATCAAAAAATATTTATTTTGGCAGTACCGATGACTTGTTTGTATCAATTTAGGTGGATCAAAAAATAGTTAATTTGGCAGTACCATTGACATGTTTGCATCAATTTAGGTGGATTAAAAAATAGTTATTTTGGCGGTACTGTTGACATGTTTGTATCAATTTAGGTGGATCAAAAAATAGTTATTTTGGCAATACCATTGACATATTTGTATTAATTTAGGTGGATCAAAAATAGTTAATTTGGCAGTACCATTGACATACATATATATACAAACTGATTTGATTTTTAAAAGTTTTAAGTTATTAACTATTCAAAGTTATCAAGATTTTGAGATTACCCTACGCATGCATGTTCCTCATTCTTTAAGGCAAGATTACACTGTCAGCTTGTTGAGGATTGGGATCATATATCAATTCATTGTTCTAATTTTAAACACTTTTGAAATAAAGTTTTTCATTCGAAAACTACCTATGAGTTAATTGGGCAACATTGGTCAAACCTTAAAATAAAAAAGTGAATTGAGGAAATGGTGAGAAAATTGTGTTTAGTAGCAAGGCACCTCCCTATAGCTTGATGACTTCTTGCTGCCCGTTGTTGGGAAAGACATTTTGTAAATCTCAAATTGCTTTACCTGTTCTAGTTTAATTTTTATTTGCATTTCTTCTCTTTTTTTCTTTGCATTTTAATTTTGTACTTTTTGTTGATTTCTGCCTCTATGTGATTTCTCATTTTGAATTTTTAATCACAAGTGGTCCTAAAACATGCCTTTTTGATCTTCAGGAGAGACTTCTGACCCTTGTACCATGCATCATAAATTATTCACCTGACTTTTAATGCCCATACTCAAAGTTCTACTTTGCATATATTAATGTTCTTTTTGATTGTTTCAAAAAAACTCTTTTCCCGGAATTCGATACCTTAAGTACTGTTCTGTCGGCTGTGATTGTATTCTGAGTTACAAACATCTTCTATTTAACCATGTGTAATTGTTTCTTTTTATTTGACTCTGTACCCCTTCTGTAGATGCAACATCTCTTCTGATTGATATAGTATATATTCATTGTAATGTTTGTTTGTATTTAGTTCATTTCTAAGTAACGTTGTTTTCTGGATTTCATATTTAATGTTGTCCCTATTTGTTAAAACTCTAATTTAAAACTTTTCGAAAATGCTTGCTTTTCTGATTGAACTTTCGATTGATACAGTTTATACATAGATTGTTTCTAAAAAGGGAATCTCTCCGGGATCTGATCATATATTTATCCTTTTGCTTCTGAGACTGTTTTCCGAGAGGAATTGAGAACTGATCCTATTCAAATCACTTTAATCATGTAAAATGTTATCATATTCCTTTTTTATTAATTTTATAGGTGTTTCCTTTTGCACTGGATTGAAACTTCTATTTGGGCCATTATCAAAATTTGGTTTTATTTAGAAAATGAGTTTGTTGTTAGTAGTATGCAAATTTAAATTATAAAAAAAATAATTCTGTTAATAATGTCATGTCTGTTATTAAATTTGTTATGTCGTTATCAGATAATGTAAGAGACCAGTCTATTTAACCAAAATTCTGGAAACTGAATAATTCTAATTGATTTAAACTAAAAAATTATTGAGGTAAATTATACGTTTAGAAATATTTTATAATTTTTTTTGTGCCATAAAAGTAAAAAAAGTAAAAGCAAGTATAAAAAAGTCTAATACGTAATACATATCTACCATAAGTATCATACACAAATTTCAATAATGTAGTATAAAAAATATAAAAAATTTATGCTAACAGACATGACATCAGTTTGTCGCCAGTGTAGAAATGGGTTAATCCACAAAATACTAATAACCTTAAAATGTTTGCAATTGTTTTTATACAATTTTAAAGATATAATTTTGAGAATTCAACACAAGTATTAAATACTGGAGTAATTTTTTTTCACTTTAAAAGAATGTCTAAGGAAAATATTAGGGTTTTATGTTATGTGAAGCAATACATAAAGCAGATCAATAATGAAACATTGTTTTTTTGTTTTTTTTTTTTTTGTTTTTATTTTTTTTTAAATTTTTTTTCCTATCATTATTATGCTTATATCACATTATAATCAATAGTCGTACAATATCTTTGAGTTTTTATGACATAGTCGGGAAAGTTCTCAGTTTCGAAATCACACAAAAATCATATGACACAAAAAGAGTCCCTCCTTTCAGGGCTCATATCACATAATAGTCAAGAATTGTTCAATATCTTTCAGTTCTAATGACATAGTCGGGAAAGTTTTCAGCTTCAAAAAAAAAGAGTCCACCCTTTTAGGGGCTCATGTCACACAAAAAGAGTCCACCCTTCCAGGGGCTCATATCACACAAAAAGAGTCCACCCTTTCAGGGGCTCATATCACACAATAATCACCAGTCATTCAATAACTTCAAGTTTTTCTGGCACAGTCGGGAAAGTTTTCCATTTCAAATAAAGAGTCCATTTGTTAAGGGGCTCATGTCACTCAAAATCTATGCGTCGAATTCTTCACATTTCTGTTGAAAATGTCCAGAAAGTAGTGAAGCTCAAAGTATGGACAATTTAGTCCTTACAATTATTTGGATCATTTCTGATCTCG
The DNA here is from genome assembly GCF_043381705.1 of Parasteatoda tepidariorum. Taxonomy (NCBI): domain Eukaryota; kingdom Metazoa; phylum Arthropoda; class Arachnida; order Araneae; family Theridiidae; genus Parasteatoda; species Parasteatoda tepidariorum. The sequence continues at coordinate 27,169,827 of NC_092211.1, read as the reverse complement.
GAATCGCCAGTGTCCTTAGGATCACCGGAGAAGGCTGCATCCAGATTTTCTGGCTGTAGAAAAGTAAATAATATATTAAAATTGCTGAACATTCACAGATCATATATTACTAATATAATGAAAAAAATGACTTAAAAGAAAAAGTTCTTAAGCAAGGCATTGAAAACAAAAAACGAAATGTAAGAGCATATCACATTTTCGTATTTTCTGAATACAGCCTAGTTGTCACAAAAATACGAATCAAAGTAAATCTGCTTAAATTTAGAAAGAAATATAATTCAGTTCGAAGTAGATCTACGTTAATTAAAAAAATTAAATTCGGTTTATAGTAGATTTTTAAAGTGCAAAAAATATGTAAGCAAATTTAAAAAAAATAAAATTTTAAAATCTCAATAGTTTTTGTCTGTATATTTCCAATAGATTCTCTTTACCTATTGGTCTATTTATAGAATAGAAATAGGCACTTTATCATTGCCTTAATAACTTGATTTTTAATGTTAAGGGAACTATAAATAGTTATAAAATTTCAACTAATTTTTCTAAAAATCATTTTGCTAGTGAGGAATTTTAAAAGAAATTTGTGTGTATCCCCCCCATAGGTCAGGCTAACAATATTTATACTATTTCCTCTAAAAAAAATCTAGATTGAACTTTTAAATGAGGAATTAATAAAAGGTTTGCTGAAGTGAAATTAATTTCCGTATAAGCCTTATAGAAGAATAAATATTGACATACACTAAATAAAATTCTGAATTGTAATAGAAGAATGCTTTAAAATTATACTGAAAAGGTCATTTTGAACTATATACTGAACTATACTGAAAATACTGAAAAGGCCATTTTGAATGCATGATTTTGATACGTTTGAAAGTCAATTTGGTTTATTTGATAATTTTTTTGAATTTTTGATTTTCTTATTTTTTCTTGAAAATAGAAATGTCAGCTTTAGATATGTAATGAAATGTAGACCTGATTGTTCTACCAAATTCTGATGAAAAAAGTTTTGTAACTATGTTATCTCTTGAGATTTGAAAAATACGTTTTTCTCAATGAAATGAAAGATATATGATTTCAAAAGCTACATCCTCGTCTATTGCTTACAAATTTAACATCATAACCTCAAAATTTATAAAAAAAAAAAAACTTCCACACTACCTGTTTTTTGTTTACTTTTTTAAAAAGAAAAAAAAACTTGACTAGCACAAAATGTAACTCTTATTGAGTCAGTGTTATCAAGAACTTTCAATTTATTTATACCAATCTGGTATCATTGCGATTCGAAAATGAAAAAAAAAAAACTGAAGTTGCTAACTTTTAAATCAAACAATCAACACAAGCCTCATTACATTTCCATGTTTTGACACTAGCCCCACGAAGACTTGTATTTTTTAATGCCTAATGCAACGATTCTAGCTGACTTAAAATGGTTGGTTACATGCGTGCATATAAATAGAGTAAAGAATTTTTGCCATTATTTATTTGGATTTATAAAAATAGAATCGAGAAATAAAATAAATTACGTATAAAATAAGCATTAAGGATACAAGCAAGCAATATTAAATTACCTGAGCCAAATTGAGATCCAGGTATTCTGATCCAATTCTTCCCACGAAGGGTTTAATCACATCATAGTTGTCCAACACAACATCTTTAAAAAAAGATTTGTGATTGAAGGGTTTTCCCTTCTTTTTCTCAACCACACCATCCTCCTTCAAATAGCCATACTTTTTGACGCCAGATCTTTTGACGTTGACTCTAAAAGGAAAATGAAAATGGCAAAAAAACGGGCTTTTATCATACATTTTACCCCACAAAACTATGATTCCACTCCTTCCTATCTTAAATAAATTTTATGCAGAGAGTATAAAAGTAATCTTTAAAAATCAGTTAACTACTGAGCCAAGGTTTATGGGTAATGTCCAATTCAATATTTTCAAATACTCCTTCTTATTCAAATGTTACTTTAAAGCTTTAATAATAACGGTGCCTAACTTCCTTTCTCTATCCTCTTGCGATAGTGCTGACTTTCCTCTTTCTAGTACATCTTATCTCACGAATAATTCTTCGGATTTTGATAAAATTGTTTTAGTTTTCCAACATTAATTTTTGATTCTTAAAGTGTGAATTTGTTATCTCATTACTGATATAGGATCTGAAAATACAGAGTGATCCCATATCACTCTCTCCTTAATGTATATTTTTAGAATCGTTGTTAAAAACGAAGTAAAAATATACATACATTAGAGGTCGAAAGTTGAAGTAAAAAGAAAAGCATTTTCGAAATTTGAAAATCACTATCAAGGGAGGTTGACGTAAAAAATCAAAATATGTCTGATTGCCATTGGAAACGGTGATGAAGGGAACATTAATTATTAGAAGCCTCTTAAAGTTTCACTCGTTGATGAAACATATTTTGATGTCCACAGTCCCATCCTATTTTTATTGGTGATTCATTGTATTTTGATTAATTTTATGCTTTTTTCTCCGTGCAGTTTTTAACTTTATTTTTAGCGAGGATTCTAAAAATGTACATTAAGGGTAGTGATTGCGGAGCACTTTTTGTGTTCTGAGGTTATTGGATGTTAGGCGCCGGAATTGTCATTTTGGGTGTGTTGAGTTGAATGAAGGAATTTTCATTGTAATTCTTTTATACTTTACTCTTTTGATTTCTGAGAAATTATTTAAAAGGCCAGATAAGTTTATTTCAAACTCCTTCCTGCGCCCTTATTTTTGTAATCTAAACTTTTAAATTATCCTTTTTAAAATGTAAACATTGAGACATTTTTATTTTGCCTTTGACGTAATAATGGGCTATAATCAGGTACTTGTAACTCGAGAAAAATTTTAATGATAATGGCTAACCATATGATTAAAATCAGATTTAATTGGATTCTCTAAGCGACGTCACGCTTGAACTCGATTGGCGTCTGAATTCTCAAGTATCATGATGACGTCACGATTACCATCGATGACGTTACTTGCAGGTATCCAATTACGATGAGTACAAATGAAATAATAACGTACATTAAAGCCAAGAGGGCAAAAAAAAGTTTATTTTTAAATAAATCTGTTTAAAACTTCTAAGAATTTGCTGTAAGATACAGAAAACGCTATTAGCTGCAACTGAAAGTGTATAAATGAATATTTACGTTTTGAAGTATGAGAAACACCAATTATTTCTCGCACTAAGTGAAACCATATTATGATTGCTTTCCAATTTTAGTTCAATAATACAGTTTAACGTAGTAAGCATGAACTTAAGATCGTTATCCGTTTGCCGCTGACATTCTGTCCTTGTGCACATACATCAAGTAGATTACGACTGGAATATAACCAAGCTTTAGAGCGCCTTACTGCGGCACTAAAACAAATGGCACTACGGTACTAAGGCTGAATATAATGTAACAGACAGATATTAGTACCAAATCTCATGTTCTTTTGCAAGTCATGTGAAGATATAGCTGAATTGGTAAGAATTCAGTAATACTATTTTGAAAAGTATAGCCTCTTGCCTTGGCGATAATTTTCGTTCAGTTTTGCTGAAATCATATTTCTTGCTATCAGGATATACTTTGCAATCTTTGTTTTTAATGACGTCACCAACGGCTTAGCTCAACTTTTGTTAACCTTTATGTGATTTACATATATATTCGTTTATTTGCAAATCGCCAAAAACGATTGTAAACTATTACCAAAAAGTGACACTAAATTAAACAGTCCCTGAATTTGCACCTTAACCATTGTTATTTCATGGCTACATTTATGAAAATCAGATACTGCGATTAAAAATAAATTTCATTAATATGATCGTAATTTAATTATTTTTCGAGAGTTAATCAGACAATCTTCGAAAATAATTTTTCTAAAGAAACATGTTTGAATTAAACCATTTTTTATACTTTGCTTTTAGTTTCAAAATAAAGGTAACTCGAAATCCAAATCACATATGTAATATTGTAGAGCAAAATTATGTTAACTATAATAGGTACTAAAAAATCATAAAACATGTACTGCTAAACTTTATAATAGTATTTGTTTATTTTTTATTTACTTATTTGACTTTAATTCAAATTAATATAATATTAAATGTTTAAGCATGAAATAAGTTGACTTACATTTGCTTTCTTATCCACTTTTTTACACCAAAAGGCATTTTGAAATATCTCAAAGCACTTAATCAAACCTCTTTTTATAGCAGTTCAATCAAGAATGATACTTTTTTTTTTGGAACATAACTATTGTAACAATTGATATTAATTGTTAGCATTGTTAGAATAGGTAAAAACCATCACCATTATTAACAATTACATATCGTCAATCGTTTTCTTTTAGTAAATGCATCATTGTTGACATATATTTATTTTTAATTGTTGAGATTAATTGTAAACAGATTCAAGTAAAGATATTTAGAAATGTTTTAATGGAAATTTTTTTAATGGAAATTAATTTTAGCTGGAGTTCTGTGTCTAAAGCCAGTAACAGTTAAAATTTAATAGCTATTTTAATAGGGCATGCAATTGTACCACGATTTTCCATCTAATCTAAGATTAGATTCCACTGAAACAGATTTTCGGTTTTTAGCATGACTAACGTCAAAAACTTATGAAAACATCAAGAACTATCAAAAATTTAAATGTGGATATTAAATAATCCGTTTGAAATTTTGATGTTAAATTTGAAATATTAAAGTAACGTAGGTTTGAATATATGCTTATGTTAAAACAAATATTTAACAGTCATTAGTCAGAAATTACAGTTATAGGCAGCAATTTTTTTTCCTTAACCCATTTTAATTTTCAGTTAGTAACCAGTGTCCGGTAGACTCTAATAACTTAGTAGCCACTTTTTCCTCGAATTTACTGCATCGATTACCAAAGCTGATAGATCCTATTCATTTAATAGCCAATTTTGGCCCCTTTTTTTTGGCTTGGAATGAATTATATGTTTTTTTTTAAATTCATATTATAAATAATCTAAGGTTATTAAAGTTAATTCAACAACCTAAACAATATAAATATGTGACAATATTTAGTAAAGCATATTGACTTGACTTCACCGTTCAAGAAAATTCGATACGCAATACAATATTCGATATGCAAAAAAAAAAAAGAAGATCGGAATTAGTGTCAAATTGTGTATTTTATTTATGTCGCCATATATTTTTGTTGACTCGCCACGTGACAAGTTGTTATTTTCAGGTCTACCCATTAGACTTTGTCAAAGGACAATATTATTTTTGAACTATTCAAAATTATTGCATTATATATATATAATGCAATATATATATATATATATATATATATGTTCAAAATGAAGAATAAAACAAAGAAAAATAATAGACATATGAAAAAAAGGAGGGGGGGGGGAAATAATAAGTAAAAAAATAACAAACAACAATTTAAAAATAAAAAAAAAAGATTACATTTTATTTAAAAAACCGGAAAAAAAAGATAAAATCTCTTCTTTAGCCCGCACGATTATATCCGCAAAATAGAGTGCTTTCTGACATTGTATCAATAAAGCCGAAACAAAATATATTAATACAATAGTGTGAGGAGCACTCAAAAATTTCTTTTATAAAAATAACAAATAAAATAGATCACAAAAAGTAAAAATAAGTAACATGTAAAAACAGAAAATAAAATAAAATAAAAAGAAAAAACATTAAAAAGGGGACTATAAAGCGAGTAGCAAAAACAGATCAACTTACATGGACAGAAAATTTTTCAAGAATGATTTAAAAACGTTTTCGCAGAAAGATTGCCAGATTACAAAATATGAAAACAAAAGCGCAAATTGAGTGTAACAAGAGGGTTTTAAAGTGACGTTCTTACTGCACTGCTGAAGTGTTTTGTTATTCTGAGCTTTGATTTGTTAGTTACCAAGGATGGGTCCGAAATGGATGTGCGCAAGGTAATATTATACTGGATAATTTTAGAAATTGATCATAAATAGTTTTAGAAGATAGATATTTATTTAAGAAAGCATATAAAATAGAAAAGAGAAGCATAAATTGCCTGTTTTTGCAAATAATTTTAGCCGCGGATTTGCACGATATGGATTAGCACATAGAAAAATTATTTAAATTATCAAAGAAAAAAATTTTAATAGATAATTTTAACACGGATTGCCCGAAATGGATTTGCACATGGAAAAATTTTATAAATTAATAAAGAAATTTTTAGCAAACAATTTTACCCACGGATTTGCCCGAAATGGATTTGCACATGGAAAAACTGTATAGATTAACAAAGGAAATTATTTAGTAAAGGAATTTTAAGTAAATAATTCTAATCACGGATTTTCCCGTAATGGATTTGCACATGGGAAAATTATAAAAATTAACAAAAAAAAATGTTTAGTAAAAATATCCACAAAAATATACGATTAATTCAATGATTTTATATAAAATTTTATTACTTTAGTTGGGTATCCATTGTTTTTTATCAAATTTTGAAAGAATTTATCGATTTGTTTTTTGGATAAATAAATATTACTACATATTCTTTTAATTCTGTTCATTTCATTAAAAGTGGTATTTAAATAGATGCTCATAGAAACATTAGAATTCCAAGTAACTAGTTTATTAATATTAAAACTAAAATCATTTCTTTTATCGTATAAATCAGCAAAGCAGATATTTTCAACCTTCATAATACCCAAATCCAAAAAATTGAAATTAATATTATCATCATGATTACGAAGTAAGATTAATTCCTCAGGTTATATATCACTCAATAAAATAGTAAAATCTTGGAAATTAAAGATAATTAAGTCATCAATATATCGAAAAACAAATTTAATGCTAAGAGTATAATTTTTTTCATAATAATGCAAAAATATTTTATCCATTGTTTTTTATCAAATTTTGAAAGAGTTTATCGATTTGTTTTCAGCATAAATAAATATTTCTACATATCTTTTAATTCTGTTCATTTCTTTAAAAGTGGTATTTAAATAGATGTTCATAGAAACATGAGAATTCCAAGTAATTAGTTTTTTAATATTAAAATTAAAATCCTTTCTTTTATCGTATAAATCAACAAAGCAAATATTTTCAACTTTTATAATACCCAAATCCAAAAAATTGAAGTTAATATTATCATCATGATTACGAAGTAAGATTAATTCCTCTGGGTATATATCACTCAATAAAATAATAAAATCTTGGAAACTAAAGATAATTAAGTCATTAGTATATCTAAAATCAAATTTAATACTAAGAGTATAATTTTTTTCATAATAATGCAAAAATAAGTTAGCTAAGAGAGATGAATAATTAGAGCCTTGTGGTATTCCATTAATTTGAAGAAAAGTATCCTTTCCATTGTAAAGATAATTACTAAAAAGACAAAAATTAATCAGAATTTCTCAATAATCAAAATCGCATCAAAGGATATTTTTAAAATCATAGTAATAATTCAAAAGGACAGCTTTTAGTTTAGAAAGGGGAATGCTGTTGAAAAGATCCTGGAAATCAAGAGTCGCAATAGAATTAATTTTATTATGTTTAATGAATTCTAAAATCGGTTGATTATTAGTGATAATCCAAGAGAAACCTTCTTTAGAAATATTGTTAATAATTTTATTTAAGTAGTTAGAGAAAGTAATGCCAGGTTTAGTTAGATAAGTATTAGATCCACATGTGATAGTTCTAAATTTTACAGGAATTTTATGAAATTTAGGACTGATAATTAGGTAAGGAAATTGTATATTGCTAATTTTAATTTTTAATCTCTTGTAAAAAGCTAAAATTTTTTTAATGGCAATATTATTATTGAAATTACTAAGTTCAAAATTTTTACTATTTTTTAATTCCGTATTTAAAAGTTCAGCATAGAATTTTTTACAGAATATAGCATAATTATTGTTAGCTTTGTCTATGGGAGTAATTACAAAATTTTTTTGAAGTTGCTTAATTGATTGAACAATCTGTGACTATGACC
>NC_092211.1:27135773-27160957 GCF_043381705.1 Parasteatoda tepidariorum | reverse complement strand
ATATATATATATATATACACCGAAGACTCATTACATTATGACCACCCTCCATCTATAACAATGGGCTCACCCATTCATGGCCACAGTTTTTGCTGCGGGGGATGGTGTTTACCAACAGGACAATGCACCATGTCATAAGGATCGAATCATCACGGATTGGTTCGAGGAACATTCCAGTGACTTTCAAGTCATGTCTTGGTTCCTAAATTCACATGACCTTAATCCAATAGAGCATTTGTGGTCCTACTTGGAAAACCAAATTCGTGCTGCCACGCTACCCCCTCGCAATGTGAGAGAATTGCAGGACCAATTGGTGAGCGCTTGGTACCAGCTACCTCAGACTACCTATCAGCACCTTGTGGAATCAATGCCACGGCGGGTGCTAGCAGTTTTGAGGGCTAAAGGTGGTCCTACGTGCTATTAGCAGTTTGGTCTTAATGCAATGGCTCTTCGGTGCATATATATATATTAACGGAAAAAATGTATGGACAAAACTACCTGAATATGTTAAAATTTGTCCTGGTTTTAGCTCTATAGGAACGCAAAAAAGCTCTAAACTTCTTACCGAAGCTCTTTGGTTATGATGAATTTAGCCTAAATGATGGTTTTATTATGAATAATAAAAATTCCTAAATGCGGTAAAATTAGTTAATTTTATCAGGATGTCTTAGAGCAAGGCATAAAAACCATTTATTTGGTTAAATTTAATTCTATATTTTCATTTCCTACTGCATGTGTGGAAAGAACAACTATGATTACGCATATTGAACTTTCTGGTGAACTGTAACCAAATAAACGTAAAAATAACCAGATTTTTTGTTTAAATATCGTATATTTTGGATTTTTATAACTGGAATTATGACTTTTTATTACCAAAAATGTCATTACCATACAGTAAAGTGTTTTTACCAAAACTTTTCTCAGTGCAGAGAGAGAGAACAAAATTCAAAATTGAAGAAGTTAAATATTTAGTTAAAGGAAATACAACACATTTTTGTGAATAATAATAAAAAAATAATAATTCAGTTTTTAAATTCACAAAACTACCTTAACCCGGATCAAGTGGAACCAGACTAAGCTGGCACACTTGGATTCGGTTAAGGTAATCTGAAATAAACTTGTTTTTATATTGATATTAAAAATGAAAATAAAAAGAATTTCAAACCGCTCTAAACTGAGCTAAGCCGTTTATCCTACAAATATATATCAGACCACTCTAACATGAACCATGAGGTACCAAATTAAGTCGGGTAGGATTAATTTGGATTCTGAATTACACCTCTTTTTGCGGTTATTTTTAGAAGAAAAAAAACAAATCTATTTCCCCCCTACCACAAATCAAAAGAAAAATTTGGAATCTGACAACATTTGGTACTGCGTGGTCCTTATTTTTAAGGTCAGGGTGGTCTGAATTAGGTTTGTTTACATTATCTCACGAAAAAAACACATGCAAAGAAGATTGAAAACATTTTTTTGAAGAATTTATCGCTGAATAAGTTTACAAAATAATCCAATCTGAAGAAATTTGTTGAAAAAAAGACCCCATTAATTGGTAAAAATCAAGTAAAAGTTTGATACTACTCTAGTATTGCCAACTTGAATTGAGGAATATCAATGATTTTGGTGCTACGAAAGACAACTGTATGCAGAAATAATATCAAGTATTTAGATAATGATGTAATAGAATCATGTTTGAGAAGTTATTTTAAGTTAAGTGCAACTTTTCTGTCTTAATTCCATTCTTGAATGAAATATTATTCTAAATGTAATACATTCGAAGGTCTAAAATCTAAGCTTATGTTCCGATTCGAGAGAAAAAGTAGTAAGAAAAATTTAGAAGTATGACAGTGCAAATATAAAACGATTTGGTCTAAGCGACATGTATGAGATCGTTTATTAAAAAAATCCAGCTTATTATATAATTTTCTTTTAAAGTTTGGTTCCTTCGTTTATTTCTTCTTTCTTAATTTATGTTCCTCTGTGTGACTTGGCAATAAAAAATTTCAGAAGCTAAGAGTTTTGGAAATGTTTGCCTTTATCTAATTTAATTTTGAGTCGACTATTTCATTGTATCTTCACGGTAAAGAAAAGAAATATAACAAAGAGTAAGTGAATGTTTTTTTGATATTTTCAATTTACCTTTACATTTACTTTTGCTGCGAACTTAAGAGCTTGGAATTGCAAAGTTGGGTAGAAAAATACAGGAATTAAAATAAACTAAGAAAAATTAGCATTCGATATTCAGTTTAAGATTAAATATTTGTTTGAAAAAAATCCATACGTGTCACCCTAGAGCAGGGGTGGCGAACCTTTTTGCACCAACGTGCCATTTTCTCTAAAAAAAAATTGCTTAATGAGGTCATAGACGTGCCGACAAATAATTTTGACTTCGTGATTATTGGGAAAATAATAATACTAAATACTATCAACTCAAAACTCTTTATGTACATTGAAAAAAATATACATTTTGCAATGTCTCAGTTATACACGCAATTCAACTTAAATTAACATCAGTATGACTTCTGTTGTTGCAGATTAAATGACCAATAAGTTATATTAGGTTGTAAGATGTTAGTTTAAGCAGGACTGTTGATTTTTTTGCTAGTTATTTATTGTTAGTTTGTTTTTTACGGTTATTAATTGTTTTTCAGTATTAATTTTTTTATTAATAATTGTTTATTCTTTTATTTGTTTTTTGTGAATTTTAATTTAATTGTTACATATGCTTCATAGCGTAATTACATTTGTGTAATAACAATTCATTGTGTAACCACAATTGTGATCGGTGGAGTGCCCAAAATATTGTGTCGCGTGCCATAAATGGCACGCGTGCCATTGGTTCGCCATCCCTGCCCTAGAGGCTGCAGGAATTCCACTATAGAATTGAAATTTAGCATACTAAAAGAGCTTTATTTGTTTATAGACTAAACAGATAGTTTTTTTTTCGAAACTCTGATTTGTTTGAACGTTATCACATTTTTAAGTGCTTTTCCCTATCCTGATCCGAATTTTCCTGATCCTTTTTTATTTTTTTTTAATTTTAATTTATTTATTTGTTTATTCTATTTATTTATGCTTTACTTTACATTTTGCTTTGCTGCTGAAAACCTACGAGACTTAGAAATTTAAAATTACGAAAGTGCATAGATGAATGTGCAAAGTTTTTGATGGAATAATAAAAATTACTATTTGATAGTTGTTAGATAGAACTGTTGGCAGGTTGTTGAAGTAAAAAAGAACATATCAGTCAATCTCCTATCCACTGCAAGGCAACTACAGAGTTCCACTTTGTCCGGAAGCTATTGTAACTTAAGTTTTTATTTTATAACCATTGTTGAACAACCGACCCAAATTCACGCTCGCGGCTATCAATGTTCAACTCCTCAAATTTCGAACTCGATGCCGAAGACAAGAAAACTCCTGATGGGTAACACTAGAGGTATTGATTCTTTATGGGAACTTAGAGGACTTTGAGACCCCAAAATATCCAACGTGTTCCAGTCACAATTTAATGCAAGGAGATTCTTCGGCCGGCAGAATTCGAACTCCTGTTCTCGCGAACACGAGTCCAACGCCCTACCAACCAGGCAATCCTGGCCTGTAGTTTTATGTTTTTGCATTTTTTTTATTTAAATACAGTCAAACCCCGCTATAGTGAACCTTCAAGGGACCGAAATTTCGGTTCACTATAACCGGGAGTTCACTATATCCGTTACGCAGGCAATTTCACTAATGGTTCCCAAACTCCTCCCTTTTATTACATTATATTCATATAAATGACTGAAAAATATTATGTAGTAGCAAAAAATGTGTTATTTTTCATCACTCTTCGTCTTGCGTACAAATAAAAATTAGTAATCTTTAGCTGATGAGCAATCCTCAACATCAGATATGGAAACACTTCCCGACTATCAGATAATTTTTCCTGAATTCCTGTTATTTCGCTTTTTAAACCTGTCTAACCTGCCATTCGAGCACATAAAAGTAGTTTCTATAGATGGTTTTAAAAATCGCTATATGTATTTATTTTGAAGTAGAAATTTCAAAATTATTACAAAGAAAATGGGGAGGGAAATCAGTCGAAGACAGAAAAAAGTTCATTATATCCAACTTCCTCACTTTTTTGGTTCACTATATCCACTAAAAATAACATTATACGTGTATAGCAAGGCACGGGACCGAACCTTTCGTTCACTATATCCGGGAGTTCACTATAAGCCGTGTTCACTATAGCGGGGTTTGACTGTAGTAACAATTTATCCATTGTTGTAGAAAAATTTAACTTCTTAATGATTTTCATTTTATGAAACTTGATGCTTAGCTTGATGTTTGATGAGCTTAACTTGATGTCAAAAATAAGAAGAAAAAAAGAATAATTAAAAATTAAGACAGAGATTAGAGGTTGCCAGATCTTAACGAGATAAAACCGAGTAACGAGATGAAAACCTGCTTCCTATATAATATATTTACTTAATAAAGCTATTTAGTTAACAAAGAAGATTTTTTTTGTTGACTAAATTTACATTTTTACCATGTGCGAATCCAATTCAGTCAAATCCATATCTAGAAATACTCTAATATTGAATAAAGAATTATTTTTCAAGAAATATTTTTAGCATGTGCAAATCCATGGCTGGAAATATTCGAATATATAATAAAGAATTCTTTCTCAAAAAATATTAATAATTACTTTAAAAATTAAAATGTTATAATCATAATTCCACAAAAATGTTATAATTAAAATTAATTATAAACTTTCAGTTATATTATAATTATGTTGCGCAAATCCAATTTCGGTCCAATCCAAGTTTACTGACAAATCAAATGTGATTCGTTAATTAGGCAAGAACGTGCCTTCAAATTCAGCTCACTTTCTTCCATTTACGTTTCTATTTTTACATTTTATAATCAGGCAACTTGCTACGAAACTATCTTTGCACGATACCAGTAATGACGTTTAAATTCGCTTCTCGCTTTGCATATTACATTTTGTATTCCATACTGTACTTTACTCGAATTTTCCTTTCTTACTTTTTGCTTGATATGTTTTATTATCGTCTCGATTTTGTTTGTTGCTACTCACACTGTTATATTGATATATTTTGCTTTGTCAGTATTAACGGAATATTAGAAAGCACGCTATTTTGTGGATATAGTCGTGTGAGCTGACGACGGCATGATATCGTTTTCTTATTCTTTTTTCCTGCTTTGCATTTAGTTTTCAATTTTTAAATATTTTTAAAAAAGATTTTATTTATTAATTTTTCTTCTTCTCTTCAGACATAGATTTTCTTCATTGCTTTCTTTATTTTTTTAACTTATTTAATGGGTTTTGAGTACTTGCATCTTATTCGCAGTGAATAAAATACATAATTTTTCCTTATTTTCTTAATTTTCTTGGTAAATCTCCCTTTTCCCTAATTCCTTTTTTGTCTCTTTACTGTGTTTATACATATAAAACCAGTAAAAATACTTCTTATTTATTATTGATTACTTCTTATTCTGTCGCACATTCTGCCTTCTTAAAATTAATTTCTTTCTTCAGTTATATGTAAAAAGTAAGTAAAATTACCTCGTCTTTTATACATTATTTCTTAAAATGTCATTCCAAAAATTAATCTCATATTTTCAAGCCCAGTTGATTACTTTTTGAATCGAACTATACTTTCATTTCCTTGCGATTAACATATCAATAAAAAATGCTTACATACAATTATAATAAAGCCATATTTTTTAAATAATTTTTTTTTATCAAGCTTTTAAGAAAAACTTCATTTTTACCCTTGTATATGGGCGTGATTTATCTCCTGGTAATTAATGGGTACTATTTAATCAAAAGGATAACCTCAGAGGTGTGGGTCAGCGGGTTTATTTGATGAATCTGACCCACGGATTATACTCTCCGTTTTTGAGGAGTTATTAGCTGGTTTACATTGTATCAAGCTCGTAAGCAAGCGAAATAGACGACTATCTCTTTTTTCGAACTTGAATTTATCGAAATTGATAAAAGGAGGGATACATAAATAAATTTTTATTGTTAGTGATAAATTATCAATATATTAATAAATGCATTTGCTTTAAAATAAATCATAATCCAACATAACCTATAAGCTTCACCAATTTTTTTTTAGAAATAAATCATAGCTTTCCTGCATTGCACTATCAGCGCCATATTAATATTTACGATTTCTCACTGACAAGATCTCCTTTCTTTAAGCGAAGTGTAAATATTCTTCTTTGTCTGAGTTTTGCTTTCATTAATGTATACAAAATCTCATTGCTATACTTTGTCCAATCTAAGGTTTTGTTACACTTCTTACAAAAATAACCCTCAAGTTCTGAAATCTTTGGTAAGATAATAAAAACAGAGAGTTAACAGTGGAATTCCGCTGTAACTCTCGGTTTAAGTTTGTGTGGTAAATATTGGTATAAGAGATAGAGGAGTAGAACGGCTAAAGTCCATAAAAGAAATACGAATTTTATCACACAGAGGAACTGCTTTTCCACTTATCAACACTTGTAATAACTCTCGGAGGAACCTATTATCTACGCTACTGATTTGTCAAAACTTAGCATTTCCCACAATGTGACGGATGGTAATCCAGCAATAATATTTGTAAAAAAAAAAACATAAACCGTTCTTCCCAACTGATCATCAAAGATGAATGAGATGCAACCACAGGGGTTAATGGGGTGAACAGAGGGAAGAGCCTCCAATATGTTAAGTATGTTTGTAATATGTTAACATTTGCCTTTTAATGCGTCAAAAAAAATTTTTTATTCAGATCATTTTTAAAATACTTACTTAAATTTTATTTTCATTCCAAACAGCTAATTATCATAAATGAATTGTTGTTGTTAGAAATTGTTGCAATTTTCTTAAAGTTCCAACCAAAACTAAACGGTGTAAATAAATTATTATTGAATTTGATTATAACTTAGAATAGAGCCGTGATGGCTCAACGGATAGAGCACTCGCCTATTAATGAGGTGAACCAGGTTCGAATCCCAATGACTAGTCGATACGAACTCCGCATCCGACTTGCGGCGATTTCATTGTTGTTGTATGTATGGTTAGTTTAAAAACAATGTTTTATAATTTTTATCAGCTAACAGTGCCATTTATTGACGAACTTAGACTACAGAAGAAAAACTTAGTTTCTTATGCAGATAACAACAAATCGTGCAGTGCGCAAAAATAAATAAATAATTTGCCTTCCAATGCGGTGAACCGGGTTCGAATCCCAGTCTATACGAATTCCGCATCCCGCTTGCGCCGACCACAGTGCTGACGTAAAATATCCTGAGTGGTAGACTGATCATGGTTTAGAGTCCCCTTAACATCAGGCTAACCGTGAGAGTTTCTCGTGGCTTTCCTCTCCGTGTAACGCAAATGCGGATTAGCTCCATCCAGGAGTTCCCTTGTCTTCTGGATTGGATTCAAAACTACAAAGCTACGGAGTTGAACATTAGTAGTCGTAAACCACAAGGCACAATCTTTCACAATATAAATTTTGCAGAAAGCGTACAAGTTAGCATGGCTTAACAACAGTTGATTATGACTCAACTTTTAATTGCTTTTTCTGAGAGTTTATAGTGATTAATTTTACTAAACTCCAACATGATGTAAGCAAAATTAATTTTCATTTATAATTATGACAAACAATTTTTTACTCTAAATAATGCATAAAAATGAGGAACGATTTCAGATACATAAAATAAAAATTTCGAAAAATTACCAAAACTGCAAACAACAAATAAAATTGGATAGAATAAAGGGGAAAAAAATTAAAAACGAAAAGACCCTTTAACTTGGAAAACGAAAGTGCTTTGAACCGGAGTTCTTGTTACCAAAAAACTCGCAAACATTAGTTTTTTTTAATCAATAATACCATTTAAATTAAAGTTCAATGCACGAAAATTGTTTTAAAAACTATGCAAATGCTAACTTAATATAATTTATCACAGTTATCATTAATAGATTTCATTAGTTTATGTTGTAAGTTTTATATATAATGGCTATAAACTTTTGCAGCGTGATTTTAACTGTTGAAAATAAATTTTTTAAACTAAATTGGTAGAATAACAATAAAAACAAATAAATTCAAAGCACTATACTTTTATAAGGAATTTTAATCAGGACTTCTGCTGTTCCGGACCCCTGAATAATTCTATCTCTCTCCCCTCTTTGAGCACGGCTTTGACTATACCGCAAAAAATTACATGTAAAATGTTCTTAAATTTTCATGTAAAATAGCTACTTTTTCATTGAAATTCTAGCATTTCTGAATTTACCATAGAGCAGACTTGTATACCCGGCTTTACCCCATTAGTAGGGTAAGATTGGGTTAATTCACTTTTCCAAGAAAAAAATCATTTATATTAAAAAGTAGTACGTTGGCCTCTCAGGAATGATGTATAGTACACAACTAAACAGCGAATATCTTGGTTAACTCTGACTGTTTCTAAATCGAGTAGTTTGGTCGAACAACTCCAACAAGCTTTCGAATCTCAGCTACCCTCACTTTCTCCTATCATATTTTATCAAAAAACAGGAGCGTTAATGTAAAACAATAATTGAAATAAAGGGAAAAAATTAATTAGTTTTGCATAAGAAATATAATTAAATTTTTTTATGCGAAACCAATTTATTTATGTCTTTTACTGAATTATTCTTAATTTCAACGCATCAATATTTTTACATTTATATTCAAACTTACATGAATGCTCGATCTTTGAACGGGTGAACAATTAATAAATAAGTACCGAAAAACGCTACTAAATCGTGCACAAAACTGAAATACAAAATAATAGAACTGAATGGATGCTGACACAATTAATAAAGCTGAAATGATTCCGAATTATTTAAAAAAAAAACCTCTTTCCACAGTATCTGTATCAAACTGTACAGAATTGATGGAGTATTAATGGGTACCAAATACACTAATTATCCCTATATTAGTATCAATTTATCCTCACCATGGCAACCACTTCAAAGTAAACACTAATTCAATTAGCACTTGTGACATCACGAATATAAATATGACAAGGCGGAGAATCACTGTTACGTATCCAACAAGAATCACAATCGAATCACAGTTATAGAATCATCAAGAATCAGAACAAGAATCACAGGATGCGTAATTCATCCACTACAAGTCTTGTTACCATAGAAATTTGCCTGTTGTAAACAACAACAACTATATCGTGACGTCGGAACAGGGTGGCAACGCATTCAGATTAAAAAGCAGAATGGACAAAATTCACTCTTAATTTATGCAGAATTAAGAATAACTTGAACACAGTCGTTAATTATTCATTTAGCAATAATAAAAGTCAGCAAAACTCACTCTATTAGAAAAACACGAAGCACATCAGTTGCAACGTGACGAAACTTAGGTCGCCATCTTGAGCTTGTAACGTTAAAGATCCAATTTTATCTGTAAAGTCTCAAAATTCACCACACAAGCAAATAACACTCCGTAGAGTAAAACTACGATGATAAAATCAATAAAATACATTAAAACTCACATTAACAACGTTAAAATCGGCTAAAAACATCGTTGATCCCTTTATTAGTATGCTTGCCCCCTCTTAAACCTGCATCAATAGCCATATTTCCAAAACAACTGTACCCAAAATTAATAAAACAACATCGGCGTCAAAAGTAGTATGGTGATTTTTACTTTTCTTATAAACAAATTTAAAAAATTTCTCCATTACTTTTGCTTTATTTTTAAATAGCTTATTATTTGTTTCAATTAGTACCTATTAGCGAAATTAATTAAAGAAATCACTACCCGTTCGGATACTGGAGAGGAGGTTGATCATGCTCTAGTTCAGGTCAAAATTACGATCTGCAGAGGAATGAATGACTTGTTAATGTCATTCATTGCTCTGCAGATCGTAATTCTGACCTTGCATTAGTTAGAGAGGCATTAATGAGTCCTCAATGCAAAACGGGATTTGACGTGTGCATGAAGCCTCTGGATCTTTCTCAAAGATGTTTCCCAGGCCATCACTAATAGCCAATTGTGCAGCTCCAGTGCTAGGTAAATACAAAGTACAGTGAATTGCAGCATCAAAATTAATTAAACTTTAATGGCGGCAATAATAGTACTGCAATTTTTCATGGTTACTCTAAACGATTAAATACCTTTTCTCCCTTAACTTTGCTTTTTAATAAATAGGTTATTCTTTTTATTCCATTAAAGTATTCTGTAAATAAAAACTCATAGAAACTATTGAGTTAAACACTGGGTATTATAAATATTTACTCTTAACAGCAAGAAAAATTGCAAGGCGAATTACAGCATATAACCTTGAAAAGTTCTTACTAATGTCAACAAAAAAAAACTAAAGCCTACCTTACTAATACAGAAATGCGAAAAATCCAAAAAAACAATGAGTAACTAACATAATAATTTTATCTATTTGCAAAATGCTTGGTAGAAGCTACTGAAACTAACTAAACATTTTACACAAAAGTAACTACGGTTAAGGCAAAGTTAAGGAGCAAGCAAATTTCCAAGCAAGAAGAACGAAACCAAATCAAATGAAAGTGGAAGGTTTAATATGAAATATACAGATATCACAAACTAACACTCATGCTAAATGTTAATAAATGTTTAGGAACAATCCATATAAAGCATTGAATTTTAACAATTCAGCTCATGACTCCTCCATTGTGACAATTCGTTGCTCTGAGAGGCATCGTAGAAAAGATCACCTGCTGCAATTACTCAATCAAAAACATACCAAACATGCTCTAAGGGATTATTCAGATCTGGAGATCTGGCTGGCCACTTCATCCTCTGAATATCTCAAACTTTAAGAAATTCATCAACATTCTCAGCCCTATGTAGACGCGTGATGCTTTTTCTTAAGAATAAACTGGAATCAGACAGCACCTTTTAACAATCTTACATAGAAGTTCGGAGATCTCAGCCCAGGTAATAGTGTACCCTAATAGTGAACCTAATAGTGTAGTGTACCCAGGTAATAGTGTACCTGTATAATTATAGAGAAGTCAAGAGACCAAATGGAAGAGGGGTAAGTTCGTTCAGCCATCGTTCAGCCGCTTTTGAACAATCTTGCATATGAACTAGAAGACCCTAACTAATCGACAATTACTAACCGTCGTTGAAAAACCGACCGAATTTTCAGTTTACGGCTACCAGTGCTTAACTCCATAGCCTTGTAATCTTGAACACAATCTAGAAAACAAGGGAGCTCTTGTATCAAGTATTGGGAGAAATCGTCTTCGAGGAGGATTTTTTGATGGAACTAACCCGCATTTGCGTTACATGGAGAGGAAAACCACAAAAATCTACCATGGTTGGCAAGGGAACTTTAACCCATGATCCGTCTACCACTGATGATATTTTACGTCAGCACTGTGGTCGGTGTGAGTCGAGTGAGAATTCGTATCGACCAGTCATCGCCGGGATTCGTACCCGGGTTCACATCATTGGGAGGCTAGTGCTCTATACCCCTGAGCCACCACGGCTCTAGCTCAATATTATAGAGGAATCAAGAGAACAAATGAAAGAGGTGTGGGTTAGTACAGCGGTCGTGTAGTCTCTTTTGAACAGTCTTACGTATGAGCTCGAAGATTTCAGCCTAATATTACAGAGAAGTTAAGCGTTGGTTGGAGAGGCGTTGGTTCGTTCAACCGTTCAAAATCATGCCAGCTAGGACCATAAGAACCTAAACCTCAATAGCTGTCCACTTTCATAATGCTGGAAGAATATTATAATAACATTTTAGTTAATTTAACTTTATAATAACTTTGTCAAAATTTTAAAAATATCTATAACTTTAAAATTTAATAACTAGGTTCAATAGAACAAATTTGAATGAATAAAATAAAACAGAAGTTATTTCAAAATATTTATTAGTAAATTAATAAGAAAGGAAATGTGGTTCATTTACTGTTCCATAGAGGAACCAGAATCCATATAATGGCTGAAAAGTTGATAAATTAAAAAAGTATACTATTTATTCCGAATTAGATATTAGACTGTGAATGCGCACAATACTTCACAAAATTTAGTAGATTCTTGTATACTTAACTTTAAAAAAAAGGTATGGTCAAAACTACCAGAATACAATAAAATTTATCGTATTTATCGGGGTCTAAGGAAACACTAAAAAGAACGGTAATATTTGCAAATGATTTTGATGAAATTAACAATAAAATATACTTTTATATTATGTGATAAAACTTGGTAAATGTGGTAAAATTTGATGCTTTTATCAAGATATCCTAGTGCATGGTGTAAAAATCATTTATACAGTTTAATTTAGTTTTCTGATATGTATTTCTCACTTAATAAATTGAAATAAAAACAATAATTTTGAAAAATCGGAATTCCTAGTAAAACGTTATTATTTGAATGAAAAAATTGCAAAAAAAAACAGGTTTAAATAACATATATTTCGGTTTTATTAACCAGAATTTCGTTGGCTTCTTTACCTGAAATGTTAGTATCATGTAGAACAAGTTTACCAGAATTTATTTTATTTATTTTGTGTCAGAAAATTATCGAGTCAAATTTAACAGCAAACATTTTGCTTTATTTATAAATTTATGCCGATTTCTGATACGTTATTGTTGTATTATTTATTACAACTTGCTCTAATGATTGAAATTTATCCTTTTTGTTCCAATTTAAAATAACAGGTAGCAAAAATTCCGAAATGTGACAATGCAAATAATAAACGATTAAGTTTAAATTGCTTGCTTGTGCTCCTTAAAAAACAATAATTTATTTAAAAATTTTGAATTATATCCCACTGCCATCTTCACTTCATAATATTTTGTGCATGACAAAGCGATAAAAGTGGTTAAAAAGCTAAACGCTCTAGAAGCAAATATTTTAACTTCGTGTAGCCTCTACCATTGCTTCTTCATTAAAAAATTAAAAGTAAGTAAATATTTTCAGTTTTTAAAAATATTTTTATTTAATAATATTCATTAGAATAAAAATACCGTAGGAAATCGATAACAAAACAAAGAAATGACATCTTGAGTTGTTGAGTGCAGAGCAATTATCTAAGTTCGGATTATGTTTTAATTTGTATACAAACCACAGCAATTACTCCTATTTTCGGCTGACGTATGACGTATTTGAATTACTAAATATTTTTAACTAAATAAATAAATTAATGATTAGAAATGTAAGCTATTTTTTTATCATTATTAAATAAAGATAAAACATTGTCAATAGAAAAAATATAAAATGTAAGGAAGTAACGAAATAATATCATACAAAAGTAGATTTTCTTTACAAAATGAGGTATAATATCAGTTTTAAAAAAACTTCCTTCATAAGTTTTGGTTAAAAACAAGAAAACATCTCTTAAAGAGTAAATTAAAAGAAACAAATAGACGAATAATTCGAAAAATTAGAGCAAGCTGCTTTTCATGCTAAAACACTCATACATATACAAGGTATCTCAAAAGCTGCCACAGATTTTTTTTACAAAAAGTGTAGAAAACCGTAATATAATAGAAATAAATGTATGGTTTGTTGTCCTTTGATCAGGAAACTAATAAGTTTTCTCTTTCAAAGTTTCAAAATTAGCAGAAAATCAAAATGATATTGAAATAAATGTACTGTTTGTTGTTCTCTGCATAGGAAACTAAGTTTTTTGCAAAGTATCAGAATTATTTGCAATGTTCATAAAAAAGGCACTGCAAATTCTAAGAACTATGATACAATGTTTCCGAACTAACTGTATTTCACAACATGAATGAAAATGCCTGACGTGCAACTGAAAACATTGTTTTGTAGTTTTACCAATCAGAACTGCAATCTGTTAATGAGCATTTTTTTAATGTGATGAATGTTAATGAATCCATATGTCAATGAAATCAGGAAATTTGATTGAAAAAATATTTTTACCTAAGCAGATAGCTGCAAGCCGTATAATTTTGTTTTTCGCTTTTCCTTTCCATTTCTGTTTTAACATCTCAAGTCATCTTCTCTTTTTGACACCGGTAAACAAAAATAGTATGTTAAACAATGCATTTGCTTTATACAAGTTTTTGCATGCGAGAGAAAATTACGTTTTGAACTGAAAATATTTTTCTTTTACAGATGCTCCGTTTTACAGTTATTTTAGTTATCTTAATGGGATGCGTGCATGAATTATGTTCCCAAACTACGGAAGCAGTGCCTGCAGATGAAATGACAACACAAGGAGGGGTAGATTTAACTGAAGCTGAGACCTCAAACCCGATTGAAATGACAACACAAGGAGAGGCAGATTCAACTGAAGCTGAGACCTCAAACCCAAATGAAATGGCAACGCGAGGAGAGGAAGATTCAACTGAAGCTGAGACCTCAAACCCGATTGAAATGACAAAAGGTGAGGCAGATTCAACTGAAGCTGAGACCTCAAACCCAATTGAAATGACAACGCAAGGAGAGGCAGATTCAACTGAAGCTGTGACCTCAAATCCAATTGAAATGACAACGCAAGGAGAGGCAGATTCAACTGAAGCTGAGACCTCAAACCCGATTGAAATGACAACGCAAGGAGAGGCAGATTCAACTGAAGCTGAGACCTCGGACCCAATTGAAATGTCAACGCAAGGAGAGGCAGATTCAACTGAAGCTGTGACCTCAAACCCAATTGAAATGACAACGCAAGGAGAGGCAGATCCAACTGAAGCTGAGACCTCAAATCCGATTGAAATGACAACGCAAGGAGGGGAAGATTCAACTGAAGCTGTGACCTCAAATCCGATTGAAATGACAACGCAAGGAGAGGAAGATTCAACTGAAGCTGAGACCTCAAACCCAATTGAAATGACAACGCAAGGAGAGACAGATTCAACTGAAGTTATGACCTCAAGATTAATAGAAATGATAACACAAGCGGTGTCAGAGTCAACTGAAGCTGCGACCTCGAACCCAACGGAAATTACAACAGAAGGAGGGGGTGTTTCAACTGAAGTTGTGACCCCAAACCCAATGGAAACAACAACATCAGGGCAAGAAGAAGTGTCAACCTCTGAAACAGAAACCACAACGCAAACAAACGAAAATAATGGGGGCTTGTTTCAGGAAATATCTACAGTTATACAAGATGTCATCAACGTTGTGATTTCTGCAGTCGAACTTCCTTTCACTGTTCCTTATAATTTTGCTAGAGGGTTATTTGGCTAATGTGTACTACAACTTTCACTAATTACAGCTCTTTCATTATAACTTTTTCATTTTTTTGAAATATCCATAAGTTTCAAAATTATTTTACAGAAAAATAAATGTTCATAAAGTATACCCTATTTTACTCTTTGGTCTTTGCAAACATAAGGAAATTAGGGAATTATTATTTAAGTTTAATATGGCATTTTAAAAGGAAAAAAGATATTTTTTAGTGTTAGGAAACAAAAATTTCAAGGAATCGCTAATATTTCTATAATAAAGAGCCGATACATTTTCTATACTAAGGAGATGTTAAAATTTAGATTACATTAATTCGATGAAATATGTTTTATATTAAAATTTCATTGCAAAATGTTGTTCTATCGTATTATTTTCCATTTTTTATGAAACAGTTAAAATTAAAGGAACTATTTTACTAAATGGCAAAAATTAACATGAAAAATGTCCCATAAACAAACATACTATGGTTAAAAATACTCAACAATAAGGAACCTTTTTCTGGTTCACGGTAAGTGGAAAATACTTCAAAGCATAAAAATTAACTAATTTTACTAATCCTTCCTTTTTCTTGCTCTAACAAACATGCTGGAACAAGAAAAAATAGAGTTGATAAATAGGTATAGGGTGAAAAAGTTTGTGTTAGACAATTAAACAAAAGAGGGCATATGATATTGATGTAGAGTGAGAATCCATAATGTTGTAAAGCGTAGAATTTAAAGGAAAATAGATTTCCCCATCATTTTGAAATAACATAATGCTAGTTTATGATAATATTTTCATGATCTATTAATTAAACTGTTAGAGTTTTTGAAAAAATATGAAAAGATTCTCAGATGTCAAAATCAGTAAATTAAAAGCAGTGTTGGTTGATTTTAGCAGAACAAAACATATCCCATGATTACGATTCTTACTATGTAGGTTGATGGAAAATCATTTAATTTCCTGAGTTAGGACATGTCTTTCATGTTCTTTAGGTCTAAAATAAAGGGTATGTTTAATTTGTCCAATATAAACAGGAACACGCTGACAAGAAATTTACGAAACATCACAACTATTGATACAATCAATTTGGTCTATAAGGTTATTATTTTCATTAACAGGAGAGAAAATGACTTAAACTAAAGTTGGTTTATTATTTTAATTATTTAGGGAATGAATCGGTAAAGCATATCAAATTATCAATGGAATTTCACTACATAAAAATCTTCTTGCTGATAACAATAACTGGGTATTTGCCGAATTTAAGGTCAATATGGTTTTGTGAATATTTGCTTACAGATATCCTCAAGGGGACGTTATAATACGATGGGAGAAGCAATTCATAGCAAATTCTGCTTTACTTAAATCAATAGTGATTTGAAATTTTGGTGAATGAAAAAATGAATTCAAATAAACTATGAAGTTTCAAATCCTGAAATGTTTGTTATACAAAATTTCAAAATACAAACAAATTATGACAGGATTACTTCCCATCTTGCCATAAATTGTTTGCATTTTAATATTTCGAAAAAAAATTTCAGAATTCGAAACTTCGTAGTTAACTTTTAGTAATTTGGAATGAAGAGTTCTCTCTTAAGGCTTGGTTTCTTAGGACAGGACGCCGTCAGCTGGAAATCAGCGTTAACCTCTGATTGGTCCATTTGTGAGTTTGATAGTATACGTCATCGAACGCTCATCTTGAACTACAATTGCCGTCCAACTCAACTGCAGTTGGATTACAACGTGACGTTAACCACAGAAGCAATGGCGGACAACATCCAACAGCGCATTGAAATCAGCCAAGATTTTGATTTTGACATTAAACATAGCTTCTTCATTAAACATAGCACTCTTCATTTAGCTCAGCTATAATGTGTTTTTTCTTGGACAAAGTCATTATTTGCTCTCTAAAACACTGGTCGACAATAACAAAATCAATGCAAATTCAAAATAAATATTTGTTTACGTTATTAACGCATGCGCAATGAGAGATAATGTCTGCGTTAGACCGACTGCTCACGCTGAGCTAACAAAAAAGTATTTTTTTGGCGTCAGATCTACGTCAACTTTCCACTGACGCCCAGATAAGGCGCTAGTTCTAAGAAACCAGGTCTTGAGCTAACAAACCAGTATTTTGTTGGCGTCAGCGTGACGTTGACGTCACGCCGACGCCCAGATAAGGCGCTTGTCCTAAGAAACCAGACCTTTAGACGCATTCTTAAGGTTATGTGTTGGAAAATATAAAGAAAATCACATTGACAATAAATTTGGTTATCACCAACAATTGTTGACAACAATAGGAGCTTTAAGTGTGAAATTCGATTGATAATTTGGTATCCTAACTCTCTTAATTATTCCCTAACAAAGTAATTCAGTAACTAATATGAATCAACTTCATTATTCATATTCAACTAATATGATATTCGTTGAATCAACTTCATTCAAGCATTATCGTTACTGCGATATTTTTGTTGGAAATTTGAAAACTTGAATAACATCTCTCTGGAAGCCGTGAAGACTTAGAGGATAGAGCGTTGAAACGAGTCAAGCTTTATTAAGAAGCGGTTTGTTGTTTAAAAAAACACATCTATTTAGCAACCACACAAGTATCAAAATTAAAGTACCCATAACGGGTTTGTATAAACCTTGCAAAAAAATATAGAAAAACCCATGACGGGTTAGTATAAACCTTGAAACAAAAATATAGAAAAACCCATAACGGGTTAGTATAAACCTTGCAAAAAAAATATAGAAAACCCCATAACGGGTTAGTATAAACCTTGCAAAAAAAATATAGAAAAACCCATAACGGGTTAGTATAAACCTTGCAACAACAAAAATATAGGAAAACCCATAACGGGTTAGTATAAACCTTACAAAAAAATACAGAAAAACCCATAACGGGTTAGTATAAACCTTGCAAAAAAAATATAGAAAAACCCATAACGGGTTAGTATAAACCTTGCAAAAAAATATAGAAAAACCCATAACGGGGTAGTATAATCCTTGCAAAAAAATATAGAAAAACCCATAACGGGTTAGTATAAACCTTGCAACAACAAAAATATAGAAAAACCCATAACGGGTTAGTATAATCCTTGCAAAAAAATATAGAAAAACCCATAACGGGTTAGTATAAGCCTTGCAACAACAAAAATATAGAAAAACCCATAACGGGTAAGTATAAACCTTGCAACAACAAAAAATATAGAAAAACCCATAACGGGTTAGTATAAACCTTGCAACAAAAAAAAAATATAGAAAAACCCATAACGGGTTAGTATAAACTTTGCAACAAAAAAAATATAGAAAAACCCATAACGGGTTAGTATAAACCTTGCAACAAAAAAAATATAGAAAAACCCATAACGAGTCAGTATAAACCTCAAACAAAAAAAACAAAAAACATCAACATAACATCTCAGAAATCAACAATTCTCTGATGTTCCATAAAAATCTCGTGCTTTTATTTTTTTCCATCTTGTTATATCTTTTGTATCTTTTATTAATGCTCTTGCTAGCCAGATACTTTTTAAATATTTTTAGACTTCATAACTCCTCCCCCCTTGAAAGAACTTTTCCAGAGAAAGCAAAAGAAAAGTTATTTATGAACTTATTTGTGTACTTCTTTAAACTTCAGGTTGAAACCAATGCATTATGTAACAATCAAAATCTTTTAAAACTAAATTTTCCAAATGTCAAATTAAATACCTTGTACAATTAGAAGTGATGTACAATATTTAACTTTACTAAATTACTTTTAGACTCTTGCAGTAAACATTAGAGGATAATTCACTTGTAACAAAATTTAGATGTCGAAACAAACATTGAAAATAAAATTAAAATGCTACTAAATACTATAATTAAACTTCACAAAAAATAAATACAAAGAAGTATAACTCTTTACATATACACAACAATATCTAAAGACTGAAGCTAACTAGATCTTTTTTTAAATCAAAATACTCATTTTTATCTCGATGTCACTAGTTTTAAAACCAAACAAAATGCTTAAAATTTTTCAACTTCCCATAATTAGATCCTAACTCAATTTTATTAATATTTACATGCATAATTTAGGAACACTAGCACTTTTCTCTACAATCATATTCGTTTAACACCTATTATTCATTTCCAAGTATAATAATTTTAAACACTTTATTTAATTAAGCTTAATTAGTTCAATTTCAAAAAATTTCGATACATTTTTCTTTTATACTTCCAGCTTAATTTAAAACTTAAATTTAAATCAAACTCTTATAGCAGACTAATTTCTTTGCTAGTTAACTGTTTTTAAAAGTGAATCATACATATGAATAAACAAATAAGACTTAACTGCACATAACATCACAACATAATATTTACAATTATCTTTAAAACAAAGCAAAAGAATTAAAATCTTACTATTTAAATGAAAATTGCTCGAAGAGAAATAATTAACAAAATCTTTCCTGAATAATATTTTAAACTGTTTTAGTTTTCTAGTTTAATAGCAATTAACTTAAGTTTTAAAAATCGTTATATTTTTTTGGCGATTAAGGATTATATTTTCAGTATTATTTTTATTTTTATTCTGATGAGGTTAGTCTAATGTGGGGTAATTGGCAAATTTCGTAATCCCATGACTTCTGTTGTAGATTTTAATATTCTTTCACCAGTTTTTGGCATTATCTTTAGTAAAGGCGTGGCTTTGTTTTCGGAATCAGGTCCCAAATTAAGAATGTTCTTTTCTTTGTCAAGTCCGGTCTATAAAGGAATGTTTATCATATTTTACAATATTTTTTTATTGAAGTTATACTTCTTATGCGACTTCCAACAAAGTTGCGTTAAACGTTTAACGCTGCATTTTTATTTTCCGGGAAATCACGTGGTAGGATCCAGTTTTCCATATTGTTTTGGTTCTCACTAACATAAAAATAATAAAAGTCATAAAAGTATTGTTTTTCTATAAATATTTTTTTAGTTTTTTTGATACACATATAATTTAATAGGGTAGTATTTTTTATTTTCAAATTTAGTGGATAACAATTGTAAAAAATGAGTGAAAACAATCCCACGGACAATGCGACGGATTTAAGGTTATGTGATGGTACGTCTCTTGTGAATATCAATTGATTGTTAGGTTTTCTCTTCTGAAATTACATTATAACGCATTCACATACATTATTAATACAAATACATTTTCCAGGGCGAGACGATGAGGCAACCACAAGCACTTCCACTGGTTCAAGAGGTCCACGAGGGAAGAATGCGCAATATTACCCTGATTACAGAGCACGGAAGCGAGCGGAGCAGGAAAAAGAGTCGTTGAATAGAACTAGTGATCCTTCTACGACTGCTGATTCTTCTACAATTAACGTCGCAGGTTGAGAAGTTTAACTTCTTCCGTGCGGAGGGACTCCACGCACTATTTTCTTTTTTTTAGAAATATGGTTTCTTTGTATTTCTCTCCGATTTTTCTTTTTTTTATTTTCATTCTTCCAGATTTCTAATTCCAAGATCCCATTTCACGAATTATCTCCAACTTCTCTTTCTTTATCGCCCCAATTCTTTTTTTAAACGTCCAGTTCCACTGATTAATTTTCTGGCAAGTTTTACCAATTCTGCCAAGTACACTGGATTTCTGCTTCTTGCGCCAATGATTGAAATTTTCTTTCAATATTACTTTATTAAAACTGTAAATTTTCCAATATGGCAGATATCTTTTGTACTTTTACTTGTTCTCTTTGGTACGATGATCAAAATTACATTTTGGTTCTTAAAGTTCTACTTCTTACTTTTATCCGTAAAGACTTTAACTTTCCGCGAAATCTATTCTGATTTTGTTTCAATTGTGTATCAATAAATTTGTGATCAAGAATATTTGACAACTCTTTTAGTTTAACTTTTTGCATAACGCTAATTCGATCAGAGTACTGTTTTTCTTTTCTTTTTGTCATTGATTTTTCGCTATTTGGTTATTTTCTGGGCACTTCCATTTTTCACAAAGTTCTTCTTATGAAAGTGTTTTACTTGTTTAGCATTGGCTGCCGTTTTCTTTTTCGAACAAAATTGTTCATTCCTAGAAGACAAGTTAACCACTTCGGTTTCAATTTTATTTTAGGGAATTCAATACTCTTTTACTCGAAAATCTTTTCCGTTTCTCTGTGACTAATGCCTTTTTTCCCATTTTGTCACCATCAATCTCTGGCAAAATGTTGCTCAATCTTCATCATTTCTTACATGACTGCCATTTTAAACAAATTGGATAAATTGGTATCCTCAAATTTGAAATAAGAGTGAAAACTAAAATTAATCAAAGTCAAGGATCAAAAGATAAATAAGGCAATGTCATGCTATATCCAGATACAAGCATAGTATTTGACACAGTAATATGATGTTTCTGTTACCGGCAAAGTATGAAATCCGGCATTGTATAGAATGCCCAGACATTGTATAGAATGCCTAAAATTAACCAGAAAAGTATGAAATGATTTATATTTCACGTATTGCCTAGGCATTCTATAGAATGCTAAATGAGAAACCGGCAAAGTATAAAATACATCTCCGATTCGTCAAAATGTTATTTAAAAATGACAAATTCAAAACGTCATCAGATTTGATATTAATTTATTCGTGGATATAATTACACTTATTCAATATTTTAATACTTACTGACGATAGATTACATTTATTCGATATTTTAATATTTACTGACGATAGATTAGATTAGAAAGACGATAGATTAGACGGTGTTTGGAGTATCGGACAAATATATACCGGGATATAGCACTTGACTTTAAAAAAACATCAGTGTATGGTATACCGCTCAAATATATACCGGGCAATGGCACTTGACCTTAAAACAACATCAGTGTAGGGTATACCGTGCAAATGTATACCGGGCAATGGTACTTAACCTTAAAAAAACATCAAGGTAGGATATACCGGGCAACTGTATACCTGGCAGTGGC
This sequence comes from Parasteatoda tepidariorum, assembly GCF_043381705.1. NCBI lineage: Eukaryota > Metazoa > Arthropoda > Arachnida > Araneae > Theridiidae > Parasteatoda > Parasteatoda tepidariorum. Next base: position 27,138,846 of record NC_092211.1, on the reverse strand, counting down.
ACTAGACCTAGTATATCTTTCGGACATTTACCAAAGATCTAGTCATACTAGATCTAGTTAAGTGCCATTGCCCGGTATACATTTCCCCGGTATATCCTACACTGATGTTTTTTTAAGGTCAATTGACCTTAAAAAAATATACCTGAGGAAATGGAACCAATTACTAAAGTAAATAAGAAAGTAATTATTGACTGGGATGAAAATATTTTCAAATAAGTGCCTAATTGGAGTTCTCCAAGTTTCGAGGCGTATAAAATAAGAAGAAATAGAGCATATTTTAGTAAGGAATTCGAAAAATTTGATGAAAACATTGTGGAAAGTGTTCGAAATATTTTTATGGAGGATCGGAAGGAACATCAACAAATAGTAGGAGATGAAAAAGTTGTGATGTTGGAAGTTAGTCCATGTGTAATAAACACTGAATTAGAAAGTGCAGTACCCAAAGTCAAATTGTTCGACGGAGTTTCTAGAGAGATAGTAAAGGTGGTAGAAGAAAAGGAATGTCAAGTCATCCAAGAAAAAGTTGAGAGGAAAAATGCACAAAAAGCTGATTGCCAAGTCAATTGGGTCAGTTTTATGGTAGAAACTGTATAAGAAATAACACTGCTAAAGCGCTGGAAAGAAGCACCATATGTAGATACTTTTTAGACGAAAAATTGTGAAATGGTTTTGTGGTTGAAAATGAGAAAGTTTGGCAGAAAGAAGAAAGAAATGCAAGAATTGAGAGGATTTCGGACTTAAAATCTAGTAAAAATCATGTTACTACTGAATCATCAGTGTCATAAGTACACTTTGCGTAATGGGACAATCTACTCTTTTATTTAAATCCTTAGTTGGTGAGACTATTATTCTTTTGGAAGTCAACTGGCTACTTAGAGAATTACTCTTGGTAACATTTACAGACTTAGTGCCACTTAATTAACCAATATTATGCCAACTTGACTCTGCGTCCTTCATTATAGGAATTTGATACTTTTCCGGAAACATTTGGCGATATATTTTTACAGTCAGATTGGAGGTTACTACGTTTCCAACTTCTATCACAATTTTCTTCCAAATCTCGATGTCTACAGTATATCTTAAAGTGTCCTATTTCACAACAATTGACGCATCCGAGTTCAGATCTTCATTTTTTCCCAACACTAGGCGAATTCTATTTCTCGTTAATTTGAGGGAGAGCCTTGTTTCTCGCCAAGTTGTGATCGCGGTTGATCGCCAAGCTGGGCGATGTTGAAACCCAATAGTAATCCTGATTGGTTTAGATTTTAGCGTTATTTTTAAATGTTCAACGGTATATGTAGTTTCAGAGGTCCGTTAGTTCTACGTTGGATACCGGCTGGTAAGGTTACTTTTGAATCTGGTCAATAAGATCGAAGCTATGTGGGCAGTCATAGAAAGGGATTTAAGAAAAAAATTTCACCTCTAGTCCGGTATTACAGACGCCATTTTCTATTCGTATTTTGTCGAATTTATGCGGCGATGGAGGGGGATTCTATTCATGATTATTCAAATTTAGACAGTATCTAACTGATATTAGATAATTCTGCGCACCTAAATTTCGACTCAAAATGCATTTTATTGGGTTTATTAATTTTGCTTAGATTGGGTTCATTGTAACTTTATAAAGTTTCGGCCGATGTTTTGCTGAAATTTTCCAATGTTTTATTGAAATATCGCTTAATTTTGACCGCCATCCCTGTTACCACGGTATTCCGCGCTAACAGGAATAGTGCCAAACATAAGTCGCCAATTTCGCCAAGAGGCACCCTCAAGTATATTTTTCCCAATTTTTCTAACAGGCAATTTTTAATACAGGGAATATCTTGTGGATCTAACTGAAAATTGATAACATGATTTTTTTAAAGTAATCCTAATCATCGTCATAAATTTCGAGCCTTTCAACAAGAATAAGTAGTAAAACACACGGAAACCAAAGATCAAAATTCACCCCAAATCTCTTCGCTTTGCGTTCAAAGAGTTCGAAGTACCGTCGAGTTCCACATTTTTTGGCATCAATTTTAAACATCTCATTCACCAATTTTACAGTCGATTCAGAATTAGATACAATTGGCTCAAAGGCTTACTTCTATTCAGTTTTTCATCGTTCCTAGATTTAGATTCAGATTTTTAGCAATATCTTTTCCTACAATAATTTGCATAAAGATCACCTTTTTTCTTTTTATACAGGTAATCCATAAAGATAGTTCTCGCACACTCTTGTCTTGAAACTTAAAACATTTCTGGAACGGATATCGAGCTGCTACCAATTAAATATAGCTGTAACGAGTCAAGCTTTACTAAGAAACAGTTCTTTCTTTTTTTTGTAAATCAACAACTCTCAGATGTTCCATAAAAATCATGTGCTTTTATTTTTTTATATCTCGTTACTTTTTCTGTCTCTTTTATTCATGCTTTTATTAACCAGATACTTTTATTATTATTTTTAGACTTTATAGTGTTTACCTCCCAATGAGGTGCCCCAGTGGTGGCTGATTGATACGAATTCTGCCTTCGGCTTGCACGGACGACATTGCTGCTGTAAAATATCCTCAGAAATAGAGTGATCATGGGTTAGAATTCCCTTGAACTGGGGCTAACCATGGGAGGTTTTCGTGGTTTTTTCTCCATATAACGTAAATACGGGTTAGCTCCATCCAAAATCCTCCACGAAGGCTTGTAGACCCAATGCTTGATCCAGGAGTTCAAATGTTTTCTGGGTTGAGTTTAAAATTGCAAGGTTATGGTGTTTAAAATTGATGATCAGAATTGGTTCAACTGTTCATCGTTGATTATAAAATAAAGTAGAAGATCTGTCTGGTTGCAATATTCAGTAACAGTTTTCTATCAGACGATTACCACTTAAAAAAATAGGACCACTATGTTACCCTAAGTTATTAAATTTTCTTTCAAAATTTAATTTGTTTATTAAAAAATTGCAGTCTCATCAATTTCAGGTTTTATTCATATGCAGTACGCAACAAGTGAACAAATAATTTAAAGATTAAATTGCAACAGAAAAGGAAACAAATTATTATGAATTGGGTATATACTATAGCCTACGTCACAGATCGTG
>NC_092211.1:27133042-27135273 GCF_043381705.1 Parasteatoda tepidariorum | reverse complement strand
TATAAGTGCGTGCGTATGTGGTATATGAGAGTGGAAGAGGCATGGAGCGCTTTGAACGATGGCAAAATGTGAAAATAACAACACACCAAATAATAATTTTTTTAATTTATGTCAACTTTTTTTTATAAATTATATATACAATGAATTCTGAAAATATTAGTCAACAATATTAATCTCTTAGTGCAATGGAATGTACTATATTTTTTGTCATTCCATCTTTAGCTAACATAAATAAACTGGATGGTTTGCCCACTCGAGAGCATGCCACGTATAATTAATTGTTCGTGTGAAAAACATGGTTTGCTCGAATCTAAGACACGAACAGACACTGTTTGGCCTTTTCATTGCAAATGCCAATCTAGGGGAACTGAATGCGTTTAAATTGAATTGGCACATTTGTGGGTATAATAGAGATTCGTGGAAGTAACATACTTTCACCCCGGAATTTGTCATTTAAAATAATGACTTCGATAGAGTTGTTCATTAATTTTTTAACGACTATTCGCTTGCCGTTGCACAGCCATGGTGGGTTTAAATTACGAAGCAAAATAACCGGAAATCCAACTTTGAGTACTAAAATATGCCAGGTAAATCCAATGAGTTTAAAAACTCTGTTGGAAAATTTGCAGCTTCAATGGGATCGCAAACTGCACCAACGGATTTATATGCCACCAAGTTACCTGGCAATAACTGTTGCATCTACAGATTCAATTCGTTGGTTCGTTCAATAAAGTTGCCGCAATGCCAGATGATGCAACGGCCAACAGGATGCCATTATTTGATCGTATTTCACCGAGAATTAGCGAAATAATAAATGTTTTGCCAGTTCCACCTGGTGCATCAGGAAAAAAAATCCACCTTGTCCTGCCGAAACTGCCAGCATAATGCGGTCATAAATGTTCCTTTGTTCCTCATTCATTAGTGGAACTTTGCGAGTAACAATCGTTGCTATTTCTATCGTGTTGTATTGAAGTTCACGATTCATGTCAGTGTTTAATAAATCAGATGCACTTCGATTTGGTGAAGGCATACCGAATGACTGAGTGGCAAGTTGGCAATAATAATGCAAAGATCCCCAACAACAATCAGTGCTTCATTGTACATATCATCGCTGAATGCTATCGTTAGATCGTTGCAACGTGTGCGATGTTGTTACCGTATATCATCAGTCATCGAATCTTTGTGATTATCCCATAACGTTTCTATACGGGCCGGGAAACATGTTGTTAATACTATAGCAAATAGTAGACGATTTTGCTTTGCTGTACAGTTTAATACTGCTTCAGCAAGCATACATTCCCACTGGTTGTCGTCTTCCAGCAAGCTGAGTGCAAGGCATGCATCTTTATAAGTTGGATGCTGATGTCCATCGACTTTACGTATATCTTGAAATGACAATGAGCCGGTGACATTAACCAATAACAGTCGAAAATAAAAGCACTCAGTCTGCCTTGGATTGACTGTAAATATTCTCCCCAAGGCGTTTGATTTGAATAAACTGGGACATGCATCAACCGGTGTGCCTTGCTTGCGGGTTATCCATTTTTTTGAACCCGTGTGAAATAGGGTGGTACTTCTGAGTAGAGTAATGTCTGTGCAAAGGTACCAAAAGCATCCGTGCGATTGCCCAATTCAAAAAATTTGGTGAGTGTAGTTTTCGGTGGATTTATAGCTCTGTCAATCGCTGTCTCGTTCGTGAAATATACGCTCTGACCGTTTTCAAGATGGACGGCTAAAATGACTAACGGTTGGATCCCGTTCATTCCCGAATCCAAGGATACGCCAAACAGCTTCATTGGCGCTGTTGTACCGGCCTATTTGGTACAGCGTTATTTCGTCGTTGTTATTCACTGGAAGAGCAGTCACATTGGCACTTTCAGCTTGAAATACTGCTATATCACTGCCTTTATTCACATACTTGCAAATATATTTGAAGCTCTTCTTTTAAGGACGTGCATAAGTATTAGAGTTCAATATGACTTATTGCAACGTGCTTGAATATTGTTTTTTAATTGTTATGTTTCTATGTCTAGTTTGGATCCGAATACGATTAAATAAAGATATATTTAAAATATACGTTAAATATGCCCAAAAAAGGAAAAAAAATTAGTTACAAACCTATTCTCAGACCTACTGAATATACATATAAAATTTCATCAAAATCCACTAAAACCCACTAAAACTGTGACAAGAGATTTATATATATATATATATATATATATATATATATA
>NC_092211.1:27118834-27133004 GCF_043381705.1 Parasteatoda tepidariorum | reverse complement strand
TATATATATATACAGTAACCCATCATGCAGCTCTAGTGAAACGTAAATAAAGTACGATTACTGACATGTAGAAACATAAGCTCATAAAAACAAAACTTAATTATGTACTCGGTACAATTTTATTAATAGCAAATTTTAATAAATTTTATATGCCTTTAAAAATTTCTGTATTCTCTTATAACTTATTACTGATGCTACTTACTAAATCCCTACACTGTGAAAAAATGTTATGGTCAAAATTACCAGTAATTTTATCATGATGTCTTAGAGCTTGAAATAAAAACCATTTATGAGGTTAAATTTAATTTTTAGTTTTGTTTTCTCGCCGACCTGATGGCCGAGTGGTTAGCGTGCCTGACTGCGGAGCCGCCGGTCGCGGCTTCGAATCCTGCTCAGGGCATGGATTTTTCTTTCTCTCTGTGTTCTATGTCCTTTCTCCTTTGTGTGTGAATGTGACCCGCCCTATAAACGGGTTTGTGGTTGTGCGACGTGGGCGACGCTGCTCCACCGCCGTGGCTCCGCCACAGTTGCCCACTGGGTTACAAGAAGAGAGTAGCAGTTCTGGCATTTCTGTGACCAATGGGACAACCCCCAAGTGCCCGCCATTAAGAAGAAAAAAAGTTTTGTTTTTTCACTTAATACGTGGAAATAAGATATAAAATTTTGAAAATTATAATTCTCGGCAAATCGTTACCATATGAATGAAAAATAACCAAATGCCTGCTTTAAATATCATATATTTTGGTTTTATGAAGCAGAATTAGTTTGTTTTTTAATCAAAAATGTTATTACCATACTATATGGTAGAATTGCTTTCTGTGTCACAAAATTATCGAGTTAAATTAAATAGCAAATATTTTGCTTTATCTTCAACTTTTATCTCAGTTTCTTTTATGAATTGTTGTTGTTTTCCCGACAATAACAACTTATCTAATGATTGAAAATCATCCTTTTTGTTGCAATTTAAAAGTACAAGCAGCAAAAATTTCAAATTTGTGACAATGCAAATATTAATCGATTATGTTTAAATTACCTGCTCATTTACATTAAAACAACTTGAGCTTGTTTAAATTTCTTAATTTTCATCCCGCTGCCATCTTCCTTTCCTAAATTTTTCAGAATGACATAAGCGATAAAAGCAGTTTAAAAGCTTAACTCTCCAGAAACTTTGATATCAAATCATTTAGTTTCATGTAGCCTCTTTTATTGTCTTTTGGTAAAAAATTCAAAGGTAAGTAAATATTTTTATTTTAACTATTTCATTTCTATAATACCTATTACATTAGAAATACCGCATAAAATGTATATCATCACAAAGAAATTCACGGGTGAAAACATGAAAATCTCTAAATCGAATCAAACATTTTCAATTTATCCTGATTTGTTGAATTCAAATGTGTCATTTATTTTGTGTCACTTCAGGTATTTTTTCGAAGTCAAAGAAATTGTGTTCAGTTTAAAAGACTGTTTATTCTATATCAAATGAATAAAATAGATTAAAACAAACGCAAAGTCTCAATGGCACTTAGAAAAGATATGCGATGCCTATATGTTTGCGTGAGGAAGTACCAAGTATTAAAAAAACAGCTGCCAAAATAAAGTTACTTGCACTAGGAGTCGGGAAGCGGCGCCCTTATGAGGGTTCACTGATCCGCCAAACAAATATTTATGTCGCCAACGCAATCGAATCTGATTCCAACTTAAATGAGAAGTTTTAATGATATTTTTAGATAGATATTAGATTTTTAAACTCACATATTTAAATGTTCTCGGGCAGTTTTTTAGTATATTTTCAATCCAGGAAATTGTATTTGTTCAAATTCATGCTATAAAATCTTTCGATAGGGTTAATATCCCAATGATGTTTTTCTTGGAATCATTACTTGTAAATGTGCTAGTTACTAAACCAGTTGTTAAAAATTATTATGCATTTAAGTATTCTTAAAGATCTTTCATCACCCTATCTACTTAAAATTCCAATCAGAAGTTTCAGCTTTCTTAAGCTAAAATCAATCAACATTCCACTTCGTTTACCGAACTTGACACGTGGGAATATTTCCACATTCTTTAAACTCTTATAATTTCGTTGATCATGGAAACAGTTTCATTGTCTTAAACTAGCATCCCAGCTGTTGCTTAAAATTATTTCTAGAACAATAAGTTCTCAGAAGCACAGCAAGTTCAGAAGTATTACAAACTTTCTATAAACTTTTTTTGACAATGTATCCTTAACTATCTAAATTACATAATATATTATTAACATGCACAGCATTTAATTGATTAAAAATCTTTAGAGAAAGGAGATCATAGTAAACTGTTTAAAAATGTTTTAATTAAAATAAATATCTTATTTAATAAGAAATTAATATATTGTTTTAAAATATTAGACATTTAAAAAATATTTTTATGATAAAAATATATTGAAATCGTTTAGATTTACTACAATGTTTTATAAAAATTTTGTGTACAGTTATCACATCATTACTTGGTAAATAGGGCATAGTTATTGCATCTAACATTTTTCAGATTGCATATCAGGAAGAGATCAACAAATAAAAAACAAAGCGCATTAAATTTTTTTTTTGCTGATAGTGCAATATGACTGATGTTTGAATTTTAAATCATATAAATGTTAATAATAATCATTTATATTTTGTAAGTATAAAAGTTTATGCATCTAAATAACTAAAGCAACTATCTAAGTTCTGTTCATATTTTAGTATATATACGAGCAACAGCAAAGATTTTATTTTTAGCTGACCCATACTGAAATTACTAAATATTTTTAAATGAATAATTGGAAATATAAGCTCTGTTTTTTAGCATTATTAAAGAAATGATAAAAATTTCGTCAAAAAACGAAATATAAAATCAACTAACACTACGAGAGATTATTTAAAAAAAAATTAGATTTATTTTTTTTTAAAAATGAGTTAAGAAACCTTCCCTATGAATTCTAATAAAAAGCTTTAAAACCTACTTTAAAGAATAATGTAATTGAAACAAATACATAAATAATTCTTAGAATTTAATTAATCTGGTTTTTAAAGCTAAAGGCCATATTTAAGTATATAAGGTATCTCAAAAACAGCCAAAGATTTTCAAAATCAGAATGAATCAGAAGAGAAAAATTTTATTTACGTAATCTTATTTTAAGTAGCAATATGTCAAGAAGATTTGATCTAAAAGAATTCCGTTTCTTTAGTTTATCTTTCGAAGGGTATAACTCAGTTTAAATACACTATCATGCTTACAAGCTAATACTTTATATTTCACAACCGTCGTTGAACAGCCGACCCAATTTTTAGGTTTGTGACTACTATGTTCAACCCCGCAGCCTTGTAATTTTGAACCCAATCCAGAAGACAAGGAAACTCCTGGATCGAGTATTGGGAGAAATTTGTCTTCGTGGAGGACTTTTTGATAGAGCAAACCCGCATTTGCATTACATGGAGAGGAAGACCACGAGAACCTCCCATGGTTAGCCTGACCGCAAGGGGACTCTTACCCATGATCCGTCTACCATGGATATTTCACGTCAGCGCTGTGGTCAGCGCAAGCGGGATGCGGAATTCGTATCGACTGGGATTCGAACCCGGTTCACCGCATTGGAAAGCAAATTATTTATTTATTTATTTTTGCGCACTGTACGATTTGTTGTTATCTGCATAAGAAACTAAGTTTTTCTTCTGTAGTCTAAGTTCGTCAATAAATGGCACTGTTAGCTGATAAAAACTATAAAACATTGTTTTTAAACTAACCATACATACAACAACAATGGAAACGGTCTGGCATGTAGCTAAACATTGTTTTATAACGAACTTTACCCTTCAGCACGGCAGACTGTTAGCGAACTTTTGAATGTGATGAATATTAATGCATGTTAATGAATTCATCTATTAATGAAATTTAGAAATTTGGTTGAAAAAATTTTCTCTACTTAAACAGATTGCTGCAAACCATTACTTAAATCTTTCTGTTTTCCTTCAATTTACTTTTCATGTCATCTGAGTTTTTTTTTTTATCAACACCCGTAAATAATATTAAATAAAGCATTTGCTTCAGACAAGTTTTTATTGCATACGACTGAAAACTCAAATTATGACCATTATGAACTGAAATTATTTTCTCTTTTTTAGATGTTACGTTTCACAATTATTTTGGTTGTCTTAATGGGATGTGTGCATCAATTATATTCACAATCCACAGAAGCTGTGACTGCAGCCGAAATTGCAACAGAAGGTGGGAGCGTTTCAACTGAAGCTGCGACCCCAAGTCCAATGGAAATGACAACAACTGCTCCAGAAGAAGTGACAACATCTGCTCCAGAGGAAGTGACAACATCTGCTCCAGAAGAAGTGACAACCGCAGAAACAGAAACCACAACGCAAGCAGAAGAAGATGATGGGGGCTTTCTGCAGACAATTTTTGGTTACATATTTTCAGCAATCTTTTTTCCTATCACTGGTCCTTTTAATTTAATTAGAGGAGTATTCGGCTAACATGTGCTACAATTTTCACATATGACTGCAAGCAATTTAATTATAACTTTTTTATTTCTTTGAAATATGCATTATTTTTGAAAATTATTTACAGAGAAATAAAATTTTTATAAAGCGTACCTTTTTTCCCATTATTTAGCCCCTTAACGATCGATTAATTTTCAAGAAAACGGTAATAAAAGTGCCTATTTTTTTATCCCTGAAAATTATACATGTATTTGATTAGTGCTGACATCTAGTCAAAAATAAACTATCTACAATTACCTTAAAAATATCCTGGTACTGCCATCTGATGTGTAAAATGAGAAACAAAATTAGAATTAAAATGTTTCCCGGGCAAAAGAAATTAATTAGTTTGATTCCTATTGGCGCGTTACTATTGAACACTCCATTCCGGAAATATCACGGGAGCAAGAAATAGAGGGCAAAACCTCACCCCGTCATTTTCACGGGAGCGAGAATTAAGGGAGATTCATTATTTAAGTTTTGCATGACAATTTAAAAAGAAATTTATAATTTGTTCACATTAGAAAACCAAGTTTCGGTAGAATTTCTAAAACTTTTAAGATATAGAGTTGTTTCAATGTGTATAGTCAAAATATGATAAAATTTATATAACAAATAAATTTATATAATATGAAATTTCCATAGCAATATTTATTCTTTTGTATAAGCCAGTCGAAATTAAGAAAAATATTTTACAAATAAGCCTAAACTAATGTAAAAAGAGCATAAAAGAGGTCACATAAACAATCATACTATGGTTAAACATACTCTATAACAAAGAACCTTTTTCAGGGAAGGAAAATATAAGGAATTAAAAGAAAATCAACATTTAACTTAGCCATTTTCTGCTTGTTCTAACAACAAGTTACAACACGAAAAAATGGAATTGATCAATAGGTATACGGGAAAAAGCTTAATCAATCAAAGAAAACAAATTTAAAATCAAACAAAAAAAGGCAGACGAGAAACATGTATGATTAGGATGGAGTGAGAATTTCAGATGTTGCAATGTGTAGAATTTAAAAGATGATAGATGTTGCCTGCATTAACCATATTATTTGAGTTTTAAAAAATATAAAAAGATTCTCAGATGTCAAGATCGGTAAAGGAGGGGCAGTGTTGATTATTATTCTTACTATGTTGGAAGATCGTTTAGTCTCCAGATTTGATCAGATGTGTCAGGTTCTTAAGGTCAAAATTAAGGGGCATGTTCAGTTTGCCAAATATAAGCAGGACCACACTGACAAGAAATTCGGTAAAAACTACAACTATTTATGTAAGCATTAGAATTTCTAAGATTTCTGAAATCGGTAGAGCAATTAGCTTATCAATCGAATTTCACTATTTTAAAACCCTGTTGCTGACAAATAAATAACTGAGTTGTTTACCAAGTATAGTTGTTTACCTATAATAACGCGGGTGAAACATTTCATATAAATTCTGTCTTACCTACGATAGTGCTTTAAAACTTAAGGTAACGAAAAAAGGTTAGTTCTGATAAACTAGGAATAAAGCTTGAAGGTTCAAATGCTAGAAATGGATGTTTTACAAACTATCAAAATGCAAGCAAGTTATGGTAGGGTTACTTCCCATATGCATTATTCTAAGTTACCCAGCCATAATTTGTTTGTATTTTGAAAAAAATTCAGCGTTTGTTGAACAACGTGGCTTACTCTTGGTTCATCAGAACTTGCTTTTTTAGGTGCATTTAATTTTTAATTGCAAATGCAAAAAAAAAGGAGAAAAAATACGCCATGAAGCGTTTCTCTCACTTTCCCTTAAATCCTTGACATAGCATTTTAGTGCATCTACCACTACAAAAATACAATTCTCTAGTATATAAGACAGGTTAACTCGATTCTATATTGGGATACTTTTTCATAGATGAAGGTTGACATTGTCGTTAACTACTATCCTCACTTTGGTGACCTTTGGACATGATTTCAACACGTCTGCCTTGTCAGAAACTCCTACTTCGATTTGAACACGCTTACTTCGATGCATGGTCCACATTGAACAGTTGACTTGTTACTTGGGACTGTAACACTATCCACCTCCTCGCGCTGTTGCTACTCAGTTTCGATCACACACAACGTACAACGTATACACTCGACTGCTAAAGGCAACATAGGAGCGAACACGACCGTGTACATAATACAGCACTCAAAGGTACGGTGATCTTAATACAGCTCTCCCGGCTTCTCACAAATCTGTAACGAATCAACCAGTGGTATCTGTTTATCGAATTCTATCACAGCGATACTTCTGGTGGGAGAGTACTGTAGTGTGTCTACCACTAGAAAAATACAATTCCAATTCACTATATGTTAACTCAATTCTATAATGGGGTACCTTTTCATAGATGATGGATTGTCTGTAACTACCATCCCCACCACATGAAAGATGCCCCTATGTTCCAAATCAAGACGCGAAACGTCTTTGCAAGTGAGAAAATAACTCTTTGAACTAAAGTTTAATTTTCATAGATTTGAGTTTTCTCCTGCTAAAATAATTCACTACTGCTGAGTTTTCGCAATCAGAGCAAGACAGTGTATCACACTGTAGAGATGCCGGATAAAATTGAGGTAAAAAGTACCGGCATTCAGGCTGTCGGTACTTTTTACCACAAATACCATTTAACATCTGGAACATCTTACGAAACAAAAAATCTGATACACCGTAAATTATATAGTAATAATTACCCTAAAATCAATGAATAGTGTACTGTAAGAATTATGGTATAATATTTTATAGTAAAAATGAGGATTTTATGGTCGTGGATGATGCACCTGTGTTTTCATTAAGTTTTGCTTCAATTACAGCAAAATGGTGAAATAGACACATACAAGTGTAAAAGCAAAGAATAAAAAAAAATGTTTTTGATTAAAAGCATTTTGGAAATTCATTCAGCTGGAGCATTTTGGAGATAGATTGAAAAATAGCAACAGTGTTTCGAGTAATGCCCTTAAAAAAACGTTCTAACTATTTCCAACAAGGCATTTGTTGACTATCTATATCAAAGGTATATTGAGTTTCTTGGCGATTTCTTTGAATGTCAATAAAAATGCTTCCTTCATTTAAACTATTCACCGGATGTTTTGAAAGAAACTTCAATATTAAAGAAAGGCTACAGGAGTTTGTTTTATTTATTTGTAGAAAGAAGCACTATAAAAAAATAGCAACTTACAGTGTTTAAGATTAAATTATATTTTCTTTTTCTTGTTAGAATTTTCTTTATTTATTTATTTGCAATCAGTAACTTGAGTTTAGAATGTAGTGTACAAATGAATGAAAGTACAACACAACCAACGTTTTAAGTATATATTTTAACACGTTCATTGCAGGATAAGGCGTAAACGCGAGAAGAAATTTTTCCCTACATTTGTTGTCAACAACACAGATCAAGTAGGATGCATTTGAGGGGGGTGAGCTGTTATCGATAATGTCAACCTTCGTCTATGTAAAGGTACCCCAACATAGAATCGAAATATTATGTCTTATATACTAGTGAATTGGGATTGTATTTTTGTTGTGGTAGATGCACTACCGTACTCCCCCACCAGAATTACATCTATGATAGAATTCGATGAGTGGATACCACTAGTTGATTCATTGCTGTTCTGTGAGAAGCAGGGAGAGCTGTATTAAGATCACGATTGTGGTCGCTCCTATGCTGCCATTAGCACTCGAGTGAATATGTTGTACGTTGCGTGCGATCGAAACTGAGTAGCAACAGCACGAGGAGGTGGATAATGTCGCAGTTACAAGTAGCAAGTCTACTGCTCAATATGTGGACCATCCATCGAAGTAGGCGTGTTCTGATCGAAGTGAGAGTTGCTGTCAAGATAGAGAGAGAGAGAGAGGGAGGGAGGGGGGGAGAGAGAGAGAGAGAGAGAGAGAGAAATCCGGCATTGTATAGACCAGTGGTTTCCAAACTTGATGTTACTACGCCTCCCTTAAAAATATTTAATCATTTGGCGCCCCCCCTGAAGATTTCATTAAATAAAAACACAAACATTTTTAGTCTTATAAAATTTATTCATTCAAACTAATGGAAAACGATATTTTAATATTGTTTTTAATGAGATGGATGTGCTTGTCTATTAGCACAAAGTTTATCAAATCTTGGTGTTTGTGACGATATAGCTACTCGTAGCTCTTTTTCTACAACTAAACGAGCTCGATATTTGGATTTCATTGCAGCCAAGGCAGAAAATCCCGTTTCGCATAAATATGATGTTGCGAACGGCAGCAGTACTTTCAAAGCTTTGTTTGACAAAGTGTTATATTCTGTATGAAGATTCAACCAGAATTGAACCAGAGATACAGTCTGAAATTTATGTTTTAATGTAGTATCACAAGATAATTCAATCAATTTTTCTTTTTCAATACTTGTCAATCCAAATTCATCATCTTCTTCGTCGATAAATGGATTCTGTATCCACGCAAACTTTGTAAAATCAAGATCACCAAAATAATTCGAAAATTGAAGCAACAAACCATTCAAGTGTTCCACAAAGAGATTTTTGTTTGCTTCTATGTTATCTCGGGCGCATAAATTTAAACGTGGAAACATGTCAATCTTATTTTTTTGCAAATTTGATTTCCATAGCTCCACTTTTTTAATAAATGCTTTCACTTTGTCTTTTTGTATAAGCAAATGCATTTGCGGTCCTTGCATTGATTTATTAAGAACACTCAATTTTTCAAAAATGTCAACCAAATATGTAAGTTTAACGATAAAATTATCATCCCTAAACATATTGCCGTCTTCATTATGATTTTCCTCGAGAAACATAGCAATTTCTTCTTTGAGTTCAAGTACCCTTTGAATCACTTTTGCACGAGATAGCCAGCGCACTTCACAATAGTACAGAAGTGACGTGTAATTAGCTCGCATATCTTCACACAGTTTTGCGAACAACCTTGCTTTTAATGGACTGTTTTTTATGTAATTTATAACTTTCGTTACTTTTGCAAAAACATTGTTAAGTTCCTCGCTTATAGTTTTTGATACGAGAGCTGCTCTGTGGAGCATGCAGTGCTTCCAGAGAACCTCAGGTGTTTTCATTTTAACTAGTGTTTGAAGACCAGTTTTGTGTCCCGCCATTGATTGTGCACCGTCAGTACAGAGCCCAATGCAATTATTCCACATTATGTCGTTCTCATTAAAAAATCTGTCTATTATTTTGAAAATTTCATTGGATGTGGCTCTGTCAGGAATTGGTTTGCAAAATAAGATATCTTCAATTATATTAGTATCGTCAACATATCGAACATATGCAATTAAATGTGCGTCTTTAGCTACATCAGTAGCTTCATCTACTTGTATGGCGAATTTTGAAGTACGCATTCGAGAAACTAATTGGTCACAAAGATCTTCAGATATATCATCAATTCTTCTGCCAATTGTATTATCAGCAAGCGGTATTTGTCGCAGCTGATTCGCATAAGATTGGCCAAACATTGTTTTGACCATATCAATAGCTGCTGGCAAAACTAAGGTTTCTGCTATTGTGTGGGGTTTTTTACATTGCGCGATTCTGTACGACACTAGGTATGATGCTAGTAATGCATTTGATGGAATATGAACAATTTTTTTGAAATTTTGCTTGTTTTTAGATAACTCATCCAATTTTCTTTGAAAAAATTCTTGGGGCTTACCAACGTATTCAGAATGAATAGTTTCAAGGTGCCGTTTCAATTTGCCGGGTCTCATACTATCAGCAGCCAAAACTTTTGAACACAACAAACACATTGGTTTTTCCACATTATCGTTAATAATATTAGTAAATCCGAACGATAAATAGGATAAGTCGTATTTCCTTGTCTTGGGAGTTCTTCCTTCCTGTTCCTTGTGGCTTGTATTCCCACTACTTGTGCCAACATCAGAATCTTCATTATTAGTGGATTTTCGCTTATATCCTATCAAAAACTTATCCATTTGTCTGGAAATATTAGGAATAATATTATATTATTCTAAAAAAATAAAACTATTAAATATTTAAAAAAAAAATAGAGCGTGGAGTCCCTCCGCGCGGAAGAAGTGAAACATCGTAATGTGGAAATGAAAATAGGAAGGGGTAGAAATTGATTTTTAGTGAAATCATATTGTTTCTTTAAGACAAACTTTATTAGCATTGCTTACAATTTACAATTGATCGCATCTTTTAATTATCATTTTCTACGCGCATGCGTTCAAGTGCCATGCATTCACTCTCGCTCTGTCTCTTTCTATTCCCCCTCCCCACGAGCGTCGAACGTTTAACACAACAGTGCTTTCATACCCCCTCCATGGTAGCGTTAAACGTTTAACGCAACCTTGTTGAAAGTCGCATTAGAAGTTTCACTCATAAAATAAAAACCGGCAAAAATAAAAATAAAAACATAGAAAAATAAGTATCTAAAGCAGAGTATCTATGTGCATCAAAGTATTTTTTAATTGTATTTAATAAAAAAAATATACTTATTAACTTTTTAACTTTTAACTTTTTTTAACTTTTAACTTATTAACTTTGTTTCATTTTAAAATTTTTTCGCTTATTAAAAAAATATTAATAATAAAATATATTTTTTTTAAAAAATTATAACAAGGTCAGCTTATTTCTAAATGCTCTAAATTTCAGTAAGGTATTCTTGGCGAATTTTAAAAAAAATATCGCTTTGTTTTCTTTAACGCCAATACCTACTATGTTTTTCTCTCACCTCGTGCGCTCAACGAACGTAAAGAGAAATCTAGTTTCCATGACAACGGTAGCGTTAAACGTTTAACGCAACCTTGTAGGAAGTCGCATTAGAAGTTTCACTTCAATATAACTATTAAATTACTTACTATTATGATCAGTGGGCAATCACGTCAATAACAATAGAAACACAACCTAGCACTGCTGAACCAATTAAATATTAGCTGTGACACGAAACAAATTAGTGAGCTAAACGTGCGTCGATCTTTTCTGGATGTGTGGCATCCAGTGGCGTCAGTGCGCGCGCATCTGGCTTTTGTTAAGTTGTGTCGGTCGCCAAATTAGTGTCGCCAAATTAACGACGGCCTTGGTTCAAAAGATTTACCGGGGTCTAGGACGTCTAGGTATATGGATGCTAAGTTACGAAATGTTTAGTTGAACTATGCGCGATAAAGCACGATGGTATTTTTTCATTTATTCTCTCATGTTTTACATAGAAAACTTTAGCAGTAATTTGGAAAATTGTTCACTGTGACTAATTTTCGCGGCTCCCTTTAGACTAGTCCGCGCCTCCCAGTTTGGAAAACGCTGGTATAGACTGCCTAAAATTAGCCGGCAAAGTATGCAATGATTTATATTTCACACATTGCCTAGGCATTCTATAGAATGCCAAATACTATTTAGGAAAAGTATGAAATAAGCATCCTGATGAAGTTATTATATAAATGATGTGCATGTTACTGTGAATGACAGAAATCGGTGTTTGTTGACTTTCACCGGTGAATGTTGACAATCAAATAGTCGCTTTGGTGAATGTCCGAAATATTTATTACATCCGATTTTATATTAATTTATTCGTGGATATAATTACATTTATTCGATATTTTAATACTTAATGACGATAGATTACATTTATTCGATATTTTAATACTTACTGACGATAGATTAGAAGAAACATCAGTGTTTGGTGTATCGGTCAAATGTATACCGGGCAATTGCACTGAACCTTAAAAAAACATCAGTGTCGGATATACCGGGCATATGTATAACGGCAATGGCCCTTAACTAGATCTAGTATGACTAGACCTTTGGTAAATATCCGAAATATATACTAGATCTAGTTAAGTGCCACTGCCCGGTATACATTTGCCCGGCATACCCTACACTGATGTTTTTTTAAGGTTCAGTGCTATTGCCGGGTATACATTTGCCCGGTATATCCTACACTGATTTTTTTTCAAGGTCAAGTGCCACTGCCCAGTATACATTTGTCCGATACTCCAAACACTGATGTTTCTACCACTCTATCATCAATAAGTATTAAAATATCGAATAAATGTAATTATATCGACGAATAAATTAATATCAAATCAGATGTAATAAATATTTCGGACATTTACCGAAGCGACTATGTGATTGTCGACATTCACCGGTGAAAGTCAACAACCACCGATTTCGGTCATTCGCAGTAACATGCACATCATTTACATAATAACCTCATCAGGACGTTTATTTCATACTAGCCTAAATAGCATTTGGCATTCTATAGAATGCCTAGGGAAAGTATGCAATACTTCTCACATTTCATACTTTGCCTAAAAACATCCGGCATTCTATACAATGCCTAGACATTCTATACAATGCCGGCGTTTCATACTTTGCCGGTAACATATACATTTCATTCACTTGAAATTCAGTTCAGTTCGTTATACTTTTGGAAGAAGATTACAGAAATGCATTGATGATATATTGAAGTTTACAGGTTCGTCAGGGCATGAACTACTGTACTTGAACCTAGTATGTTGACTCACTTTACACGGAGGGAAATATTCTGGAAAAATTACAGTATTATATGGTAATGACTTTCTGCTAAAAGAAAACCAAAATATACGGCATCTAAATCCTTCCTTTGGTAATGTTATCGTTCATATGGTAAAAGTTTATCGGTAAATTCTGATTTTCAAAATTATATTTCTTTCTAACACACATTTAGTAACGAAACGAAAAAGAAAGGAAAAATGTAACCGAATAAATGGTTTTTATGCCATGATCTAAGGTATCGTGATAAAATTAGTGAATTTTACGACATTCACCATATTTTATCACGTTATAAATCCATATTTTTCTGTTAATTCTACCAAATTCATAATCAAAGCGCTTTGTCAAAAATATATTGCCATATATCTAAATTATTATACATTAAAATCCATATATACTATTTAGTAATAGAAACCTAAATTATTATTTTAATAATAATTTGTATTTTTTCCGGATTATTTGGTGTTTATTATTATGTAAATCAGTGATTCTCAACCTGTGGGGCGCGCCCCCCTAGGGGGGCGCGAGCACACTAGAGGGGTGGCGCTAGAATATTCAAGAGAAAATATTATTTAAAAAAAATTGATTAACTGTATGAAAGGAAGGCGCACTAACACATAGAAAGCAAAATACATTTCGACATATTTAATGACTTATTAAATTGAAACAACTTATTGAATCAAAACTTAAGGTAATGAGCCAAAGATGGCATTGCTTTGAGGATTTTTCCTAATTTCCTGGTTCAGTCTGTGTGGCTGAAATTTTTTTTGTAACATCTTACACCTATCTCTAATATATATCACGTATACTTTTAATTGTAAAATAAAATTTCATTTATTTTATAGTACAATTTCAAAATTGTAGCTTCTGCGCCTAAAGTTTCCTACAGGTTCCAAAGGTGAGCCATATATTGAAATCACTTTTTCACTTACGCAAATTATCCTTAGAAAAAACATTTAGACTGGCAAACGTCTTTTAAAAAGGCACTTTAAGTGTCTTGTTGGTAGGAACAAGTTTCCCGATTTTGAAAAAGATATTTGTTTTTTCAGAGTGTATAATTTGTTTATTGATTTTACATTGATAGTTCTTGTGTGAAGTCACTAGCGATTCTTTTAATCTTTATTACTGAGTTAATTTTTTCAAAAGGATTAACTAACAAGA
>NC_092211.1:27070250-27114339 GCF_043381705.1 Parasteatoda tepidariorum | reverse complement strand
ATCTTATGTTTACAAACCATTACTTAACTCTTTAAGAACCACCAATAGTTTCCTATATCATTTATATTATGTTGCATGTGCATTATTTTATTAGTCACCTTTCACAGCATAAATTAAAATTTTTAACCCCTTAAGGTTAAAAGTTTAACCCTTTAGGCCTCTGCTCATTATTATTTTTACTCCTAAAATATCACTACTATTTTGATCAGTAAAAAAATATATCACAACTGTGATAATATGTATAGTTAACTATGTTTTAGTTAAGTTTATAAACTGTTACAATTGACCCCGTAAGTGGGGACAATTGTAACAAGTGCACGACTGTCAAAAATTGTTAATAACTAATATAATAACGTTTAAAATAAGGTATTTATTTTCTAGTAGAGGATAGTCTACTTTACTCGTCTGTCAATTAATACTAATAATATATTGGACTTTTTGTTAGTTAAAAATAGTTAAGTAAAAAATTTTACAATTGACCCCACTCTAAGCTACGTTTTACTAAAATTAATTAGACATCATTGACATCAATAATAATTTGCGTTTTTTCACACGCTTTTTAACGAATTAGTCTTCATTAGGTTTACATTTTCGGTTTATATCTCTTCAGTAGATTTGCCTTTTAGTACAGAGCTTATTATTTTACATCAATTAATAAATATTGCCAAAACTAATTTTCATTGGTGTCAATTATAACATTTGTATTTTTTTTTTGTTTATCCTCAACGAATTAGTACCCTTTCTCCACAATTTTGCTTTACAGTATGAAACTTTTTTTTAATTTTAGTTACTGTCGTTTTTAAATTATTCAATTTCATAGTAACACGTTTAAAATCATAACTACAAATGAAGTTTCATGTTGTTTGAAGTTTCATGTTGATGAAGTTTCAAATTCTGAAGATAAATTTTCAAAATATCAAAATGAAAACAAGTTAGAAGAGAATACTTTAGGATTACGAAATTAACGAAGTTCTTTTTTAATAATTTGCTAGTATATTAATAATTCGATTTTTTTTCTGCATTTAAAATTTGATGGCCTACTCTACGCTTAGCGGAACTCCCTATTTCTACACTTTAAATTTTAAATCACTTATGGAGATGAAACAGAATTTGCGATACAAAATTTTTCTCATAGTATAGCGTCCCGTTAAAGCTGTTTCTGTATACCGCGGTTTCCCTCATAATATTATTGATTCTTCCTATAGTAAATTAATCTCGCAATCCACCTTATTCTCAAATTCGAACTTTAATAATTTAATTGTTTTATCTTATTATTCTAAAATCAGTTCCTAAATTTTTAAGATTTTGAATTAATTTGAGTTTATTGTCGTTTTCCCCCATGTAAATAAGCTAACTTTTGCCGAGCTTAAAGGCCCTATTGATGACATGAATAGCAATAATTATGTCAATGTAGACTTGCGTACATTTTATTTTATAACCGTCGTTTATCAGTTGATCCTATTTGTCGGGCACGCGTCTACTAATTTTCAACTCCGTAGCCTTGTAATTTTGAACCCGATTCAGAAGACAAAAGAACTCCTGGATCAAGTATTGGAAACATTTGTCTTTGTGAATGACTTTTTGCTGGAACTGATTTGCATTTGCATTACTTGGAAAGGAAAACAACGAAAACTTCCCACGCTTTGCCTGACGGCAAGGAGACTCTAACCCGTAATCCGTCTACCCCTGAGGATATTTTTACGTCAGCACTGTAGCCGGTGCGAGCTGGGTTCGGAATTCTAATCGACCAGCCATCGTTGGGATTCGAACCCGGTTCACTCCATTGGAAGACGAACGCTCTATCCCCTGAGCCACCACTGCTCAGCCTTGCGGTCATTGGACAAATGAAACATACCCTTAACCTTCGACTTAAAGAGCACGAAATATAAGCCCAAAATCAATACATTAACGTATCTTTGATCGTTCTACATGGCTGAAATTCAAATAACAGGTTTGAGTTTCCTTCTGCTAAAATCACTCAACACTGCTCTAGAGCTTCTGAACATGATTTTTGGGAGTAATTATATATAAGTAATTATATATTTTGAAAAATTCTAATAGTTTGAAAAATTCTACGTTATGAAATTTTTATTCTGTTGCACCCTAGGGTACCCGCAAAATCACCTCGCACCTATTTCTCTCCTCACTATTTATTTTCTTGTTCAAGCTTGTTCCTCTGACTCCATTGGTTAAACTACTTTGTACGTGTTTGCCTCTCTTACTTCTTTACCATCTTGCTTGGTGCTTGGACACTGAATGAGATTTTTCTTTACACAGCCGAAAAGATAGTATGTCCTCTAGATTCCTAAAAATATCGAAAAATATACCTTGTTAACAAAAGCCTGAATTGACAAACAGTTGGTTGGTTCTAATGCCACTTGCCATACTAGCAAGCCTGCTTGGTGAAACCGAGCAGATTTAAGGCAGAGGGTGAGCTTCTTGCTTTTCTGTGGCGCCATCTATGGCCAAGAATTCTACTTCTGCCACATCATACGCCACACCTGTTTATAAGGCGGACCCATTCATACATCCATTCATTCATCCACAGATCGTAATTTTAACCCGAATCAGAGAACGATCGATCTCCAATCCAGTACCCCCAGAGGTATTGATTTGTTCTGGAAACATGGAGGACTTTGAGACTCGACAGAATTTTTACGTGCATCAGTCACCAACTACACGGGAAGTCTTCGGCCGGCGGGTTTCGAACCCACGAATTCTCGGACATGGGCCCAGCGCCCTACCGACCAGGCTATCCCGGCCAGTTTGACAAACAGTACAGCAAAATATACAATGTGATAACGAAAAAAAGAAAAAGAACGAGACAATTTTTGGAATATTGGAAAGTGAGTTGTTTATACTGAGCCGTTAAGGGTGTTTCAATTTATTTTTGCTTGTTGATGTGTGTGGTTGATGTGTCAAATATATTTTTTTATAAAAACTATCTCTTCAGTATAGCTTCATTCGTTACAGTCCATTTATGTACTTTTATGTGTGCCTTATTCACTGTGTTTTTTGCTTTAGACAAACTTACGGTTATTTTACACCGTCGAATTCTTTTGAAAATTACACAAATTATGAACACCCTGCTAATAACATGTAGGGCGACCTTTAGCCCTCAAAACTGCTAGCACCCGCAGTGGCATTGATTCCACAAGGTGCTGATAGGTAGTCTGGTACCAAACGCTCACCAACTGATCCTGCAATTCCCTCACATTATGAGAGGGTAGCGTGGCAGCACGAATTTGGTTTTCCAAGTAGGACCACAAATGCTCTATTGGATTAAGGTCAGGTGAATTTGGGGGTCAAGACATGACTTGAAAGTCACCGGAATGTTCCTCGAACCAATTCATGACGATTCGACCCTTATGACATGGTGCATTATCCTGTTGGTAAACACCATCCCCCGCAGGAAAAACTGTTGCCATGAATAGGTGAACCTGGTCTGCAACTATGTTCAAGTAGCTTACAGACGTCAGGGATTGTTCTATGAGGATCATGGGTCCTAATGTGCCCCATGAAAACATTGTTCCTGGGCAGGAAATCATGAAAACCTGGGCGAGCCCATTGTTATAGATGGAGGGTGGTCATAATGTAATGGCTGTTCTGTGTATATACTCTTTTAACAGTTATTCATAGCTGTTAATTTAGGCTTTCCTCATTTAAAGGATGAGGCCTTTTTGCTGATCATGAAAACGATGATTATCATCATTTTTAATAAATCATGTCTGATAATTGAAAATTCATTCGCGAAACATTAGTAGTCGTTAACCCAAAATTGGGTCGGCTGTTCAACGACAGATAAAAATAAAATAAAATATCTGAAAAGATACTTTAAGAAAAGTTAAACAAATATTCAATATTTAAAATGTGTTCTGTTTATAAGTTCAGGCAATTATTTCCTTTTTTTTCCCAATTTTTTTCACTCAATAAATAAAGTATAAGGAAAAAGAAATACAAAGGATCGATTATTCAAAAGAAGAATCCTCCAAAGAATTGAAGATTCAAGAGAAGAAGGAAATCGATTATTCAAGAAACTGCAAAATTTTAACAGAAAATCAAACAGGATTTTTTCATTAAGTTCACCCACTTTTATTAATTGAGAATAGCCAGAGTTCGATATTGTTTTTTTTTATTTCTTCTTCATTTGAATATCAATTTGTGAGCCCAAATGTCATCACATTTGACAAGGATTCTAAAAATATATATTAAGGGTGATCTTTATGGAACACCCTGGTGGCACCCTCTTCCTAATTCAAAAAAACAATTTCATTTGAGGGTTTACTGTTGACAAAAATTTAGTAAAATTAATTGTCGTTATTTACTTTCTTCTCATTAATTTATTAAATACAGAAAATAACAAGATTTAGTGCCGACCGGCCTGTGTAGGGGGCAGGGAACTGTCCTTGCATCCGAAAGGTCCTGGGTTCAAATCCCGGGCAAGGCATGAATGTTTCTCTCTCTCTCTGTGTTCTATGTCCCTTCTCCTTTGTGTGTGAATGTGGCCTGCCCTATTAACGGGTTGTGTGAATGGCGTGGCCATAGATGGCGCCACTGAAAAACAGGACCAATCACACCCCCACTGCCTAAATAGGCATACGACCAGAAGAAAAAAAAACAAGATTTAGTGGTTAATAACAACTACTAATATATTACATTATTTATATAAGAACTAGAACTCTCATTATCAAAAACAGTTAAGTTAAATCATAATTTCTGATAGTTGTTTGGAAACATTAATTGAAGAATTTGTTTATATGATAAAAATATCAAATATTTAGTTAAATAAAAGGTAGAAGTGTTTCTGAAAATACTTATATAATTCCGAAACAATTTATTTATTAAACTTCTTGCAGAATTTCAAATATTTGAAACGAAAGAAGATTATTTATCATTCTTATCCGTTGACAAATGGATGAATAAAATTAAATAGGAAGACTTGCAAAGATTCTTATCTTAAGCAAAGTTATTCAGCATTTTTTTCAAGTTCATTTAAGCAATGTAATTTTTCTAATTCTGTATTATTCATCACTGACGTTATCCAATAAAAACTTTCTGTATTTTTTTAGGTACCTTGAATCCATTTTTAGCTTCACGGCATTCAAACTAGGTAATGACGTATCTTTATAATTAAAATTGAAAAACGACACAATTTCTGTGACATAACTCAGCAATTCTAAAGTACAAAAGTTAAAATTAGGTTCCTAAAAAAACTCAAATTTGAGATTTGTGTCGGTAAATCAAGATTTTGAAACTATTGAATAAATTTGAGTTTTGCAAGAATACTGCTTTGTCATCAATATGGACATCATTTTATAATTCAAGGCCATGAACAAGGCGTTTCCTTTTCCTAACGAACCATAATCTGGTCTACAATTGCTTCCAAAAACGATGCGCAGAAATTAAAATATATCCCTAAAGTAAGTATCCTTTAAATTTTTATTGCGAATTTATTCGAAAAGTATTTTAGTATAGATTATTATTATGGGCATTAGTTTTCTCATTGAGAAAAAAACTCTGATGAAATTACCGTACTGTATGCTGCTGAAATTTCGGGTTAAAAAAAAGAACCATAAATCTGGTTAATAAAACCACAATATTTAAGCCATTCATTTAAAAAAATTTCCCATCATATTCTGGTTTTCAAAATTACAGTTCTTACTTCCATGCATATAGTAAAAATCACGTAATAAAAAATTTAACTTAAACGCATTGCTGGTTTTTGTACCATACTCTAAGACAATGATTCTCAACCACTGTGCAGCGGCACTTTTGTGTGCTGATAAATTTTTAAAATGTGCCGCCAAATACAAGAAATGATACAGTAAAAATTATAATGCTTTTTTTTATTACGAGTAAAGTTTAAATTAAAGAAAAGTGTATATATATATACATTGTCTTGTCTCTGATCATCCTAAAATAAGTTAAAATAAGAAGGAAGTGTTTAAATTGTCTTTGACAATTTTAAAAAATGTTGAAATAAGTAGGAAATTTAATGATTATTAAAATTATTAATTAGCAAAGGAAACCAAACTAAATGTTAACTTTCAAACGGAAATTAAAGCTAATCATTAAAGTAAGCTATGCAATTAATATTTATAAAAGTAAATTAACAAAGGATAACTAACAAAAAATTAAGCTAACAATTAATAATCTGCAAAATAATTAGTTTACAAGAAATCACAAAAAAATATTATTTAATAGCTATAGAAAACAAGCTAACAATTAATAACTAGCAAAAAAATAAATAACCGTTACTAACTAATAAAAAATTAGTCGAAAGAAATACAGTTAATCCCTTAATAAATGTGCTTTTGTAGTACATATTATTTTATTTCGCATTCAAAATTAATATCACAAACTATTTAACGCAGTCTATTATAGGAAAGTAAACAACTTTTAAACTAATTTGTTTCATTGTGTGCCGTCAAATTTCGAAATCGTTCAAAGTATGCCGCCCCCCAAAAAAAGGTTGAGAATCACTGCTCTAAGGTATCATGACCAAATTATATCAAACATTATAAAACCATATATTATTGTTAATTTCACCATAATCATTGCCAAAGCTCTCCGGTTAGAATTACCGAACTCTTTGGTGTTCCCACAGAGTCATACATTTTAATATATTCTGCTTGTTTTAACCATACTTTTTTCTCAGTGTTACTATTGCTTCTATGTAGTAATATTGGTATTAATATACTTCTATGTTTCAAATTAATTAAGAGCGTTGCCCAAGTAATAGTGTAGTTTTTTCCTGCCGATTTAAGCAATAAAGTATGCGAACAACTTTTTTGTATATTTTAGCAAACTGATTGTTGCCAAAATATAACGCTTTTGTATTAGAAATGTCGGCTGCACCACAAGGTTCATTATTCGTTTATTTCATTCACTTTTTTGACGAGTACTAAACAAACCGTGGGAAATTGGAGCATTAACATGGACTACAATTTTATTTTAATAAGGCAAATTTGGAATAATTCTACGAATTTACTTTATAAAGTAAATTCTTAGAACGTCTTCGAATTAAATTTACTAAGTAACATACAATGCTTAGTTTTTAAAAAAAGCTTAATATTATTTAAATGAAATATTTTTGCACGGAGAAAAAATTTTAGTAAAATTACTGTACTATATGGTAAAGACATTTCTGTTAAAAAAAATTTAAAATACATAATTACCGTTAATAAAAACAAAATGTACAGTGTTTGACCCATTCATTTGGCAATTGTTCCATTCATATGGTAACGGTTTGCCGAAACTCAAGCTGCAGTTCTTATTACCACACATTTAGAAAAAGCTACTTTACTGGAAAATAAATTTATCCGAATAAATAGCTTTTATGCCACTCTCTAAGATATCATGATAAATTTACCAAACTTAACCACATTTACCAAATTTTATCACAGATCATGAAACAGTATTTGATAGTTAATTTTATCAAAATCATAACCAAAGGACTATATTCTGGTAGTTTTGACCATACTTTTTCTCTCAGTCTGCCTAAATAGTTCCAAATCTTTTCTAATAACTACCCATGGTGTATAAATATATGAATGCGTGATAAATAATAGTAATAGAGGTGTTTAAGAGTAGTAATCTAAAGAATTTGAGAAGCTGTTTGTTTTTTAAAATCATTTATTGAGTAATTATATTTCATTCTACATGGCTTCATTATTTATTATTTACAACATATGTATGGTTCATGCATGCATTTAAAACACTTTTTCAAACATTTTGTAGTTTGCAATTTAAGTATTTATGCCGTAGTTTATATTTGCGGTCACTTTTATTGTTGAACCTACTTTACTGAAATGTTTTATGAAGTGGTTATAAGTCTGCATCATTGGCTTTTCATATTGCCATGGAAAAAATTTTTTAAAAAAAGTCATTGAAATCTGGAAATTGTTACGTTTCTATACGTTACGCTTCTCTTTCAGCATTTATAAAGAACGCAACCTTCTTCTCGGTAAAATAAAAAATAATATATAATTTCAGTTTTTCCAGTAGTGCCTAATGTTCAAAGAATTAGTTTAAAAGTTTCAGTTAAAAAATTTTTTATTTATATTAAAGGTAAATTAACTGGACGAACTAGTCAATAACTTTGCCAACTATGTAAAATGTTGGTCAGAGTTTTTTGTCCAAATCCTTTATAATAGTACTTAATTCAAAATCTACTCCTTAAAAGAAGCTAAATTGTTTTTGAGGTTGTTTTGAGATTGAAAGATGTAAAAATATACACCTGAGGTAGAAAATGAGGATATGTTTCGCACCTAAAATAACTTCATCAATAACCCTCAACTTCAATCTCATTTGCACCTCACTAAATCAATCTCATATATAGTTCAGCAGTAGTTTTTGTTGATATCGGTGAAATTATTCACATCTCAAACATATTTATTTTCTTGGAATTTTGAAAAAATCAAATGTGCAGCTCAAAAACAATCTCTCTAAGTTGGTTGCTGTAAGGTTGATTTCTATCAACTTCAAAACATCCTCAAGTGGGAATAAAACAACTGCATACACCTTGAGAAGTTTGAATTCAACTTCCAATAAACCTCAAAACAACCGTGATCCCTCGAAACAACCTCAAATAAACCTCAAAACAACCGTGATCCCTCGAAACAACCTCAAATAAACCTTAATTTTTTGTAAAGGATTGATCATCACAGTACTGCTTTGTATCTAGAAGTTCAACCAATGAACAAATCATGTTTCTTTTATTTCTTGGCATTTGTATTGAGAGTACTATTCAATGTAAACAATATAATTTAAAAATAAAAAACCTGTTTAATATCTCTCAAATTTATCTTTATAAGAGGAAAATTTTTCTAATCAATATATTTAGGGAAATACAGCATATTTTTTTATTTTCAAAATATTTTCTCTGAGTGACAAACAGATAACTTAGCCACATATCACACCATAATTTTAATATTTATTAATATATTTCAACTATACTTCTAATCAACAGGAAAACATAGCTAACAATTTTTAAAGTGACCGTCATTACCCTAGAAGTATACCCAGATAGCAAAATAAGGTTTTTTTCCACTCAGCAAAAACCTTTTACTGTAAACTTAAAAAGATTTGTAAGGCAGTTTACGTGTAAACCTCTTCTAACCTTAAAACGGATCTGTAACAATCTGATCTATTCTACGCAAATTACCCTAATCCGAAACCTTAGAAAACAATCTTCAATATAAAAACCTCATATTGAGGTTATTCAGGGTTTTCAAGCGTGAAAAATCATTTAACCCTTTGCTTACGGTGTACCGTACTCTACCTAATCTAAATTATTAAATAAATACTATTCGAAAATACTATTTTTCTCCTTTAAAAAATAATAGTTTTATATTATGGAATCTGTATCCTTTAAAACTATATATTTGTGTTGTGAAACTAATGTGAAATTTCTATATAGATACCCAGATATCGAAATAAGGTTTTATTTTCGCTTAGCAAAAACCCTTCAATGTAAGATCGAAGAAAGGCTTTTATGCGGTTTACGTGTAAACCTTCTAATCTTAAAGCGAGATGCATTACAAACTGCTCTATTCTACGCGCATTACCCTAATCCAAAACTTTTGAAAACAACCTTCTATATAAAAGCCTTAAATCATGGTTGTCTTAGGGTTTTCAAGCGTGAAAAAATCCTTGAATAAAGCTAGTTTTAAGGTGAAAATAATCTTAAATTTAGGTAATAATAAGGTTTCTTCTCGCCAAGTCTCGTATGCTCAGCTAAAATCCATCTTGTCATGAAATTTTAATGGATAATGCAATTTGATCCTTTTGCTAGTGTGACGTCAGCTGAAAACGTCATTGTGTACCTAAGTGACAATGCTTTTTAAAAAAACTTTAAAAAAAACAATTTTTGATCCTTTTAGGATGAAAGGTTTACAACTGCAATATTTTTGCTTTCTTGAAAAAAGGTTTTTAGTGCAAACATTTTCGTGACAATAAAGAGAAAACTCAGACACAAGGTTGCCGTAAGGTTATATACTTTCTGGGATAGCTGTAAACATGTTATAAATTATTTTTATGAGTCGCTACTCACCGACTGATATTTAGTTTCGCTCCTTGCTCCAGATGATACAAAAAATTCTGAGGTTTAACTCAAATTTTTGTCTCCAGGAGGAATCTAACAACGGAAAAAACTTCGGATTCAACCGGGAGAATAATGCGGCCTTTCTCGTGGTGTAACTAAGTCTCAAAAACTATTTTTGGCCCATTTTGAGTGTCTTCAACTCTGACTGTTGGAGCAGAAACTGGTTTGAATGTCCAATTTTGATTTCCAGGGAACATTTGCAACCATAAAAGTATAACACCTTCCAAAATGAGTGTTCAATATACTAGTAATATGAATATTTGGTGTCAAAATTTCGTCCAAGTTATTTCTTTCTAAACAGTGGAGTAGAAGGGAAAGTTTACGATATTCTAGACGTTTCATAAGAAGATAAAATTATCACTGATTTAATTTAAAAAATAAAACACGCGATATTTTTGTGTGTTTTTTTATCAATAGAAAATTCCAGCTTCGATAGAGTAAGAGAAATCTAGCACAAAATTTTAGAATCTGCTTAGAATTTCATCAAAAAATGTCAAAAGAAGAATTATTTCACAACAAATTTGATACCTTTTTTTATCAAAATAAGTTGCCTAGATTATTTAACGTACAAAAATATTTTCAAATTCCTTATTAGAAATTAGATGAAAATTTATAATATATCTGGAAAAAAAATATTTAAAGTTTAATAAATATAATAAATGTATCAATTACTTGAAAATGTTATTTTGTAATTGTAATGAGCATTTAAAGGTGCAGGACACAAATTGGGGACTGCAGGACACTGGAAACTCTTCATGTTTGGAAGGAAATAAAGGAAATACTGCGATGTCAGCGTTGAGACTCGAAGCCCCGTTCAGTCGGTCATGAGACTGACAGATTATTTTCTTGCAGCTGGGTACTGACTATTGGCAGTACCCAGCTGCAAGAAAATAAGTAACTTTATTAAAAGAGCTTAGTTGGTGCGATATAATTCTGGATTCATTGTCAAGCACACCGTTCCATGCGTTTGACAATGATTCCGTGAATGCCCAGAGATACAAGCAGGAGGTTCTAGAGCCCTCTGTGCGTCTTTTCAGGGGCGCTGTTGGCCCTGAGTTCATTTTTATGGACGACAATGCGCGACCACATAGGGCTCTCATGGTTGATGAATATCTGGAAAGCGAGGATATTCAACGAAAGGATTGGCCAGCCAAATCCCCTGACCTGAATCCTATTAAACATGCTTGGGATGCTCTTGGGAGAGCTATTGCGATGCGCCAACCTCCCCCCAGAACCATTCTGGAGTTAAAAATTGCTCTGGTGGAAGAATGGGAGGGTCTTCCACAAGTCCTCCTTAACTCCCTTATTAAGAGCATGCATACTCGTTGTGCATGCTGTCTGTCTGTCAGGGGCAACCATACACCATACTAGAGGCAACACACACTGTACAAGCCTCACTTTTGTTGTCATATTTTATCCTTAAGTTCAGACTACATTGGATTTATTGGCAATAGGTCTTGCCAGTGAATGGCACTTCCATTTTTTTTGCATACTTTATTATCATGGAATAAGCTATATCCATACCAAATTTCATTTATTTATATTCGGTATTTTTTGAGATATTTGGGAAAATGCCTTCCATCTCTTAATTTCGTCGACCAGTGTAGCTAACTGTTCAAATACCATCTTATTTATGAGTATTTGACTATTTTGTTTGAATAGCCTAAAATTAATTAAACAAACTTTTATTTAACCGTTTTTTAGCGAAATTTCAAACAGTGTACATTATAATAATAAAATTAACTTAAATTCAAATGGTAACATTCAAACAATTAATTTGTAAATAGTTAAGAGCACGATATTGCATTTCAACTATCTCAAGTAATTAAATTGTTTTCAGATGAAGATGCTAATGATTTCCTTTTCAATAATCGCCTCAGGAATAATTCTCAGCTGTATTAATGCTAGTCCTGCATTGAAAAGAAGCAACCGAGTTTCAAGGGAAACACTTCCTCTTTTCAAACTGCTCAAAATTTCAACAGATTTTTATAATACAGCTGGACATATGTACAAAACTGCAAAGGATGGACTTCAAATACCAATCAATATCGCTAATACAGCAATGACCATAGCGCTGGCTCCATTTCGCACCGCTAATAGTCTTGTAAATATGGTTGCTTAAGATATCCGAAAAACTCAAAATTTTTCTAATCAGTAACCAAGTAAAATAATGTAATACGTTGACAAATATTTCCCTACAAAGCTTCAAGAAGTGTTCTAAATTGACTTCTCACCAAACTTCGATTGTTATTGAAACTTGTATTAATGAACAGAAATGAAATAAACAAAAGTAGATTAAATGTAATAAATAAAAATTGATATGAACTCGAAAAAAAATATTTATTTTACAACCACACATGACAATATATGAATATTTCCTATACATGAATATAAAACTTTTGATGCTGTTTCGTTTTAGAATTATGTTTTCATGATAATAATTTTAATGAAAAAAGTCAAAAGACGCTTCTCACCAAATATTGCAGTCTGTTATTACATTACATTATTGTCTAAATATTGCATGTCATTATTTTATGTTCCTTCCTGAATATTGTCTTAGGCCTAACAGTCTCTTAAGCCTAAGATTTGATTACTTATAAATTATACCTGAAATCTATAAACTATTTGTAATTAGTAAAAGTTGATGAAAATCTAAAGAATTTTATTTAACTTAAGTGTATGCATCTTATGCTTTTAATAAATTCTCTGAGTTATTCGTTGTTGTCTATTCTATGAACAATGTTTTTTTTTAATTACACCCAATATCGTTTGATAAAATCTAATACGCAAACATAATGTATTTAAAAATGTAATTCTGTTTCAATATATAGAAGAAACTCTTTTCTTGTTCTTTATTTATTATTAGCATCTTACATGGATTTGAAAGTTTTTAGTTAAACTTCATAAGAACCAACAAATATAATTTCATGTAAAGATATCTAGTAATAAATAAGGGGTGTAGTTTCAGTTTCCTGTATGAAGAAATTTTAAAGCATATGTAAGATATTAGTAAAAACGAAAAACTATCATCTTAGATCTCTTTCAAAAATACTTTATAAGCTGTACAAAAAACTCAAATTACATCCATTATTTATTGTTTCAAATATTTTGCATACTTAATAACTTGCAATATTTTAGGTCAACTGCTAATCTTTAAAAGGAATAACTTGAATACTTGTAAAAACTAATGGTTTAATTTATTATAATTTTATATTATGTTACCTATATAACTTGTTTAGAGTTACAACCAAATAAAAAAATATTTATGTTCACAAAAATTTTGGATTTTAATTTTTATCTTGAACCATTTTTATTAATTAGTTTATAATTGTATGCATAAAACAATTATGACTCATTTAATGATGTAATTAATAACAATGTTATAATTTAAAAAGGAGAAAAAATAAACTTATTTGTAAGTAACTAGATTCTTTATTTTTTCGTATGAATATTAGCGATTTTAAGTGCGATTATATTTGCGAAAATTTATTTATTTTTGTAAAAAAAAACTTTGGAGACATGTAGATCTCTCAAATATTTTATAAATTATTCTTAAAAAAATTTTTTTGACAGATTCAATGTGCATGAAAAAATCCAAATCAGGTGATGAAAAAAATCAATTTAAGTGAAAAAATAATTATCATACAATGATAAAAATCTGTATTAAATTTTATATTTATTCGTGTAAAAAATTCTAACAAAAATTACATAGCGTGATGTCATGTGAAAATATAGAGTCAATAGAAGTTAATTGGTTGAAATTTAAAATGAAAAGCGTTATCTATGCAATATTTCATCAAAATCTACAAATAAAACAATGTCGTAATTTCTTGGCTGAATGTTCTGAAAAGTATACTGCCATTACAGCATTTTGTTTCAAATTTAATATTGTTATTCAGTATTCAAAATTTTTATGGGTAAACTTGAGTTTAATGGTAAAATAGATTTGATAACTTTTCACTTCGGTTAATTAATAAGCTTTGACAGACGGTCAAGATATCGCACAGCAGTTTTTGAACAATAGTTTTTTGTTGTTTCTGTTAATAGTAAGCCATGGTCAACGGTTTACTGAAATAAAAACTAAATAAAATTGCTAGCAAGGATTTTCGTATAAATATTTTTATTATTCATTTGTTAATTTTTTGCGTAAATTAGTTTTTAGAAAGTGAAATACCGACTAAATTTGTTTTCAGATGAATTTCAAATAAGTGCTGGTTTCAATCCTCATTGGTGGTTTGCTATTTTGCTGAATTTTGTGAAAAACACTTTCTTTATTTCAACTTTTTTTGGGGCAAAGTCAGGTTTTTTACATGATACAATACAAACTCAACATTAATAGTTCTCTATTTT
Organism: Parasteatoda tepidariorum; assembly: GCF_043381705.1. NCBI lineage: Eukaryota > Metazoa > Arthropoda > Arachnida > Araneae > Theridiidae > Parasteatoda > Parasteatoda tepidariorum. The sequence continues at coordinate 27,099,884 of NC_092211.1, read as the reverse complement.
ATTAACAAAAAATATTGTATATATTCTTCGCTTTCATTTGTTTATTTTGTGTGTGCAAAGTAATGTTTTTCACATGATACAATACAAACTCATCATTGATATCTAGCTGGTAAGACAGAAACATTTCGTATTTTTTTTATATTTATATATTCATTATTATTTTTTGTGCAAAAGTCATGTTTTTCATTTCATGCAATACAAACTCAACATTGATAGTTTGCTATTTTACTAACAGAAAATATTACATAAATACTTTTTACATTGTATAAATACTTTTTATATTGTATAAATACTTTTTTTCTGTTTCATTTGTTCATTTTTCATGTGCAAGAAAAAGTAATATTTTTCACATGACTTAATACAAACTCATCATTGTTGGTTTGTTTTCTTTTCTGTCAAAAAATGTTGTATAAATAATTTTTTCGATTTCATATTATTTTTTATTTTTTTAAACAAAGTGATGTTTTTCACATGATAGAATACAAACTTGGTTTGCTAATAAGATGACAAAAAATTTGATATTTCAATTTTTTTTCTTATTTATTTTTTGCAAAGTATTTTTTTATATGATGTAATACAAACAACTCATCATTTACGGTTTGCTATTTTGCTGACGAAACATTTTGTGTAAATATACATTTTTAATTTACTTTTTCTGTTCAAAGTAATGTTTTTCAAATAATACAAAAAAACAATACAAACAACTCATTGATGATTTGCTACTCTGTTGACAAAAATTTTAATATTTTTTTTTTCTATTTCATTTATTTATTTTTTGTGTGCAAAGAAATATTTCTCACATGATGCAATACAAACTCAACTTGTTTTCAGATGAACTTGAAATTATTGTTTGCTTTGATCATCATTGATGGTTTGCTATTTAATTGTGTCCTTGCTCTTCCCACTCTGAAGCGAAGCAACCGAGCGGCGACTCTGTCACTTTCTAAAACACTCACACTTGTCAAAGATTTTTATCAAACGGCTAAAGATTTCAATAAAGCTCTGAGAGATGGAATGCAGCTCATGGGAAACATCAGGAATACATTAACAGCCATCACATCAGCTCCTTATCGCGTCACTCAAAATCTATTAGATAGGATTCAGGAAACTGTTAATTTCGGGCTCAGTTTGCCTGGTGAAATCGGAAATTTTATTGCAAATGAACTGGCAAATACTGTAATGCTACCCTATACTACTACTAGGTATTTGCTGAGCTGGATTGGACTCTAATCTGGAATATAGGAACAGGTTTTGATTTAACTCTGTTTCTTTTACACCAAAAACAAAAGAAACTCAATAAATAAAACTACAGATAAAATTGATTTTCAAATGGATGTTCTACTGTGCAAATAATTACATTTTTGATGACAATACGGACAGCAAAAACTTCCTCGAATCGAATTATTGCAATTGAATTATTCTTATTTGGAGAAAAAAGATGCAAACAATGTTTCAAGAACCAAGTTTGTTACCCTATACAATTATAAAATATTTTTTGACTGGATTGGATTTTTATTTAGAAAATAAGAAAATTAATTGACTTTACTTTCTCAAAAATAAAACATGAAGAGCTCAGTACGTGCAGTTTTAATACAATTGTTTATTGCATATTTAGTAGTACAAATAATATTGCGTTGGATGCCTTAAATGTTGAGTTTCTTACGACGGATATCTTAAAAGTAATTCTCACAACAAGAGAGGATTACTTGTAAATTATTTATTCTATTGTGCCATAGTACAATCCATATGAAAAAAAGTAAAGCTGAGGAAGCTTGCGCGCAATTGTGCAAACTAATAAAAGAAATAATATTTAGCTAAATTAACTATTAATAATGTTGACTGCATTTGTTTTTAGTCATTTTCCTCATTATTTTGCTGTTATGCTTTAATTTTAAACATTATCTGTAATAAAACCAAGAAAGCTCTGTCTCACATTCTAACAGGGGGGGGGGAGTTGAAGAGATTGCACTTAGGGGTAGGATAGATCATTCTTATCAATAATAGCTACAATTAAAACGTTAAAAATATTAATTGCACTTAAATAAAATTGTTATAAGGATTATGTAAATAAATATCATTCCATTAAAAGTCAATATTTCAACTTTATTATAGAACCAGAAAAAAGAAAATAATTAATTATTTTAAAAAAAAATTAGGATCAGAAAAATATTAACTCTTTCTTAAGAGGATTGGCGACCTTTGGAAAGCCGACATATTTTGTCCGGATTCTTTTTCTTTTTTTTGTGAACCGAGAAAATAAAATTCAGGTACAATTACCGCACTGTATAGCAAAGACATTTCTGCTTAAAAAATATGTATATCTAGTAAATTAAAAAAAAAATTTATAGTATTTAAACTGTTCATTTAGTAGTTTCTCTAGAACGGTTCACCAAATTTTATAGCTCATTAGAAAACCATATTTTGTAAGTAATTTTACCAAAATCATTATCAAAGCGCTTCAGTAAAAATTGCCGAGCTTTTTTGGTGTAACCATAGAGCCCGAAACATGGTAAATTGTATCATAACATGGTAAATTGTGGTAAATTGTATCAAACATGGTAAATTGAATCATATTCTGGTTGTTTTGACCGTGGTTTTTTTCTCAGCTTGCGTAATCTTTCCCAGAGGAGGAAATATTCCACATATGTCCTAGCATATGAGCAATGCTCGCCATTTCTCTTAAGTAGCAAACGCGCAAACTCTTCAGCTTGGATAGGAGAGATGGTTCTGCCTTTTATTTAAATAACTCCAATTCTTGAAACTATGTACCAATATGCATCTGTGTACTCACTTTTAATCATGGTCCACAGCTTGCGAGAAATAGTTTAATTGTCACATCTCTTACACATCTAGCATTCCCTATAAAATAAGAGGAAAAGCAATGAAAATCCAGACTTGCTTTGGTAAAACAATATAAAATAGCTTTCTCTTATATTGTACGCTCGAAGTAATCAACTTACTCATCCAAATATAGACTGCAATACTGCTCCTGTGCAAATACACTATTAGAATTTTCATTCTGAAATTATGGTAAAATAACCAGTTGCAATCTGTCCATCTAATTAACCGTAAAGTTTACGGAAAAGAACTTTTTTGACATTTACGGATTTAGACAACTAGTGTGGTTAAAAAATTATGATTACAAAGCTATACGGTGTTTCAACCATTTTCAACTAACATGGATTCAAAACAGTAACAAAGACATTTAACTGGACATAAGAGCTGGGTTATGGGCATTGGAGAGTGAAGGACACGAATTGGGGAGTGCAGTACACTGGAAGCTCTTCATGTGTTGAAGAGAACAGACAATATATTGTAGTGTGAACACTGGAACTCGAACTCCTGTTCTGTCAGTCAATAGACTGAGAGATTAGCCTTATTGGCTATGATATCTATGTAGTTACAAGAAACTAAGTGGCTTCATTAGGTGAGCTCAGTTGGTGTGATAAAATTCTAGTTGCTTAACTGTATTAGGTAAAAACATTTAATAAACGTTTTTTTTTCTCAGTAAACAGTTTGAATACTGTTCGCATGCGACTTGAATACTTATTGATGGTTAGTTGACTGTTTTGTTTGATTAGGGTAAAATAACAATTAAATGAATTGTTATCAAACCATTTACCGAGAAATTCCTAACAGTGTACCCGGAATCGCAGCGAATGTGTTGTACTCATTCCCCCTCTCCTACTCGGGAGCAATCTCTCCTAGCTTTTCCTTATATAAAGTAAATGAGACGACAATAAAGTTTTATATTTCTATCAAAATATGCTTTCAAAAGGCGTAAAAGAATGTAAATATATTTACTATGCTATTTGTGTTCCAAAAATTTTGCAATGAATTTTGATAATTGAGCAACTAAATACTGGCAAATAAACTAGTAAAGACTATAATAGTTGTTGTTGGTTTGTTTATTTATTTATTCCATTATTTATTTGCAGTTTATAATTTGAAGTGGTTCAAATAAGGCTAGATTTCAATTCCCATTTTTGAAATTACAAAAATGTTTTATAACTGATAAAATAAAAAAGTTTCAAAATAATTGATCTTAGCCAAATATTTGCCCTTTAAAAAAATTTGTTTTTTTATCCTACTAAAAACCCTGAAGAACAAAATTCAATTTCATCTGACCGCAGAACAATTTGATGAAGATCAAATTAAAAATGATAGACTAGTAAAGTTAATAAGTTTCTCACTAACATGTTTTTTTTCATTAAAAAACCCCAATTAAATACAAAGCAGTAAATGAAGACAAAAAACAAACAGACACAGAAGAAATGAAATGAACGAAACAATTTTGGATTTCTAGTCCCATGTCTGTGACTTCAAAATTAAATTTAACTATTGTGATAAAAAAAAAGAAAATTTGAAAAAAAATACCTTCTAAGGTAAAAAAGTAGCCTTTATATAGGTAAAAAAGTAACTTTTTAGGTTACTGCTTAACCAAATTTATTAATACTTTCTCAATCAATGATCAAGGATTAATCCAATTTGCAATTCTATATAAAATTTTACTTAGTTCTAATAGCATAAAACAATCTGCGTCGAACATTTCGAATGAATATAAAAATAATCTGAAATTGCATCTTCGAAATCAAGTTTAAATACGCCAAAGATTATATACAGATTTGACTAGAAAATATTCCTTTATTGTATTTAAAGATATTTTCATCGTCATTTGATCAGAGTACTTACACGTTTCATCTATATTCTCTACTTCATTTTTATGAAGTTTAATATTGATTTTATGCACAAATTTCCTTGTAGCTTGTCATAAATCATCGCAAAAATTATTAAAGCAAAAATGGAAACTACTTCATTATGGATGCTACATAGCACATATTTTATCGAGATTTATGCATAAATATGTACTGTGTCAACAAAGATTTCAAGCAATTTTTAAATAAGATTTAAAATCTAGATATTTTACTTTGAAGCTTTGCATTGAAAAGCAATTTGCACAATGAACAGTGAAATAAGAGGAATTTTAATTGCGTAGTTGATTGTAGCAAGCATTTTTTATTTAAATTTAGATATGACTAATTGCATTTCTGAAAAGTTATGCAGTTGATCATCAGGTTATATAATTCCGAATTTTGTTTTGAACATTTGATATCATATGAATTCATAATATTAAAAATTTAGCTGATATTTAAGAAACTTTAATTTTCGAGACTATCAGAATATGGTAAGATTTATCTTGTTTTTGGCTCTATGGGAACACCAAAGGGGACAAACAATTTTACAAAAATGCTTTTGTAATGGCCTATGTAAAATTAACAATAAAATATGGTTTTACTGTAATGCTGTTTGACAGTAGCTAAGGTAAAATTGGGTAATTTTGTCATTATACCCTACAGTATAGCATAAAAATTTATTCTGCATTTACTTTTCAGTTTTGTATTTTTCATTAAATGTATGGTAATACGAACTATAATTTGGAAAATTTAGAATTTCTGGTAAACCGTTACAATCCGAACGGAAAAATTACCGTATGAATGGTTTAAGCACCGTATATTTTGGTTTCATTACTAGAACTTTGTTTACTTACTTACTTTATTACTATGGTTTTTACCATAAATGTCATTACCATACACGTAGGGTAATTTTACCAGAATTTTATTTCTCCGTGTATAATTTAGCTAATATTTATATGATACGTATTTATAATATTATAATAATTCAGCTGGTGTTTATATGCCATATATTTACGATAGTAAAATGTTTAATTTATAGCCTATTATCAATTGGAAAATTTCATATAACTTCTGGCAATATAAATACCAGCTTATTTCTTTAATTGTATTGAAACTCTCGCAAATTAAACGCATTTGATCAATTTAGGAATATTCGATAAACTTAAAACGTCTTATTTTTGAGAATTCATATGGAGATATAAATCTAGACAATAAGAGGATAACTATTATGGTTACGAGGGATGATGTAAGTCACATAATTTATTAATAAGTAGAGTAGTTAATAAGTTTCGCATGAAAAAATATACTTAACACAATATGGAACTTCTTGAGTAAATAATTTTGTTCAAGGATTTTTTAAGTGACATTTAAATAAATATCGAGACTAAGTATAACAGCAGTAGGCAGCTGTTTACAAAATACATTCACCCATTACATTTTTAAGGGATTTCTTTGCAGCTTTTTTGCCTTCACTTAAAATATCGTCAATTCGAAGAAAAACTTTATTTTTATTTCTCAAGTTTAGTAACTTTAATTTTAGTTTAGTTTCTCTTGTTCTTGATGCAAATATTTATTTTCTTTTATTATTTTTTAAATTTTGTTGCCATTTTTTAACTTTGGTCATTATTTTTTAACTTTATTTATTATATTTTGTTGTCATTTTTTTATAAATGTATTTTGTTATTATTTTTGTTATTACTTTTTTATTATTTTTTGTTATTATTTCTTTTCCAAATGTGGCTACATTTTTTGCGTATACGCTGAGGGAAAAAACATGATCATCAAACAACCAGAATGTTATAAAACGTAAAGCTTTGCTGAACACGCTAAACATATGCTTACCACGTATAAACAAACATTTTTAACAGAAATGTCATTACTATGCAGTAGGAAAATTATACCAGAATGTTACAATTATCAAATCATTAAAATCAGAATGTTATTAGGAGCTCAAACAATGTAGTGTTGGAGTAAATTTTTGAATGTTAAAATTTTAAAGCTACAAGCTTTTTTAACATTTTGATCCTTTTTCAAAATTATCTAGGGAGTCTTGGTTGAATATGGAAAAAATTAACTGTACAGTCATGAACACTGTTCGGAATTAATTCACTACAAGTAATGAAATTACTGTAGTCATTAGTTTGTAGTGTAATGCGCTTCCTTTTGAAAACAGTAATGTAGTAAATAGCGTAACGCAAAAAGCTACTAGATGTAGCAATTTCTTGCAACTACGTTCAACATTGGCTTAGTAAGGAAACAAGTTTCAAACACAAGTCATTTTTTCGAATCAAATTGGTGCAAATCTTACAGAAATCCATCAACGAACGTAATGAGAAAGTCTTTGATATTTTTTTTTCAATTAAATTGACCTAATCAATTTAACAAACCAGCAGTCTTCTTCGCTTAGCAAAATTGGTTTTTGCATGTTAATGTATAGAGGAATAGCGTATAGGCGGGAAACATGCTCCCAATTTTGCCCTTTTTTGCTAAACCGCCAGTGAGTTAAATTTGACATTTAATGCTATGAAAGTCTTAATAAATGTAAGGATGAAAGAAATCATTAATAAAAAATAAACCAGCTAATTTATTTTTCTAAACCATTTTCACGAATTTTAAATATTTTTCAATATGCAAATTTCCTTTATGCATTCTTTCAATATGCATTTTTCTTTTAATTGTGTACATGAGTGTAAATTGAATCCCCCCACCTAAAAATAGTTAAGTAGAAAATTGATTGTACATTTTTTTTTAAATAATTGTACTACTTTTGCATAGCTAACTACATTTGTAATACAATACTTGTATTTAACTACAAAAAATTTTAGTTTTTCAGACTACAGGTCATAAATAACTATTACAAACTCACAACCGATAAGAATAGCATATTATTTGCTCAAAAACGTTACTTTATGCGAAAGCAATGCCTTCGAAGTATGGGTTTCATATAGCAGAAAACTGACAGAACGGACAGAAAAGAATTGCAAATGACCATATTATATACAGATGAGCACAACCTCTTATCAAACCTAATTTCATTTGTTTTAATGTCATTTTGTACTTTTTATTTTACTAAGCTTTGCAAATATTCTTATGGTAAAACGTTTGTTACTTCTTTTTTATTACAGATGGATACGAAACAAAAACTAATTGCGATTTTGGTGTTTGGAATCCTCCTAAGTTTCGCCACTGCTAATCCTATTGTGGAAAGAAGCAACCGAATAACAAGAGAAGTTAAGTTCTCCTTTTCCAAAATCATGAAGGTCATGTCAGATTTTTATAAGATTTCCCGGGATTTTCAGAAAACAGTCAGAGATGGAGCTCAAATACCAAAAGACATGAAAGATACGACGACGACAATAGTGATGGCTCCTTACCGTACCACTACTAGTATGCTACATTGGTTTGGTAGCTTGTTTTGAATAAAAAGAAATAAATTACACATTATGTTTACTGTTTCATTTAAGTACTTCGAAACTGTATTATTATGCGAACTTAAAAATTTCGTAATCCGAACTAATCAGTTATTAATTCATTTCATTCATTAATGACTGATTAGTTCGGATTACAAAATTTCAGGATTGAAGAAACTGATTATTTTGGATTATTAATAAATTTCATTAATTAATTTCATTAAATAATTTCATTAATTAATTTCATTAATTAATTTCATAAGTGACTGATTAGTTTGGACTATTAATTAATTTCATTAATTAATTTCATAAGTGACTGATTAGTTTGGATTATTAATTAATTTCATTAATTACGTATTTTCTTAATTAAACAGTAACGATTTCCAAATAATACCACAACAACAATGGCTGTCAGTTTCAACACACTTAATTCTGTTTTGAAAAGACGCAGTCAAGTCACAAGAAAAGTTTATTCCTCTTTTTCCAGTAATGTCAGATTTTTAGAAGACGCCCCTAAGATCTTTAAAAAAAATGTGAAAAAATTAATAGACATGAGAGATATGGCAGTAAAAATAATGCTGAATCCTTATTGCACATAATATGCTTCAATTGGTTTTGAAGATAATAAATACATAATGTTTATTTTTTTCCATTAAAACTTAAAATTACGTTATTTTGCACAAATACGAGAAACAGATATTTTAATCGTCAGCTGTTAATCAAATAGATATCCTTTCTTAACTGCACTGTAACAATTTCTTAAAAAATAACTGAATAAAGTAAAGGAAACTCCCAAACTAATTTTGAAGCTAATAATACTATCGACTTGGTTTTAATCTCATTCGGCTTAAAACAATGCATAGGATTCAATTTTTATGTGTCTTTTCAATCACTTTTGTCAAATATTTTATTAAAATCCATTATAACCGTATCAATTAAAAACGGTAAACATAATTTGATACACATAGCAAAAAAGCCCAAACAGTTCCATCTAATATATGATATCTAATAAACTCAACTTTTAAATATATATATATANATTCTTGCGTTTTGACATCCTAAAGATCCAAATACAGTAAATATATATATATATATATATATATAGAGTGAGAGAGAGAGAAATAGATAGATATCATACTATATGGTATGGTAATTAAATTTCTTACATTTCTTGTAAAAAGAAATCTAATTCTGGTAATTAAACCCAAAATATGCGGTATTTAAACCATTCAGTTGATAATGCTGCTAGTTCTCAGCTGGTAGTTCTGGTTTTGAAAATTATAGTTCTCATTACTACAGAGTAGTAAAAGATACTAAACTAAAAAGTAAATTTAAGAGAAAACAGTTTTTATTCAGCATTCTAAAATATCATGATAAAATTAAGCAATTTTGCCACATTTACTTAATTTTCTCACAGATTATAAAACCATATTTTATTGTTAATTTTACCAAATTATTACCAAAGCACTACAGTATATTTACTGTAGTGCTTTACCGATCTTTTTGGTGTTCTCTTATAGAACCAAAAGCACGATAAATTTTTCTATTTTCTAGTAGTTTGGGCCACAATTTTTTTCTCAGTATAACATTATTGAATAACTATTTTTTTTTCAAAGTTACACATTTCAATGTTACCCATGTATACAATGTTCAGTTACACATTCAAATGAGTTTAGAGTTTAGAACGTTTTATAAAATGTATGATTAAAGCAAAAAAATCATAAACAAAATGTTTTAAATACGCAATACACAAACTCTGAAGAATAAAATTCTCCGATTTATTTTTTTCCTGTCCCCATCATTTCAACAGCAAACTCAGTGAACATTATTTCTTTGATAGTGAAGCTTATTTTGCCTTAAAAAAATAAAGAGTTCTTCAGTTCTTTGAAGAGTGAGCGACAAACATTTAAGGTAAAGTTTTCTTTTTGTTCGGTTATAAAAAAATTAAGTTTTTTGTCCCACTTTAATCTTATTCTCCATCTAAATGAAATTTTAAAAAAAGTGTTAGATTTCAGATATGCTCCAGGAGAACTTTATGATTGGATATTGCTTAAATTAATGTTGGCTGTCATTTATATAACCAGCTTCATTTACAAAGAATGACGTGCATTTAAACTTTCTTTTATAGAACTAGAATAAGTCAATTTTATTTTACAAGCTTAAATCAAATAGAAAACATCAATCAATTAATTTTATAATATTACAATTGATTTTTAGAACATTACAGTTACGCTAACATTACTCATTTTCACATCCCTTTGCTTTTCTGCAAATCATAGAATATAATCGTATTTTCCATTTATACACTTAAAAAATCGTCTACGTTGCATTAGTTACGATGAAACAGATAGATAAATTTATCATTATAACCACGTCATGTTTTTTTTTCTTTAAAAAATTCCTCAAAAACTTTTCTTAAATATTTTCCTGATTAAAAATAGAATATTACGCTAATAATACTTTCAGTACATTTTATTATAAAATGAACTAAAAACAAAAAAATTAAAAAATTTCATTTCACAACTTTAAATAACTGAAATATGCGTTAAAATCTTCATAACACTATAACTCAGAGGGAAAAAATGGACTTCATGAAAAAGATGGTTAATGATTGTTCGGTACTTTTCATGCTGGTAAAAGTTTTTTATTAATTTTTGTTGCATCAATTAATCCAAAAAAGGGATCTGCAAAACATCTGTGAACAGCTAATTAATATATCATTAGCAATAGCTGAATATTTTTAATAACTAATAAGATTTTTTTTACACCCGTCGTTGAACAGCAGACCCAATTTTGGGTTTAGGACAACTAATGTTCAACTCCGTAGCCATATAATTTTGAACCAACCCAGAAGACGAAGAAACTCCTGGATCAGTACCCAAGAGGTATTGATTTATTATACGAACATGGAGGACTTTGCGACTAGACAGATTTAACATGCATCATTCACCATTTAGTACACGGGGACTCTTCGGCCGGTCTGGGATCGAACTCACGAACTCCTGGACATGGGCCGAGTGCCCTACCAACCAGACTATCCCGGCCCAACTATGAAGGCTTATGCTAATTTTTACTATAGTATAAATGTTTAGTTTTTTTAGAATGCTGAAACTATAACTTTTTACATTTAAATTTCAGAAATTCACGCATACTTTTTTCATTAAAAATGTAATTAATCAAATTCTTAACAATAAAATAAAGAGTTCGTCTGTCAATCTCGCTCTTAACTCAAGAACAATTTATGCTAGCAGCCTGAAATTCATACAATTGGTGGAAGGGGTAATTTCAGTCGCGTTGTTCTAAGATTTCAATTACATCTTTCGAATGAGACATTTGAAAAAAAGAATTCTTTTCATCCCTTGCCCATTCTTGAATGCCATCTAGCCATTGTTTTAAATTAAACTGTAGATAATTCTAATTTATCCGATATTATAAACCATAGCATCAAGGATGTCAACTAGCTTATAGCTTTCATTAAAAATCAAAAGAATTCATTGCTTGTTCTTAAATATTTGATTGGGTATTTGCAACTCAAGAAGAAGTGAAGTCATGTCAGATAAACTTAAATGAACTTTAATAGATTACGTCACTGAATTAGTACTCCTAAAATTATCTGAAACCAAGTGTTTATTCTGCTATTGCGTTTACAACATGTTTTAATAAAACTAAATAATTTAATATCAGCAATAAATAAAATAAAGTAAATTGTGCTCAAAGACAAAAATGATGAAAATTCGTTTCAGAAATTCAGTATTAATATGTTTCAGAAAAACGAAAAAAATCTCCATGCTATTTTTGACGTCAAAAATGCTTGATTAATTTTGGTAACGGCTACTATTGAAATAAAAAAAATAATTTGTTTAATATAACGCGAAATTAATTATGAATTTATACTTTTTCGTTTAGAAGAAGCATAATCGCCATGCTACTATTGACGCCAATAACAATTAATTAATTTTAGAAACAGATACTATTTGAAACAAACAAATTAGTCATGAGCTGAAAAGCAAAACTAATCCAGAAATGGTTCTAGTTAGTTTAGAAGGAAGCTTAAAAAATATTATACTCTAATTGATATCAATGATGCTTAAGAAATGTTTGTAAGAAGTACTAATTGAAACGAAGCAAAAAATGAGCTATATTCCAGAAAATTCATTAAAAATTGGTACTGTTTCGTTCAAGAGAAAAGTAAAAAAATCCCTTTATTATTTTTTGATGCCAATAATTTTCGTAATAACGATGAATTTATATAATAAGTACTAATTGGAATAAAAATAATCTATGAACTAAAACACAAAATTAATATAATAATAATAATAATAATAATAATTGAGATATGGTACGAATTCGTTCAGGATAAATGCAAAAAAAAAAAACTCATACTATCATTTACGTTAATAATGCTTTACTAGTTTTGGTAATATGTACTACAGCCTATATGGTAATAGGTCCAGTTTTAATAGGCACCAAATATACTAATATAGGAACAAAGTATTATATGGGTGATTCTCACGAAACATGGCAATTCACTGCCCCTTGCTCCAAGATCTAATACTATAATACTAAAAGAACTTTCTTTAAAAAAAAATTATAAATAGCATTGCTGTTAGCATTTTAAAATGACTTTACACTAGCATTGACTGTTTTGTATACTTAAAAAATTTAATTGAATATGAATATGTCATTTTCCTGGCATGTCCCAAACAATATTTCCTATAATAACTAGCTTCAAAACTTCCCATACATTTTTCAAAATCTAATTTTTTTTATCTTATACTATGTAAGCATTTGTAGAATATAAGCAGAGGGTATTGTTTACTAAAACTTCGTTTAAAATGATTTTTTCTGTCAATAATTTGTTTGTCCCATGAAAATCTGTCATTTTCCTGGCTACTTTTATTTAGTAATTTATAACCAAAATAGATAACACCAGGAATCAGTACCTTATGTTAATAGATTGATTAGATACCCTTCTATCTGAACATGTCTGGTTGCATGAATAAAGAACCAATTTTCTGGCTAAAAATCTATTTAAAAAATTTTTTCAAGGTGAGCAGGTTTCTATGCTGTCATTTTCCTGGCTTCTTGAAATCATTAATAACAAAAACTACATAGATTTATCTGAGTTATTTTAAGAAATACTGTAGTTTTCTGCAGAATATAAACGTCTTCGGCGAAAATATTAAATTAAAGTAAAGTTATATGCTATAAAATGGCGAATTTGTCATTATTCTGACTGTCATTTTCTTGGCTTATGAATACCAGGACAATGAAGTGTTACCAGAAATTCTTTTTAACTGCTAATACTGTAAAGAGGGAAAGCAAATATTAACCTAATACCAAGTTTATGTATGATTGTAATATGCTTGGATGTAATCAAAGTTATTTATTTATTTAATGATTGATTATTATACACAATTTTATTCTGTACATATCAGCAACAAAAAGTTTTTTGTTTCTGTCCACAGTGGATAAAAAGAATTAATTTAAGCAATTTATGGTCCATCTAACATAAAGGCTTAAGTTGAGTTACTTATTATTAACTTAAAATGACTGTTTTTTAAACTTCTAAGCTAATATGTCATTTTCCTGGCATTCAAGATTTGGCGAATTTCTATTTTTTTTTTTCTCGAGCAAATATCAATAAACTACACTGTAGTCTATAAGATATTCATAAGTGTAGCTAAAGAAGTACTGAAAAAAAATTCTAGAATATTTTGAAGTCTTTAAATTTGAAGAAATTTTTTGGTCCGAATTGTCATGTTTCGTAAGAATCACCCATATAAGCCCTTATGGTACCCATTAAAACTGCACCAATACTATGCGTTTCAATATAGATACTGTGGAAAGAGGATTTTTACCACCACTTTGAAATGGAAGAACAGAAGAAAATCGCTTGATAGTAGTAATTTTTTATTATCGTGAGTTGGTCCTAAGCAAGAGCATCAAGCCGAATTATACTAAATATAGTTCATCTTTATTTTGATGACGTAAACAACTAAAAACGTTTTGGGCTTAATCTAATAACGTTTAGCCACTAAAATGGGCAAAAAATAATAAAATAAAATGGGCAGCAAAGAAAGAGAAATTTAAATTATTTTATCTCTATTTCTGTACATGTCTTTCATTTCATTACTGATACATGTCTTTCATTATTGGACATCATTTTGTAGTGTTGCTCTGTACTAATTTTTTGATGATTTATTTTTCGTTTTCACCCCCTTCAAATAACTTCAGCTAGTACGTAATAGTTATAAATTATTATGACGAAATTTTTTTTAAAAATTAATCACAACAGAAAATCATGTCGTATGTTTAAGGGGACACTGGACGTTCAAAATGAAAAAAAAATCCTTCAAAAATCCTTTATTTTGTGTTTGAGATATTAAACAAATTTACACTTTACTAAGTAATAGGTAATAAACCGTGTTTAAATCGGGGCTTTTCTTAAGCAGTTATAAGATTATGAGTCTGTTAAGGTCCATACATCAATATGTAGTTCTCGCTGACAAAGTCGCTTTTCAATGTTCTCATTACTTCTTAAAATTCCTTGCGCATCAGTTTTCGTTTTATTGTGATTAAAAAATATATGAATACTCTTTGATGTGTCTTGCTTAATTCTAAATGCATTTGATTAACTATATTTTTCCTCTCCATCTAACGCAAATGCGTGTTAGTTCCATCAAAAAGTCAAGGCAAATTTCTCCCAATACTTGATCCAGGAGTACCTTTGTCTTCTCGATTGGGTTCAAAATTACAAGGCTACGGAGTTGAATATTTGTAGTCGCGCACCCAAAATTGGGATGACAGTTCAACACTGGCTATAAAATAAAAAATCATAAACTATCTTAATTTAATTTTTTAATAAATGAACAATCCTATTTAAAGCGTGTTTTTTTAAAAAAATTTTGGCGACAAAATAAAAATTTAAGGCCTAGTTACGTTATATTTTTAAACAGTTACCATAACTACTTAAATTTATTTAAATGTCTGTAAAAAAAAGTATTTGGGAAAAATTTATTTAAAAAAATTAAAATTTATTCGCAAGGAAATTTTCAATTACCAACAATTAAAAACTATACTTTTAGCTTTAACTATAAAACTAATCATTATTTTTTTTCTAAAACTTTGAAAAAAGTTTTCTACCAATGCTACCAATATTCTGCTAAAATTTGAAAATGATCGACTAAAAATTGCATTTTTTGCTTTGAACTTCCTTGTTTGCCTTTAATGTTTAACCATTAAGCGTTTATTTATTTTAGACAAGTTTTATATAAATTATTCTACCTAAATTTTAAATAAAATTCCGTTATTCTTTAGTGAAAACTTTAAGATTAAAATCATTTGATTAAATCAAAACATTCAACAATCATATTGTAAAACTATAAGTGCTTTTAAATTTAAGCAAGAATTAAAAAAAAAACTAGCGTAATAACTTGAATTACACGCCTTTAAGAAGTGAAGGAAAAATAATTTATCAAGACATAATTAGAAAATATTACTTCGAGTCAAACAGTTTTGTTGTAAAATAGACATAGCTGTTTTCTATAATATTGCATCTTCTGAATAATATTCGTTTCTAAAATTTTGTGCATTATATAATGAGTAAACATGCAGTTTCCCCATAAAAATAATGAAAAGAATAAACAAAAAAATAAAGAAAAGGATTTTGATTTTAAACTATGACAAAAAAAGAGTATTTTTTAGAATATTTGTGTATTTTTAAACGTATGAAAGTCGCACGTACCCCATTGGGCTAATCTACAGAACCTTGAGAAACATTGAACCGGAATTCAGAAAATGTCTTTAAAACAACACATTTAGAATTTTCGTTCCGAAAATGGGTAAAATAACAGACAGCAGTCCATCCATTTGATTCGATAGTCAACAGAAAGTTATTTATAATCAATTAGTATTTATTACTGCTTTTAAATCTCTTTCCATAGTTAGTTTCTTTTTTGACACATGAAGAAAAATCACTTCAGTAAAATCACAGTACTGTAGTATAATCACATTTTTGATTAAAAAAAAACATAATTCAGATTAATAGAACCAAAACATACGTTAGTTAAGCCGTACATCAAATAATTTTTCCGTTCGCATGCTTATAGTTTTCTGGAAATTCTGGTTTCCAAAAACATAATTCTTATTACTACACATTTATTAAAAAATACTAAACTGAAAAATAAATTGAAAAGCATAAACGAGTTTTATTCCATGCCCAAAGATATCGCAATAAAACTACGAATTTTTAGCACAATTACCACAATATTTTTTTTTTTTTATTTACCTCCAATGAGCTGCACAATCAGTCTTGCCGATGACCTAGCAGACCTAGTGCGTTCTCCAGAAGTGGTATCCACTCTTTCAGGACCACCACAAAGGGGTGAGATACCGTTGGCCAAGTCAATTTGGACATCTAGTTTCCGCCACACTAGATGGCAGCACCGAGACTCTATTTGGATGCTAAAATTCACTAGGAATTTAATTTACCACAATATTAGATAACGATATCTTATTGTTAGTTTTACCAAAATCATTAGCTTTGGTAAAAATTAAAGCCCTTTGGTAAAAATTACTGGGCTTTTTGGAGTTAACTGATCCAGAAACGCGGTAAATGTTACCATATTCTGGTAGTTTTGACCATACTTTTTTCTCAGAACTTTATTTATAATAATCGTATCATTAGCAAGGAAATAAAAACAATGAGGCTGATGAAAAAGTCTTTATTGAAACACAATCAGATACAAATCTGAAACGTTTGAATCCCTTAAATCTTGAGGTCTATTTTATCTTTTCATCCAGTACGTGCTCTGAGATTTCGTAACTTCTTCACGATTTCAGAAAAATCCTTCAAGATGGATTGCGCGTCAGAGAAATAGGTTTGGAAAAGATCTTTCTTCACAGACATGGTCAGTACGACAGAGGCATCTGAATCAGCTATGCACGATGGTGCCAAGACGCAGAAGACTGCTAAAGCTATGAGAATGTGACTGGCTTGCATCTGTAAAAATATTATAAAATTTGGTTAAATTTTTACAAGGATTCTAAAAATATTTCTAAGAGTTAGTCATTACTTAAAATCTGAACAGCCTGTAGTTTTCTTATTCTGCGAAAAGCATTCATAAAAACAATTGTTGTCAGTTTACATACTACAACTACTTACAGTGTAAAACTTTTTGCAATTTGAAAATTGTTGTTCTGGTATCGTGACGTTCAGCCCCATCCAATTCTGTTATTGTTACGAAAATGTTTGCAATAAAAACCTTTTTTCAATAAAGCAAAAATATTGCAACTTAAAACCTTTCATCCGAAAGGGATTAAAAATATTTTTAAAGTTCTTTTGAAAGTATTCCCACTTAGGTTCATAATGACGTTATAGCTGACGTCACACTAGCGATAGGATCAAATTGCATTGTCCTTTAAAACTTCATGACAAGGTGGATTTTAGGTGAGCATACAAGACGTTGCGAAAATAAACCTTATAATTACCTAGATTTAAGATTATATTCACCTTAAGACTAGCTTTATTCAATGATTTTTTTCACGCCTGAAAACCCTAAGAAAACCATGATTTAAGGTTTTTATACAGAAGGTTGCTTTCCAAGGTTTTGGATTAGGGTAATGCGCGTAGAATAGATCAGATTGTCACATATCTCTTTTAAGATTAGAAGGTTTGCACGTAAACCGCATAAAAACCATTTTTAAATTTTACATTAAAGAGTTTTTGCTAAGTGAAAAAAAAACTTATTTTGATATTTGGGTATCCATATAGAAATTTCACATTAGTTTCACATCACAAATATATAGTTTTAAAAGGATACAGATTACATAATATGAAACTATTATTTTTTAATGGTAAACATTCGAAAATAGTATTTTTCTAATACTTTAGATTGCTACTATTAAATTTAAAGTATATAATAAATTTAACCATTTTATAGTTCCGCGTTTTAAAAAAGGATTCGTTTTTTCAGAGTTTTATCTCATCAGTTTTTTATTTTGAATTTTCATTTCTTTCTGTACAAAAACGAAATATGCTATTTAATGTAACTTATTTCTTTGAAAGGTAAAATGTGATTTAATTATTTCCATACTTGGTTTCAGAAAATATTTTCTGACTATGTTACTAAATAGAAAAATGCAAAAACAATTTAATGCTACTCTAAAATATTATGTGCACAGTATTTTTGCTCAATTTTTTGAAGTTCAAAGGTTTTCAGATTTTAAATTTGAAATAGTTTATTTTTAGTATATTTTTTTAGTTTTAGGTTTTCATGTGTTATTAAACTCATGCATCATTTGTTTGTTTACTTAAAAAAATTTATAATATTCTACTTTTTTAGACTCTGCTCATCAATATCCTTAATTGCTTTGCATTTATTTTTGGTTCTTGATGGTGTAAATATTTATAAATATCAATTTAAATACATTTAATTAAAATATTATGATTTTCGCTATTAAGATAGATTTGATTCCAAATTTTAGTTATACAAAATTTAATCATTTCGCTTAGTACCATTGCAACTTCATTGATAAATTTAAATTTTAAATTCTTAACTTATTATCGGTGACTATAAAAACTCATAACTTTACCAATTGTGGTAATTTACCAATAGTATGAAAGGTTAATTTATAATGTTTCTTAAAATATTTAAATAACTACTTCAATTTCATACGATGATTGCACACAGTTTTACACAACATATATTAGAAAAAAAAGCATATCACTTATCAAAAACTAAATATAATTTATTTAATAATTGAGAAAAGTAATTCAATGTGTTTACTATAAAGTGTTGCATAACAAGGTAATATTATTTAATTACTTTATAATAAAACATAGGAACATCTCTTTTTGTTTTAAGTCTTTAATTTTGAATAAGAAAGTTACTATGAATAAAATTGCTACGGTTGTCACTTTTTTAATAAAAAAAGCTGAAATGACAGAATAAGTTTAACACCAATGGTATAACAGTTACAAGTAGTTGAATGATAGCTTCAAAACCTAACTCTGTAATCAAAAGTAGAAGTAAATTGGAGATAAACAAACGATGATTTACAGCTTAAATACAAATACCATTATAATTTTATTAAGTAAAAACTGATGTCAGTTCAAGATTTTAGAATTTTTTTTCGTTAATTAAAAGTATCATCATATTCATCTATCAAATAACAATACAGCGAAAACAGTAAGAAATGATTTTAACTTGTTTAACCATTTATATCCATAACATTATCTTTTTAAGGTGGATAAATAATTAAATACTAATTATTTTAATCTCAAAAAACTTTATTTAGCAAACTAAAAAGTTACAATTATTATTAAGATTAAAATTTCCAGGCTGGATTCCTAATTAGCAAATTTCATGGATACATTTCATATTAACTGCACGAGTTTTCTACTATTAGCATAAGATTCGTAACATTTTTTAAATTTTTCGACAGAAATTAAAGAGTTTCAACACCGTTTAAACCTGAAGTACGCTTAGTTTTCTTTTCAAACTTTTTATTAGTAACTTTATTTAATTTTTATCTAACTTCGCTTTTCAATAGAATTTCGTATCCCGGTCTTCAATTCTCGGCGGGACAAACTCTGTACAGATACTACATACCTACGATAAACAGGTTGTGAAATACTATTATCTTGGGGTATTATCATTCGTTTCTTTTATGAATAGGTTTACCTTTAATCTTTTGCTTACGGCTGGTGCAATATGTGGACCACATGCAATGGTACAAATAGTACATCGTAAACAAAATGTTAATCCATATTACATGAATGAATCATACTTTGAGTGAGTTGCGTACGATATTACAAACACGCTCTATGACATAAAATACATTTGAAACAAAAAAATTTTACTGTACAATGGTTGAATAGAATATGATTTATGTAATTAATATGACACTGCACACAGCGCTTTCTATGAGAAATATTATCCACACTGGTCAAGCATAATGATGCATTCTAGACTGCAGTGTAAGGTTAATTTTAACGTCAGCAACAACCTTAATCACAAAGCCCAACAAGGCTTATAAAGGACTAGCAAATAAACCATGTAAGCTTGAAACAATTTTAAATTTAACTATGATAGTTTACGCGCTATGTGGTTCGTTTCGTATTAAACTTGCTTAAATAACACTTTTATTTTTTCCAAGTTTGACTCGACCTTTACAAAACAATTCTAAAAAAACCTTCTGAAATCAAGGAGGAATAGAAAACGTTCAAACAGAGGATAAATTCACCATCTCAAGGTGTATTTTAGATTTTATGACCATTTCTGAAACAAGGTTTATTTGCGCAACTGTCTTTAACGCTTTAAAAGTAAATGTTGGCCTGATCATTAAGTTTGCCACACAAACAAAATGCAGCATTTGACAGCCTGAACAAAGCTAAAATGAAAAAAGGCAAAAGCAAGGTTCGCAATAAAAGATAAAATATGAGATTTTTTCAAAGATATTTCTGCTTTTATTCAATGTTTAAGGAAAAAGGCTTGACAAGCTAATGTTTCTTTTAAGTTGGAAAAAAATTTATTAATCAACCTTTCTATGCCAACCAAATGAAAATATTAATATTCAATGTCAATGTTAATATTCTATGCCAATTGCTATAAAATTTCATGTAATATGAAGTTTCAAAAAAGTCACATATGCGAAGAAATTGAAATAATTTAAAGAACAAGATCTTAAACATTATCAAATTAATTTAACTTCAAAATCAGCTATAAAACAGCTATCGTACTATAAATTCGAATAAAAAAAATTATTTTTGAAGGAATATTTTCTAAGTTAACGTTTAAGGAAACTGTACCAATTAAAAGAATTTCTTTAAAAAAAAATTCTCAACTCCCCGTTTCTTATTAACATAAATTTAGGTTTTATCTTACCTTAGTTGTTGGTTTGTATTTCGTTCTAAAGTAAATGAAGGAATATTATACTACGGTAATCTTTTATACTTCGGCATGGTTTGACCTTCGAAAACAGCATAATTTGATCTCAGCAATCATTACATCTCAAATTTTGCAGAAAATATGCTGACTGATATATTTTAATGAAACTTAGCAAAAAAACAAACTCATTTTGACGTGAATCACGGTATTAAAAATGTAGAAAATCAGAAAAATATAAAAAATTAATGAAATATTTCTCTAACTGAAGTTCGATGCAATAGATAAAACAGGTTATTACTTGATGTTGTTTGAAAACCTTAATTAGAGTTCCATTGAGTTTCGTATCATTCTTTTTAAATAGTTGCATTCCTTGAATAATTTCTGTATACAGATGCATAAAAAGAAGGAAATGACTCTAAACTGTTACCAATCGTATTACTCGACTAGCCAGCACAATTTCATAGTGCACGTCATATAAACTTCATGGATAGAGATTTATTATATAGAGATTATTATAGAGATTTTGTATCGTTCGCGTTACGGTAAATGTAACTCTAACCTTATGTTCTAACCCTGCCACTGCGATTTGTAAGTAAATTTTCCCACATTCGCAGTAAAGGTCAAATAGCATAAGTTGTTTTGCATAGCGCATACGGAAATTAATTACGCTATGCAAAACCTCGTTAACGATGCTTATAGAGTTCGAATTACTATTAGAAATATTAAAACGCATTGCTAAAACCCTACTATGATGCCAAGTTGAGTTATTAGAGAAATTTTGAATCGAGTTTGCTTTACTTTAACCGTAAGAGAAATTTATGTTTAATAGCTTTATTAATTTTAAAACTCATTGCTAAAATCTTACTATGATGCCAAGTTGAGTTATTAGAGAAATTTTGAATCGAGTTTGCTTTACTTTAATTGTTAGAGAAATTTATGTTTAATAGCTTTATTAATTTTATATTCTAACTGGTAATTCTGCGGTTTGTAAGCGAATTTTTGCGCATGAGCTCTAAATTAAAGGACACGATACAAGTGGTAGGAAAACGTGGTTTAATTAAAGAACTGTTTTTTTTTTTAAAGAAAGTTTTCATGACATTATGGTTTAACGTCCTGATGTTGTTAAGTTTGGAATCGATTTTTCTGTGAGTGTAAAGTTAACTCAAACATCAGGCTATTTTTCTCCTTTGTGTTAATTTATACTTAATATTTAAGCGAAATTAATGATTAGTATTTTATAGAAAATTTAATCTAGTAATTTAATTCAATTCAATTTATCTTGTTAACTATTGATTCAAGATATTTTTCGGTAACAATGAGGTTGAGTATGTTATGTTTCATATAAGACTGTTATAACGGTTTTTTATAGCAAACATGTTTCAAAAGCAAAAATATATGCTCAAAAAAGTATGACTTAAACTCCCGAAATATGGTAAAATTTGCAGTGATTCCGAATCTATCGAAACATAAAAAAGCTCAGTAATTTTTAACAAAATTAACAATAAAATATGGTTTTATAAAACGTGAAAAATAAATTTATCGAATAAATGGTCTTTATGTCATGTTCTAGGGTAGCATTACTCTACGGTAAATTACCGAATTTTATCTCATTTACCGAATTTTATCACATTATTATTTATCATCAATATCAACCATATTTTGTTGCTACTTTTACCAAAATCATTACCAAAGCACCTAGGAAAAATTACCGAGTTTTTTAGTGTTTTCAAAGAGCTAGAAACATGGTAAGTTTTACCATATTCTGGTAGTTTTGATCATACTTTTTATTAGTGTGGTTTAAAAGAGTGCAGATGGTGTTATCATAGTTACATAACTGGATTACATAGTAACCAAATTTTTACTTTTAAGATATTGAGAATAACATGACTAAACTCTAAATACTATTTTTTTTTATTATAACATATTTATACAGCTGTAGTTTTAAGATCCTTTTTCAAAAGATTTTTCAATTTATAGCTAGCCCTCATAATGATTTAAACGATTTTTTTTAAAGTTTCATTAGAATCTAAACATCGGATGAAATAAATTTTGCGAATCTTAATGTATTTATTTATTTTTGGTTCATATTTTCATCAATAGAAATACTTCTCCCCAAATCGATGACGTAATTTGAAAAGATCTGCCCATGAAGTTTTTATATTTTATGTAAAATGTGCTAATAAGTTTTGCAAACTATACTCGTCTAAACCAAAGATTTGTTTATTTATTGGTTTATTGATACAACAAACATTTGCAGTCTCGTAGGCTCAATTAAGGCTTATAAAGCTTTGTCAAGTAGAAGAACAGATAGCACAATAAAGAGAAGGGCATCGCAAAGAATACTCCAGGGTTATGGCGGGATTCGAACCCGCCACCTCCACACTTAACAGAGCGTTTCAAAAATTTGTAAGAAGCTGAACGTTGTGTAAAAGGACAAAAACGCTTTAAGAAATTTTAAATAACTTTAAAGTTTGAGGAATTAAGAAAAATTGCAGGGACGTAAAAAAAAATAACCTAAGTTGGAACTAACTATTAAAATTAATTAAAAATTCTTTGCTTCATAACTTTTTATTGCAGCATGTTACATTCATAAATCTTCTTTTTATCAGCAACATAGACTTGTGCAAGACTATTACAGCGGCATTTACGCCGACTAATTCACCCGAATTAATTCCTGTGATCATTGTAACATAGAATTATCTCCTTAGGAATGAATATCAAAACAACGAGATTTTTGTAAATTTTTAAGCAAGCAAACGAATAGTATGAGACTTGTGAGACTTTTAGACTAATGCAACATAGACAAATGCAAAACTGCCACAGAGGCGTATAAGCTGACTAATTCACTCAAATTAATTCATGTGATCATTGTAACAGGGAATTATCTCCTTATGAATAAATTTCAAAACAACGAGATTTTCGCAAATTTTTGAGCAAGCAAACAAATAGTATGAGACTTTTAGACTAATGAGACTTTTAGACTAATGAGACTTATGAGACTTTTAGGCTTATGAGACTTTTAGACTAATGCAGGACTACTACAGAGGTGTTTACACTGACTAATTCACACGGATTAATTCATGTGATAAGCCGGCCAGGTGGCCGAGCGGTTGGCGCGCCTGACTGTGAAGCCAATGGCTGCGGGTTCGAATCCCGCTCTGGGCATGGATGTTTCTCTTTCTTTGTGTTGTCCTCTGCTGTGTGTGATGTGTGAATGTGTCCCACCCTAAAAACGGGTTTGTGGCAGTGTGGCGTGGGTAATGTTGCTCGCCTCCGTGACCTTGGTTCACAGGTGCCCACTGGGTAACGTGAAATGAGTAACAATTCCGGCATCTTCTAAGGCGAAGAATAATGTTCAATGCCTGCCATTTGAAAAAAAAATTCGTGTGATAATTGTTACATGTTGCTGTTGTTGTTGTTAATTTATGTCGCACTAGAGCTTCGCAATGGGCTATTGGCGACGGTCTGAGAAACATCCCGGAGGATGATCCGAAGACATGCCATCACAATTTTGATCCTCTGCGGAGGGAATGGCACCCCCGCTTCGGTAGCCTGACGACCTGCACGCGAAGTCGAGCACTTTATGGTAGCACAGTTTAACGAGGACCAATACCGCACACCCTCGGTCCCTACTCAGACTGATCCAAGTGGTCACCCACCCGCACACTGACCGCAGCCAGTCATGCTTGACTTCGGTGATCTGCTAGGAACCGTGTCTAAACGATGAGTCCAATGCGGGACTAATTGTTACATGGAATTATCTCCTTAGGAATTAATTTTAAAACAACGAGATTTTTGCAAATATTTGAGCAGGCAAACGAATAGTATGAGACATTTAGAGTGAACTACGAATTAGACGAATAATATGAATAATTATTGGAGATGCTTCAGCTTCATAATAAAGGATATTACAAGACGAAATACAATTAAGCAAAATAGTACACATTTTAAAAATATGTAAAAAAAACTTTTATAAGGAGAAACACATATGACACTCAAATGTCTGTCGCTTAGCCCCTACTTGGATGTCATCCAATATAGAAATAGTATCGATTATATTAGTTCTTAAGTTATTTTCATGTTATTTTTCAATTTCTTTTTTTTTTAAATTTCTTTTGTTTTT
Source organism: Parasteatoda tepidariorum (assembly GCF_043381705.1). Classification (NCBI taxonomy): domain Eukaryota; kingdom Metazoa; phylum Arthropoda; class Arachnida; order Araneae; family Theridiidae; genus Parasteatoda; species Parasteatoda tepidariorum. Next base: position 27,074,764 of record NC_092211.1, on the reverse strand, counting down.
ATTACTTACATTATATTTTTATGCTGGGAAATATCTCATATGGTTTTTCGTGGTTATATTCATAGGCTATTAATAATAGAAATGTGTGTAAGGGGCTGAATTCCTACAAGTCTACTGAATTAAAGACAAAAACAGTAATGAAAAGGTTAAGTCTTGACTGATTTACATTAACAGCGAATAAAGGGAAATTTATTTGTTTGAAATAAAAAATAAAAAAGTTGAGAAAAAAAAATTGGTCAAATTTTTTGAGGAATTACTGATAGAAACATTTTATAGGTAAAATAATCAAAACAATTTTAGTAACAAAATCATGTTTCTTTTTTTTCACAAAACTGAATCTAGAAATGCTGATATGTGACGGAATTATAAATAATGTCCAACTGTTTTTTTTTTATTTCCAATGAGCTGCACAATCAGTCTTCCCGATGAGCAGACCTAGTGATTCTCCAGAAGTGGTATCCACTCTTTCAGGACCACCACAATGGGTGAGATACCGTTGGCCATGTTAATGTGGACGTCTAGTTTCTGCCACACTAGATGGCAGCACCGAGACTCTATTTGGATGCTAAAGTCCCACTGTTAAACTGAAATATTGCACAACGCTCATTTTCATATTGATACAGTAATAGTATGCTATTCCAAACTATATTTGTTACTCTCGATGTATTGCTATTGACTGTTTGCAAGTCTTATGCCTTTTGTTTGTGCAAGTCACGCTCTTGCACTTTAGGCCTTCAACGTTTTCTCGAATATCCCATTCTATAGTAATGGGTTGAGTTAATATTCGCATAATGTAACAAATACAACAGCAATGCATGTTTTTTGACATTTAACAAAATCAACAAAACTACTAAACGTATAAAAACTTAAATATCATACAACATTAAAAAAAAATTTATTTCGAACAGCAAAAACTTACATTACATTAGATAGATCGACACTATGAAAATACCTCACTTAAAAAACTAAAATAACTGAAAATAAAATCAGAATAATCATCGGAGTCACAAGGTTCAATATCAATATCAACTATTTCCACAATCACATAGTCATTGCCCGTCGGGGTGTTGTTGTTAGTATGAATCGTTTCCTGTGTGTGATCTGGGAATACAGTTGTGCGGTCAGAAGCATGGGAAGATGAGTTTTGTGGTTCAGTCACTTCATTTTGGTTCACTTGTCTTTTGAAGCGTTCGTTCCAATTTAAACTACCTCCTAGACATCCAACAATAAGTAAGAAAAGTAAATTTAAAGACACGCATAAAGTTTGTTTGAAATGCATAGCTGAAAAAAATAAAACACTTATTATTACAAAGTAAGGAAACTGTACGAATTCGAAAATGAAATAAAATAAATTAATTAAATAAAGTTGATATTTAATTTTAAAGTCACACGAAAACATATTACTCGTTTATGAAAAACAGAGTACATTAATTAAATGCAACGTTATTATAATAAAAGTCAAGCAGCAGTAAAAATAGCAATAAGAAATTAGTAATAATAATCAAATATTCTGGTGTACTTTAAAATAAAAGATTATTTGGGCTATCATGATTTTTTAATGTAGCGATTTAAATTTTAATTTTATTTTAATTAATTTTAATTATTTTTAAATTTTAAGGAATCCTTATTAAATAGATAATAAAAAATCAGTTTTAAAAGTTTATGTAAACTATAACATAAGTTAAAAATTATTAAAGGGCTCAAAGAAAATATTTATATTAACTGGAAAATATTTTTTTAAATTCCATTTTCCATGAGTTCCCCTTTTTAGTTTTTCAATAATGAAATAGTTTCAAAAGCAATAAATTAAAAATAAATTCATTAATTATTAGTTTACTTAAAATTTATTTTTAAAAAGCATTAATATGTTATTATTGAGCAATATTCCTCGTATTAAATGAATAAATGAAGTCATGATAAATACAAATTAATAATTATGCATTTTTAAAACAGATTTATGTTATTTTATTCATACGGTGCATATTTAATTTAGATTTTTTCTTAAGACTACAACATTTGCGTCTTATATTTTAGTAGCCTTCAACAGTAATTTATCTTTATTCATTTATTTTTTTATTTTTTTATTTGAAAATGAGATTTTTAAAATTAAAACTTCTTATTCAATTAAAGAACTTATTTAAGTTTCATTTAAATTTTTCCAATTCTGAGGAATAGTCTGAAAGTGGAGAACAAATTTAAAAAAACAGAAGGATATGCATTATATTTCCAATATTTAATCACAATAAGCAAAAAAGAAAGTACAGCTGCAATTATATAACATGGAATTTTACTCTTTCTAATAATGAGGAAATTAAGTAAATTTCAGTATTAAAAATTTTAGGCTTAAATCCATATAATGTTTTCGAGCAACACAAATTATATCAAAAAATTTTAATTTTTTGCACTTCTTACCTTAATTTGACCTGGAATTTTTATTTTACAGTGTAGGATGCGCATCAATAAAGACCATGTGGACGAAAATTTTAAAACAATTAGCCTCAACACCTTTTTCAATAACCGCTTATGTAGATAATAAGGGACAATGCTAAAATTAATTCATTTCAATTTTTTAAAAAGCAAATATTATCCATATATAGAATGCACATCAATCGAAGTCTTGTAGACTAAACTTACAGGCATTTAGCCAGATAAATTTAAATATTATTTTACCATATTCAAGCAAAAGAATCAAATAACCATAAATAAGATGATATTCAAACTGTTAACTGTGAGAAAAACCGTTTATTAACTGCTTTCACCTAATACGGTTAAACAACAAAAATTTTATTCCAGCAACTGGGCCCACCCTTAGTTCCTTACAGCTGAGTACATATTATAGTCAAGAGGACTAACCTGTCAATCTCATGACAGACAGAATGGGGGTTCGGTTCCCAGGATCGACACCACAATATTTCCGCCATTCCCTTCAAGACGTGAAGAGTTTCCAGCGTCTTCCACTCCTCAATTTCTGAATTCTGTACTGTTATAATATAATACTCACATTCACACATAGATGGCAGCACCATAAAGCTGGTTAAAACAAAGAGCTATAACGATTTTGAAACCATACCAGTTGTAAACGATTTTAAAACCAAAATGGTAAAAAATTTTCTTTACCGTAAATTTTATGGTTAATTGGATGGACAAACTGTTGTCAGCTATTTTACTGTAAATTTAGAATGAAAATTCTAACAGTGTATTTGTATGCCTTTTGTCCATCTCTGCATTCCAAAATCATATATTTTGTAATGCGGTTGAGAAACTAACTTAAACTAGCTTGCCATACCAGTTACTGGATGTCTTGAAATCGAGTAACTGTGTAGAAAAATCAATTAAAAAAGGAAGAGATAGAATAGTACGATGTGCTACTAGATGCTTAGAAATTAAAGAAATTTTTCACAGAAATCAGTCATAAACTCCATCAACCTAAGCCGCTTCCCTCCGAAAAACTGTGGAACAATGTTTCCAGTACACCTATTTTTTGCGACAATGCCACAGTTCAGTCTAACTATCAGATTATCAAGAGGCGTACTATTGTGTAGATATTATTATTATTTGTTCCAACTAATACTATTTATTCACAATAATGGTATTAGTTAGGATGATCAGAAAAATTATTAAGCAACGTTTCCATAATAACCATTATTCGCAACAATACCACAATTCGGTTTAACTATCAGATTATCAAGAGGCATACTATCAAGGGACGTACTTTTAGTATAGTTCGTATTACGTATTGGACGTACTAATAATATTGTTTGATAATACTAATTCCATTATTGTGAAATATTAGTATTGGTTGAAGGTATCTAACATACTGCAGAAAACATTGATTGATGATTGTTTTTCTTATCAGCAAAGTCATTTGCTGACAAACTTTGTGACTAACATTGAAATCCATTGAGAATAAAAACTGGTCACCTAGGTGGCATAGAACAAATTGTAAATTTTTAACTCCCCTTGATTTTCTTTTGATTCTTCAAGTCTTCGATCATTTTGAAGGCACTCAATAGTTTATGCGCGTGACTACTGTAGTTCTTATCTGTAGAATCTGTATTTATTTGCTTCCTCAATTTTTAACAACATTAAGTATAGTAATAATATTAATACAAATCACCTTTGGACCAGCTTAACTACCTTTCAAAGTTATCTGATACAAAATATAAACTTTAATGATAACCAGCCGTATGTACAATGCAGCTGTATTTAAATATTCCAATTCTTAAACCCCTACTTAAATCCTGAGACCCTTTTTAATTTTAAATAACAATATATTAATAGAATTTTTTCACCGGCTATTTATAATGATTACATGTACATGTGTACATGTATCAATATACATAATAAAATATAATTGAAAACGTTTTAATGGGAAAGCGTAAAGGTCTTCATCAGGGCATGACGTTTACGATAAATGTGATATTTCTGAATAAAGAATTATTATCCTCAGATAAAAATTACTCTTCATAATGTATATATATATATATATCGCCATTCCCTTCAAGACGTGAAGA
>NC_092211.1:27039996-27067869 GCF_043381705.1 Parasteatoda tepidariorum | reverse complement strand
TATATATATATATATATTGCTGCTTTAAAAAAGCATGCTTCGTCCGCAGTAATTGGTACGACAGTATGCGATACCATAGTACTGTTTATTTTTAAAATTTCTACGGCCATTTTAGAAAGGATCGAAATAAAAATAAAAAATTACTTCGTAGCTAAGTTTTTATTTTTACAAAAATACAAGATTATTCAAAATTAATTCATAACGTATTCAATATTACTTAACTTATTACTTAACCTAGCAAAATGAATCTAAATAAATACTTAACGTTTAACTAATTCTTTAACGCTACTTAAATTATTATTTTAAGCATTCAAACAAAATAAACAACTATAGTGTTGCCAATTGGTAGAGAAATACCCGAGTTTATGCTACCACATGAGAGAAACATACATAGAAATGAATGCTATTCGTATTAATCACTATAATCAGATTCATCTTTAACAGAGGAAATTTACATAACGAACTAGTACAAACAATGCTCTAAGGTTAGGTTTGCTACTAGTATAGTCGCACAAGAAAATTAGAAATTTTCAATTTTCTTATCTCTGGCAATTAACAATTTATATAATAAAAACCTGTTTTCCATTTTAACGAATTAAATTTTCTTAAATCAGAAAACATCGTTTTATTGTAAAATAATACTTTGAAATTGTAAACACAGAGAGAAAGTTAGAAACAGATCTTACCAGTATTTCCGAAAGAATATTCTTAAAGTTATATTTTAAGAACAACCAGGTTACCCAACAAAAAGAGATATGAAATCCTTCACTCATACTCAATATTTCTTTTTTAATTTGTCTTTTTTTCGGTCAAAAAAATGCTGATGTAATTATTTCAGCAATATCGTTGAAAAAAGAAAGAGTTTTTTAAAAAAAAATATGATTTTTTTTCCTACAAACTGCGAAATCATTATTGTAATATATGTAACCAGGTTAGTGAAGTTTTCGAATTTTGAAGAATTGGTAAGTTTTATTTAAGTAAATAGTTATTCTCTCTATAGTCTAGAATAGTCCAGAAAAAAAATTTTTTTTTTACAGAAAGGAATCTGTTTGAAGATAAATACAGATTTTTTTCTATTCGTAATCGTTACCCTCGCGCTAGAAAAAACTCACGATTTTTATCCCACAGATTTTCTAATTAGATTTGACGATTTAAAATTGTTTTTCCTAATACAGTTTTTCTCTGCCTTTCATCCTAATCATAAACGGATTAAAAGTGTAAATTCAAATTCTAATTTATGCATCACAGTGTTTTGCTTACCGTAAAGTAACTTCATCTTTTTTTCAAATCATTTTACAGTTATTTTCTATGATTGCTCTTACTTTCCAGAAATTATTTTATGGTTTTAAACATCATATAAATAAAGTTGCGATTTGAAATTATTGTAGGATTGATACACTACCTGATTATCATCTGTCTATGAGTACAACTTTCATGTAAGTTAAATTGCCAAACGCATTATGATGGTGGGGCAATACAGTTTTGAACGTCCTTTCATTTAAATATGATTTCAGTAAATAAGAATTCTAATATAAAGACAATTTATAACCAAACACTAGAGATTCCGTGGCTTATGAAACCGAGTAGCACCCCCCCCCCCCGGGGGGNCCAATATAACGGCTCTGAATGGTGAAACGAATTTTGCTCTCAGACCACAATGTTGACATAGTTATTTCATAAGGTTTTTTTTTTTTTTTTTTTTTTTTTGTTAAAATAAGGCCTTTTGCTAAAATAACTGCAATTATATGTTTAAAGAATATGAGTCCGTTTTTAAGTTACAGTACTTTTCTGTGAAATAAGCAGCTCTATACTGGCACATCAGCTGATAGCTTTTTTCTAAAAATTTAGCAGATTTTTTAGTTTATTTATAGAATTGTTTGCTTAAAATGTTACCTTTTTTACTACGTAAAATATAATCTCTGAAAAAAGTAAGGCCTACACTGGGTGTTTTATAATCACTACTCTTAATATATATTTGTTAAAATTCTTGTCGAAAAAGTATTTACTTTAACATGGACATTGTTCATATTTTGCGAAGAAAACAAAAGTGCTTATGAAATTAGGGTAAAAATTAAAAAGGAAATAAAAGTGGTCAAGGCGCAATTCTAACGACAATGCCACTACTGGTCATGATATTTTGAAGCCTTTAATTCAATGATATGCCTGGCCCTCAACTGGCTGTAGCTGAAATGTTTTTAGGAGTTTGAAAGTTGTGCAAAGTTTGAAAGCTAATTTTAACATACTTCTAATATACACTAAGAAAGAAAATATGGTCTAAAACTACCAGAATATGGTAAAATTTACAGCCTTTCTGGCTCTATGGGAACACCAAAAATTTGGATAATTTTTCTAGAAGTGCTTTGGTAATGGTTTTAGAAAAACTAACCTTAAAATATGGTTTTATAATACGTGATAAAATTTGATAAACGCAGTAAAATGTGGTACTTTTGTCATAATACCTTATAGTAGGGCATGAAAAACATTTTTTCAGGAACATTTACTTTTTAATTGTGCATTTTTTACAAAATGTGTGTTAATAAAAACCATAATTTTGAAAACCATAATTTCCACTTAATCGCTTCCATATTAAATGAAAAATTACCAAATAAATTCCGTATACTTTGGTTTTATAAACCAGAATTATGAATTTCTTTTCTTTATTATCAGAAATGCTATAATGTACGGTACAGTATGGTAACTTTACTAGATTTTTTTTTCCGTGTGTGTCCATCCATCTATGTGAAACGTATTTCAGATTATAGTCATATTTCTTAAAAAAATATCTAGATAAAGTTTTATATGCTTTACTTTCATCATTTCATCGGGTTGAAATGACCAGAAGGTAGTAAATCATAAATTTCAAAAACATCTACAATCATCTCAAAGTCAAGATCAACTTCATCAGCAAGATGCTCTGTAGGTGGATAAGTAGAGGAAGATATTTCTTCATCAGGTTCCGAAGACAATTGTGTAGAGTTTGCCGCTTCTTCATCATTCGATTGTCTTTCAATTCGCGCATGTCTTTTTACATTAAATGCGTGCGAATGGATTGATAAAGCAAGAATGCCACAGCATGCTAGAAACAGTCGAGAAAACTCCATATCTGAAAATAAATACCATATATTTTGCCATTGCATAAGATTATTAATAAAATACATCCCTATCCTGTTAACCCCTTAATGATCGGTTAATTTTCAAGAAAACGGTCATAAAAGTGCCTATTTTGCCAAATACACGTATTTGATTAGTGCTGACATCTAGTTTAAAATAAACTAACTATTAACAATTACCTTAAAAATATCCTGGTACTGCCATCTGGTGTGTAAAATGAGAAATAAAGTGTTTTCCGGGCAAAAAAAAAATAAATTAGTTTAATTCTTATTGGCGCGTTTCTATTGAACACTCCAGCAAGGAAATTTCACGGGAACGAGAGATAGAGGGTGAAACCTCACCCTGTCATTTTCACGGGAGCGAGAAGGAAGGGGTTAACTGGGTATGACGAAATATTTCGTCATACACGAACTACTACTGCAATCGTCATGACCAAATTTATCGTCATTATGATTACTTCAGGTATTAAGGTACGATGGCATTTCTTATAAATTATCATTTCTTTTTGTTGCAAAAATTGCAGTGAAATAAGCTGAACAGAGCATTATTCCCCTGTTAACAGGTTAAATTAAAAAGAGTTTTATAGACATGTTATGTTATGCTGTCTTAATACATCATTCAATAAAATGTATTTTCAATTAAAAAAATCATTAATTTTCAATTATGTAATTAAATAAGTAGAAAAAAATGTTTCATTAAACACGCTCTCAGATATCATATATTAACTGGATTTACTTGAATCACAAAATAAATTAAATAAGTATTATTTGTTTGTTTAAAACATTCAATTCTCATTTAATTTTAACAAAAGTTACCAATTTGTAAGCAAAAAAATAATAATAATAATAATACGCTTAATAGCTTTTGAAAACATTGATTGGTACATACATACACTACATTCTAAAAAATACGATATATAGTTACAATTATTTTTGTTGTTGAGCCAAACTACAAAATTTTTATTTACTTTTTCACTGCTATAGTTTTTTTCATTCTATTTATTCCTTTTTTGTTGTTAACTTAAAACACATATTTCATGCGCATTAGAATCAATATATATTTTTGCAATAAAGTCACAATATGACTTCATTGAAAAAATATTTCTTTTAAAAAACAAGCACATTTATAGCAATATATTAGCACAAATTATTTCAAACAATTGCTATTCTATCAATTTATATAATTCAAGGCATGATAATTACAGTTCTGTACATAAAAATGTATTTAGTTTACTTCACCAAAAATGGTAGAAACTATACAACAAAATTTTTTTAAATGTAATAAACCCAAGTAGCACAGGGATATTGTAACAGCTTTGGTCTACATCGACCGACATTGTCAATATTGGCGAAAACCGAAATTGTGTGTACGATATTGTACGATTCCCGTCGATTTCACATTAAAAATCTGTTTGTAAAATTTTCATTTAAAACTTTATTGTGTTTATAAATCAAAATTAATCATTTAAAAGACAAAAAATGACGTCAAATTGTTATAATTCCAAAAAATAAATTTAAAATATAAATTTAGAGATATCTGAATAACAACCGGACAATATTTGATATCAATATTGTAATCGTGTTTTTGTCACGGCATCGATCGTTTTCACTAAATACTGAAATCTATGATATTCACCACTCGGAATCGTAACCGTAACCCGTTAAGATGCTGTTTATCATTTTCCGCTACACCTTTACTACACCATCCGCTTTATCTTTTGTGTTTTGTCTTCTTATATTTAAATCTAATTTCGTCTCATAAGATTTATATCTTAGCGCATAATGTAAGTGAATTGAAATGATTTCGATTTAGCGAGCCCGAAAACTCATACCAGCTGAAGATGACGGAGAATTAATGCACCTTGTTGAAGTGAGCGAATTCTCTGATCTGGGCAGGTATGTTCTGTTTCTTAATATATATAACTATATATATTGCAAGAATTACATTGATTTCCTCCTTTTTCATGTCCAGGCTGCTTAACTATTTAATTATATCACATTATTTAATTCTCATATTCACAAACAGTGGCGAAATTTTATAGTAGGTATGTTTGGAGGTGTTAAGCCTTCTGACATGCTTATGTTTATATTTTTTCACACCTGCAACTTGTACGTTCGATGAAAAATATTTTTTAATACTTAAACTAATTAAAAATTTAAGAGCTGAGCGAGCTAACAAATAGATCATATTTGCGTATTTTTTAATTATTAATTTGTCATGGTAGATTGAAATGTTTTTTTTTTTCGAAATTTTAAATTGAAGATTTAGTATGTCTACTAGATTGATTTAATATGTCTACTGAAGATTTAATAAGATCTCTAATATTGCTGCTAGTAAGAAGTTTTTTTCTCACCCATACAAGTTTGCAGCTATATATATCTATATATATAATGTTTAAATTACAAAAATAAGAATTGAATCATGAAAATTTTATATGTCTACATCTTACTTACCGAACCGAATAGCTCATTAATCAAGTAATGAATAATTTCGGACGGGGTTTTGATATGTGTTGTTATATTTGCTAGAATTACGCCAATTTCCTCTTTTTTTTTTTAGTCCAAGTTTGTTAACTATTAAATTATATCACATTATTCAATTCTGATATTCCCAAAGATCTTGTTTACTTTTATTGGTTCTGTGCGCTATAACAATTTGTCTGCTCCTCTCGGACTAAAAAAATATCTAAAAGACTTGAAATATGACGAAAATTACCTTTATTTATTTTTTGACAGAAATTTACCAGTCATATTTTAATCATGCCTTTAAATAATAACTTTTTGACATGCTCAATATACGGCGATAGTAGCGTAAATTGATGTATTTTTTCTGTTGTATTTTCGTCAGTTATTGATGTTGATTTTCACGTTTATTTTAAATATCCCGATAAACAACCTGAAAAATTGGAATCTTGTATTTGTATTTACTTTCTAAGTCAATAATTGTGTTGAATTTTATCAGTTATTGCTGCTGATTTCTCCATAGTTTTTAAGTCTGTTATTTTTTATACAACAGCCTAATCTAGAAACGAAGCACTCATTTGAGGCGACCAATTCGTGTGAATTTGTTGTCAATCTTTTTTTTTTTTGCCAAGTACTACTGCATATTTAATGATTTGCAATTTTTTTTATTGTGATGATTAGTTACAAAAGGTGAAAGAAATAATATCTGTGTCCCCTGGCCTTCCAACAAAATGCGAAAATGTTACATGTAATGTTATAATAAAACTTACACATTCAATTTAAAAAAAAGTTATATATAGTTTTTTTTTTTTTTAAACACAGCGCCTTTGTTATTTTAAATTACCAGCATACATGTTTATTATTATGAAAGGAATCTTGCAGAAAGATATTAGTGCTAGAGAGTTTTGTCGCAGATAGCTCGAAAAAATTCTGCCTCAAGGATTCAGAGTATAACAGCTTTGGTTATACCTATCATTTCAATTAATGTTATTATATTGCTTTTTTAAATTTATTGTTGTGATTTTGTTGGAGAAAATAGTAACTTCGGTAAGTCATGACAACTTCTTGGTATTGATGGAAAGTCAGGGATTTGAAAATCTAAAATATACCCTGCACAATACCCTATCAAAATGAAAAGCAATCCATAGCTGAATATGTCCCAACTTTGCAACATATTTTAACTTATGTGATTCTTAAGTCAAATGTGACTGTGATAAGTGTTTTGATGGTATGGGTATTTCTCTGCACACAATTTATACATAGAATTCTTGATAATTTGATTCGTTAACATACAATCTGATATTGCAATGTTTAATATATTTATGCGAAGGCCATTGCTTTGGAATCTTCTCATATACAAAGTAAAGACTAATGCAAGAACTCTTTTCGAGAATAAAGTGACTGAAATAAGTAATAATATATTATAAAAATGAAAAATTTAGATAATTCCTTCCTTCAGCAATCCCATGCCCATTTTATTTTTATGGTCTTAATTGATGATAAAATATGAGATACATTTTGTAATGGTTATTAAAACATTATATATGTATATATTTTTTTTCTTCTTTCAGATATGTTATTTTGAACCCATCTGTAAAGGCTATCTATGCTCTTTTACTTCAGCACCATCTTGGAATTGGCGATGACGTATTGTAAATTAGAATGAAAAGGGAAACAGTGTTTTGAAAGCCTCTCAGCTGTTACAAACGCCATCTTGGGTAATTTTATAGACATAGAATTTTAAAATTTGTAATAAGACTTTACTTTTTCATGAGTCATTATCTTGCACTAAAATGGATCAGTTATTCCTTAAATTAATTACCCTGGTCCTTCCTGTTTTATTTTGTTTAGTTTGTATTCTAAACTCTAATACTTTTACATTTTACAGCATTGTATGTTTCAAAGGTTAGCCACTCTTAAAGTTTTGTAATGTTTTTCATGGCGTCTTTTCTCAACTACTAGCTATCAGGGTTTGTTGATTTAAATCAGCTTGATTCAAATCATGATTTAATACATGATTTAAATCAAATGATTTTTTTTTAAATCATTGATTTTGAAAGTTAAAAAACAGTGTTTTAAATTATTGATACTTTTATTGTTTTCTTTTCTTAGTTTTAAAATTTATTTTAAATAAATTGCTGCATTAATTAATTTTAGTTATTGAAATTACTTTCTTTCTTGGTGTATGTTAAATTCCAACACATTTGAAATTACATTTTTAAAAATCTTTTTGATTCTTGAGATTGATTGGATAGCATTAAATGTGTACAGATTAAAGTACACATTTAATGCTGTCTTAATATAGACTTGCATAGCTGTAGAAAGTAATTAATAAACATGAATTTTTTTAAAAAAAAATGCAAATGTAAATTAAAATTCTACCTTTTGATTGAAAAAGCATGGAATTAAAATTTACATTATATTTTATTGGTGGAAAATGTCTATTTCTAAAGCTTGAGGTTATATTAGAAGGGAAAAAAAGGGGGCTGATGAATTCAGATGTTTTTTCCTGATATAGTGTCATTCTTCCCTTTTAAAGTCTATTTGAAGCAGTAGAGTTATTAACTGGTATTTTTTTCCTCATAATATGTTTATAGTATCTTTGACATTATCAGATTTTCTATAAAGAAATTTTGTGAAAAAAAATTCCAATGAGTACATATTTTTAAAAAAAAATTTTTTTAGCTTAACTTATCTATTTTGATATAAGATTAAAAATGAATATTTTAATATAAAAATGATTAAATATTTATTTATTTATTGATGAATCTATCATATTAAAAATCAAGAGAAAAAAATCTCACTTTTTAAATAAAATTATGGTTTGCTAATTGAAACTTTGTTTTAATAGTTAAAGAACAGGGATCTGTGTCCAAGCCAAATTTATTACCACTTAGCGGTACCTTTACAAAATACTTCACTATATCTGAATCAGCACTGTGGTAAGCACATGTTAGATGTGGAATTCGTATTGACCCAGCCGGGTTCCAATCCCTGCCGATACTGGGATTGGAACCCGGATCACCTCATCGAAAGGTGACCAAATAATTTTTAAAAATTATTCAAAGAAAAACTTTTTTCCATCTATTATATTATAAAATATAATATTTTCCATATGTTATAAACTTACTCGTAAAGGGTCGTAAGGTTCTTACTGTAAACTTACTCATATTCCATATGTTATAAACTTACTGAAAACATAAAAACTGCTCTGATTCTATACAAAAGAATTGTCAACCTAGGGATTAGCATAAACGCTGCTAGTAGTACTTGCGTTATGCTTATGTCCACTTTAGTTCATGTAATGTTTTCAATATAACTATTTGTCTTTTAATTTAAAAATATTAAAATTAACCCCAGTTCATGTCATGTCTTATTTTTTTTTCAGCTGCTACCTTCAGACTGTTTGAAGAAACTAGCTGACTAGAAAAAGCTGAAAAATTTGGTGAAGTTCTTGCCACCGCCAACGACCGGGAAGGCAGGAAGACTAAGTTTGTCTCAACTGACAGTTTTGTTTTAGAAACAATTGATTGTATTAAAGAATATAATAAATTATAGAAATTAGTATATTATTCTTTACTGTTTAATAAAAACTATATTTCATTTACAGATTTGACAACCGTAGAGAATAGATAATAAGATAACTGAATAGATATTTTGGCAACACTTTAATGGACAAAGGCTATAAGTAAATTAAATCGCAGCTTATTCTGCCATGCTTACCCTTTTTTATATCAGAAATCTGAGGAAGTGACTCCTGTTATTTTATTATGACAATATCAGTGTAAATGTTGCTTTTTTTCTTCTTTTTAATCAGTTTTCTTAAAATCAAACCTGATGCTTTGAAGATAAGGAATTTTGTTTTCCATGCATACTATTTAAGTAAAATACAGATTATATAGTACTAAAACGTCACAGCAAAAAAGTTTATCGTTTTAAATTAAACATATTGTAATTTTAATCTACATAGTAAAATATAGATGCTGTGAAAATTATTGCACAAATCACTTAAAATATTAAAATTATTTCTCAGTATAAATGGCTGCTTGTACCCTGAAAAAGAGAAGAAATATCTTAACAAAACTATTTACTTTCTAGCTTATTTTCTAGAATATTAGTAAAATATACCTGCCTACCCAAACTTATTAAATATTAATAACTAAGCTGCAGACTTTAAAATTCTATAAGTTTTGGTAATGTCAAATAATTTAATTTTAAACAAGCTAGAATGGTTTTGTTATCAGCTTTTTCCAGGTTACAAACAGGCATGAATATTTTCAAAAGCTAATTTTTACTTTCTCAAATAACGTAATTTTGGCGATTGTCGGCATTCCACAGCATTCGTTTTTTGAATATCGTGTTGACGATGTCGGTTGACATAGTACAACGTTTGTAAATGCAGAGAGATGTCGATCGACGTTCCCCAACGTTTTCACAATATCGAACAATATTGTTTTGCAATATTGAATATACGTTATAAAAGGGGTCCATTTTTATATAGTACAATATTTCGCTACGATATTGTACAATGTTCAAAGCTAAGTTTTTACGATATCGTTTTTGTGAATTGTGCTACTTGGGAAAGGCTGTTCTTTATTCAAACTTCAACAGAATTACAAGTCAGGTGAAGAAGGCCTCGATACAGGCTACCATAAGCAAGAAATTTGATCCTTTAACATTCCAAACTTAATGATATATTTCGTATTTCCCCCACTGCGTAGCTTAGTAGCCCGAATGTAGTGACGCATTTCTTATTTTTCCTTCACTGTGCAGTTTATGTTCATTACGTCAGACAGCTAAATTGATCCGTGCCGTTAGTCTTTTCTTTTCTAGGAGGTGTTGCCACAGGGCGATTAAACATAACAAAGGGGATTAAAAAAATCTGCCATAGTTGCAACAAGAGCACCTCTTTTCCGTTAAAACTGCAACCCATATACATCTCGCTAATTTTAATAAATATATTATAATAATCTGAAAATTACTTTATTTTATGCTTGGTTTTCAAAAATGTCTCTTCCGTTTAGAAAAGAGGCATGTAAAGTTTACCTTATTCTGAGAAATGCTTTATTAAAAATGCCTCACATTAATTATTTATATTGATTTCTTTTAGTCATTTAAAATTTTCAGTTTTTTGAAAAAGCGACAAGATGTTTTGAAAATTGGCCACTATTAAAGATGCAATACTAAAGATGTTGGGAAATTTTTCCCAATGCATAGAGTTCATTCATTAAGGTTTTAACATGGTTTTTTGAAGGTTTTTCACCAAGGGAAATAAATTAAAAAAATTTAAACAAAACTCATTTTAAGTGCCTTACATTTGAAGCTAAGTCATAATTTTACACTATATGCCATCTTACCGTGAAGAATTATCTGGGCTTAGGGCAAATAACTTAAATAACTTAAAAATATTTAAAAAAATAGCCAATTTGGTAACATTTTTCCACCAAGAAGAAAATTATCAAAATCTATGACTCATTCCTGTTTTTTGCAAATTTTTATAAACCAAGATAACCTCAGCATTGGAGTAAGATTTTAAATATTAAAAATTTAAACCACAAACGTTTTTCATTTTCTCAAAACTGTGGCTTTTCTCCATATTGATGTTTTACACAATTTTTTAGAATAAGCATTGGGGCTCTAAATAAGGACTGGCTAAACTTGACATAACAGCCTTGAGTAACTGCTAAAAACTCACAACAGCACATTATTTGCAAAAATGTATGGTTTCATGAGACAACAGAACCTTCGAAAAACAACCTTAATTTGTGTATGTGGATCAGGTTTTTAAGAAAATTCTGTTACTCTATTACCTTAAAACTAAAATATAGAAGAAAAATATCCCTATACTTGTGTCCATTTACAGGCAATAACAAAATTATTAGTTAATAAAAATATATACTTTTTAATACCTATCACTTAATTTTTTAGTTGTTCATATATACATTAATGCAAGTATCCTACAAAATAAAAACCTCTTCGAAAAAATAAGCCTAGAAATCATTTAAGATTGTAATAGAAATGTCTGTAACAACTGCATTGCAGCAACATTCCTAAGAAAATTTTGTAAGTTACAACTAATTTTCTTTGTGATAAAATTACACAAAACAATTTTTTTTTCTTTTCTGAATAGCATAATAATGTTCGAATGCTTTAAAAAAATAAATACTGTCGTAATAAAAAAACAGAAAATTATACATCATCATTGAAACAATATCTTGAACTTTTAATTATATAATTTTTGAACAATAAAAAATAATGAATACTTAAAACTTTAGTCATCTTATAATTGTCAAAATCTAAAAAAATTACGAAGAATAAGTAAAAATTATAAATATCTTAAATATGCATTATTAAAAAGATTTTGTAAGTTACAACTAATTTACTTTACGATAAAATTACACAAAGCAAAAATTTCTTTCTTCTGGAATAACACAATGTTCGAATGCTTTAAAAAGTTAAATACTGTCGTAATAAAATAAAAAAAAAACAGAAAATTATAAATCATTGATACAACATTTTAAACTTTCGATTACATAATTTCTGAATAATAAAAAATATTGAATGCTTAAAAGTTTAATCATCTTATGATTATCAGAAACTAAAAAAATGGAAATTATGAAGAGTAAGTAAAAGTTATAAATACTTTATACATTACCTTAGTTCATGAAATAGAAATATTAAACTTCCACCAAAAAGTATGGAACTTATGAAACAACTTATAAATAGATTAATTGCAAAATAAAGAATAACATTTCTTTCTCATTTGTTCAAAGATTATCCTATAGATGCAATGTATGGAATTACAGTGTGTGGCATGATACAACAATAAACATTTATCTTCTTTTCAAAGTTTGCAAAATCATCTTTCATAAATAAGTATTTAAACTGAAAATAAATTTAAGAAGAAAAAAAAGAACTAAAACTTTTGATTTTTCTGATTAATAAATTTGAGTTCATGCACTTGTATTAAAAAAATTCGTTTTGTCTGTTATCATCTGAACAAAATATTGCCCCATAATGACATTTTTTTTCTTTTCTTTTTTCTGAAATGGTGAAGAAAGAAAAAGAAATCAATAGAAATACATGAAATCTCAATGAAACTGAATTAAAGAAATATCAATCCTTAAATCCTTATTTTAGTAAATATCAACGTGACAATAAACTTTTAAATATATACACATATATCGCAAAACTTTGTCAGTAGAATTATAAAAAGATTTCCAATATTTCATAGCATTTAATTATTCGTTATCATCGTTTGAAAAAAATGACCATTGTAAAAGAAAAAAAGTTATACAGCCGCAAAATATTTAACATAGTACGACGTTATCGAACACGCCTGTGCTCTAGCTCAATATTTAAGATTTATTTTTGTTGACACTAAAAAGTTTTAATGATTGCTTTATTTTTAAAAAAATCTTAGTTTTCATCTTATAATTATTTTAAGAACATTTGAAACAACTTGGAATAATTTAAAAATTAATTTCTATCTGTAATACTTAACTTTTCCTCGAGGGCATTCGCAATTTTCGTCATTAGAATTATAAAGGCTTTTTTAATGACTGCCCTGTTATCTGTTTTATTAATCTATTAATTATCTGTTTTATTTATATAATTGTCAAACATAAAGTAGAAATATCATTTCCTATGGAGTCGCAAATAAATATTTAAACACGCAAAAAACTCTAAAAACGAATTTTTAGAAAATCAATATTTAAAAATAAAAAACTTGTTTGATTTTTTACTCCTGGAATTATTTAGTGAATAAAGTTGTATATATCGAAGAAATTTCTTTAAACTTTCTTAACCAATCAGCATTCGTTTTTCTTTTTCATTCACTTTCCTCAATAGTAATTTATCTGAGTTCGATAGCGTTTTTGCTTTATCCCTAATTAAGTGTTAATTTGCGATTCCTAAATGTGTGTCATATTTATAGTTTTAAAAGGATTCTAAACATAGATATTAAGTGCTATGATTACGAAATAACTGCGGTTATTATAAATTAACAATTCAATGAAACTAGAATTAATATATTTAATCATAATGAATTTAAATAAAAAGTTTTTGCAACAGGTGGATAGTATAGCTGCACAATGCAACAGGTGGAACATAAAATACAGAAACATTAATTTATCATAAGGGTTTCGTATTACTACCACCATATATGTTATTCACCATTATAATGTTCAAGATCATAGATAGTGAGATTTTCCTGGTTTCCTGACACTATTGAGGGCTAATGGCTAAATAAGTGAGAAATAATTTGACACTGAGCAGCAGTGTTATCTTTCGATTACGCACACGCGTGAGAGTAAGTGCGTGCGCTGCTTATTTGTCTTTCGAATAACAAAATAAGTCATCCAAAAATTCTGTAAATTCTTCAGAGTTAAGTTTTAACCATTAAATTTCGTTTTGAAGTCATTTTCCTTTTCAAGAATTGAACAATATTTACTCGAACCTATTATAAATTTCTGTGTGAAACCATGAACGTTGTAACATACTTTATTTCTATAGTTAAGAAAAAACAAGCTTGACGCAAGCATGATTAAAACACAAGCTATCAGTTTTGCAAACAACTGCTGGAATTTACGAAATCTTTGAATTTTTTTAGTTTGATCTGGTTCAATGTATGCAATACAACTTTATAATTATTTCCGAACGCCAACAGTTTAAACTTTATTGTGCGCGTTGTTTGTTGCGCGTAATCCACTTTACCATTGGCAGAAAAGTTCAAAATTATCTCTGGAATGAAATAAACTATGATCTTGAGTGTTATGTAATCATTACTGTGACGTCTTTGATAGAATAGACTTTGCTACTTTTTCGTTTATGTAGATCCAGCATCGTATTATAAAATTGTAATTTACGTTAAATGCAAATGAATTTATTTCTAAGTTCTAGAATATCGATCATGAAACAAGCAGCTGTGGATGAACAAAATAAATTATCAATTCCTATTGATGTAAGTTTGAATGCGTCAATAACCTCTATAAAACAGTGTGAAAGTACGGATACCCGTAGTATGCAAGACAGTAACTATAAAAACCCTGAAACAATAGCATCTAATGAAAATCTATGTCACAATACTAGCATATTTAATGCATGCGACAATAGCATTGATGATGTTTACCAAATCGACCAGGACTTATTTATTGATTCAGCATTAAATACAAGTCAACCAAATCATTCTGTCTCGAATAAAAACAATCTTATTAATAACAATAAATTAACAACCACTGTTTTGTCTGTAAAAAATGACATTGTTTGTTCTGCTCCTAATCCTGAATTCACTACAGCAATTTGCAGTGACTGTTCAGAGCAAGATTTACCATCTAACCACAGCAGTGATGAACTCTGTGAAAAGCATTTTCAGTGCAATTTTTGCAACAAAAAGTTTTCCAATAAGCAAAATTGTGATAGACATTATCGCACTCACACAAATGATAAACCTTATGAATGCAATGTGTGTGGTAGAAGGTTTCCTTTCCAAAGAAGCCGAGATAGACATTATCGCACTCATACCAATGAAAAAGCTTATGAGTGCAACATCTGTGCAAAGAGATTTTCTCGTAACCAAGGCTTGAAAAGCCATATTTTGACGCACACTAAGGAAAAGCCTCACCAATGTGAAATTTGTTGCAAGCGCTTTCCTAGGATTGGTTCATTAAGGCAACATTATCGTCTACACACCAAAGAAAGACCGTACGACTGTGAAGCTTGTGGGAATAGTTTTTCGCTGAAAAGAAACAGAGATAAACATTTCCGTGTTGTGCATATGAATTACAAGCCTTTTCAGTGTAACGCTTGTAGTAAAAAATTTTCTTCCCAGAAAACTTTACAATGTCATTTTACTACTCATACAAATGAAAAACCTTATTTATGTGATGTATGCAATAAACGGTATTCTCATAAGGCATCTCTTACATTGCATTGTAAACAACATTTAAATTTATAAAATGATTAAGCATGCATTGAACAAAATGTAAGATTTTCACCATACTTAATTTTAATTCTGTTAAACAGCAACAATAATAGCCAATTATACTTTAAATATTTGCCGGTTCTCCAAATATAAAATTCCTTGGAACTGTTTGTTCAGAGATTTCATATTATTTATGTGTGAGTTATAATTTCTATTGAGGTTCACTTGATTGCTGATACAGAACGACTTGCTTGCAAATGTTTACTCTGTGTTATAGGGAATTAAAGGGTAAATAGTCGTTACAAAGAGGCGACTTGAAGTAACTGAATTAGAATTCCGGCTGCCCTCTAGAGATCAATGTTTTGGATGCTTACTGGCATTTTAAAAAAAGTGCTAGCAATACTAAGTTATGAAATATCTCTGTTAGTAAGCAATGAAATTTATTTGATAATTTTTATACTCTGTTGGAAGTTAAGAAGAATCCATTGCTATATAGAATTTAATTAATCATTCGGGACTGCATACAGTTCTCTTTTATTCTGTTATCAAATTATACAAATATGCTTTCATAATAATAAAAAAGCTTTTAAAAGTTAAATGTGTCAGACAAAAATTTTATTCGTGTTCTCTTTTACGATATATGTCATAGAATTAGTAAAATAATTTTATAGTTTCGTAGTCTTACAGGAATCCTAGAGTTAGTGACACATTTCGATAAATAAGGAAAATATTTGTCCTTGAAAAAGAAACAACTATATAATGTAGCAAAGGCATTAGATTTGATGGAATCACTAAAAATTGTGCCACTTATACTGACATAACCTCAATTCATCAAATGCCAGATAGAGAATTTTACCTTAATATCGCTGTGGAAGAAAATCATATGCAAGAAGCAATATTTATTCTTTCATCCGTTTCTTTAAATTCATACAGAAAGTAGAATTGAAGTGTGATGCAACTCTCTCACTTAACGAGAAACAAAACAATAGTTTTTAATCAATAATTTTTGTTTTTCTCATTTCATACGATTTAAGAAAGCAAGCAAAAAGAAGACTATGCAACAGTAATGTTATTGGCAGTGTTGATATACATTTGTGGTGGGAGCTTGGCATCCATTTGACGTGCACTTTGGCGCAAACACGGTCTATATATAACACTAATGATTTTTTCTTAACTTGCAACAAAATATAGTAATGCTATCTACTTGGAAAGTAGCTAACTAGTTTTTTAATGAAAAAGAAGTTAATTGCTAAATTGTCAGAGTATACTAGCAGTCCGACCATATATATTTTAGTCAATGTGAATATTTTGAGCAAATTTTATAAGTTATTATTGCAATCTAATAATTTTAATTCTCATTTTTTTTTATGATGCAAATGAGTTTTTCAATTTGATAATGTTTATTATCTGTTATGGTTTAAATTTTGTTATTATAGTTGTTGATTATGTGTAATTATTTATTTATTGTTATCATAAAATATAGTAATTTAATGAATCATTTGAAAAGGTATCGTGCAATTGCATGTTTTTTTTTTATTTGGATTTGATTTGTCAAGGTTTCTAAATTGTATAAGTTTTTGTCGCAATTCTTGTTGAATGAACCCTTAGCTTCCACAGTTATGATTGTTGTTATCTTTACAAAAACATATTTTTCTGAAATGAGATTTTTTTTTTTAGTTGTAGAAGTTATAATTTGACAAAAAAAATATTGCAGCATAAATATTTTTCAGTTTATCTAGAAGTGCTGAAAGCAGTCGTATTTATTTTGTCAAAATTAAGTTTTCTTTTTTTTTTAAATATTTTATATATGTATGGTGTTTTCTACAGTCGAGAGCTACGTGATCTTTCCTTTAGCAAAATTTCCAGGTTATTTTATCTGGTCTATTTATTCGCTGTTCGGGGTAGCGTGTGTTCACTTGTTAACTGTTGTCAAGCTATTGTTTTAGCAAGCATTTCTATTTTAAGTTATGCTAGAATTCTCATATTCATTTAGTGATATCGAGATTATTAATTTGATTGTTAGGCCGTGAAACAAATATATATATATTTTACTATAAATAAACTTTCATTATTTTGAACACATGCCGGACATAAGAATTGTCTCGCTTTGTTGCAATAACACAGCAGTTCATAATAAATCCAAGTGATGTTTTGATCGTTTTTTGACATTTATAATTACCAATTATTATGTCATTCCGATACATTTATTATGCATCATAAATCCAAGCGACGCTTAGATTGTTTTTCGGCATTTCTAGCTACTAATTTCCAGGGTTGGGGTTTCGGACGTCCTAAACTGGTTTTGGACAGGGCACGTGGGTTTTACTGTCTTAAAGTGTCCAAAACCTTGAACTTTGGTAAAAGGTAAAAATTCTATAGGTGTAACCATTGTACACATAATAATTACATGCATCAATAAATATCTCATATTTTTTATACAATTTACTATAACTTATTAAAAGAAAATAATATAATATAATAGGAAAAGGTTTATAATTTTTGAAGCTCCACAATTCATTGAACAACAAAAGTGAATACCTAATCCTTTAAATATAAATATGCTTTTAATATTGATAAATAATATTTTTGCATAAGGAAAGATATGGCAATATTGAAAAATAATAATTTTTCTTAAAAAAAAATTCTAAATTTGTTCAAAAATTAACCTTTAATTTTTCACAATATTTTTTTAAAAAAATTTTATAATTTCTGCATTACAGGATGATAAAAAAGACATTCATTTTTAAAAAAAATTGTTTTTAAATATAAATATATTAGTTTAAATGGAAAATACAAAATAACTGAAAAATGTATTAACAGTTTTGAGGGGCATAACATCAGTTTCAATTACTGACACTGGTGATGTATCACCACTATGCTAAACGAATTGAACATGAATGAAATAAAAGTATTCTTGAATAGTACTATAGATAAATAGATCTGTTTATGACGAACCAAGCACTTAGTCCCTAATATTTTAACCTGTATGACAAGGCCAAACTTCAGTTATGTACTATTGAATGAGAGGACCAATTGAACTTGATTACTGATTAATCTTCCTTTGTTTATATTGAAGAGTCAAACAATATTAATAAAACATTATACTTTTAAAAACAAATATTCTCTAGTATATTTAATTATCAATATGTTATTAGTTCTATGTTTATTTCACCTCTTAGATATTGTTCAGATAAAATTGTGACATAATTTGAGAAAAGGGGTTTTGGACAGGACGGTTTAAACCGTGGATTAATCCATTCTGTCCTAAACCTTACCAAACTTGCTAATTACTACATGGCTTATAAATTCCTGATACATTTCTTACGAATTGCGAGGTATGTATCACATCTAAAAGATCAGTTTTTAACATACTTCATTTGTGCTAATTTAATCTATTTTTAAAGGAAGTATGTTTTTCCTCGTGATTTTGAAAATTCCGTATTTTTATTACGACATGCAAATTTCGAATCCCCTATTTAAAGAATCCTTTTTTGACGTGCTCAGTTTTTCTAATTTCATCATGAATCCAAGTGATGTTTAGATTGTTTTTGGCATTTATAACTACTGATTTCTATTTGTTTTATAAATTCCCAACACATTTATTACGATATTATGATTCGTGAGTTATAAATCGCACATTCTATTTATCGCTTTTTGCAGTACTTAATTTGTGCCGATTGCATTGTAAATCCAAGTTGTTTTTCAATCGTTTTTTACCAGTTTCTTTAATGCATTCTCACATAGTTTTAAAAATTTTGGTTTTTATTATGATATGCTTATTTTAAATCTGACATTTGAATAATGACTTATTGGCGCACGTTACTCGTGCTAATTTCATCGTAAATTTATTAATTTTTTTGTTAGTACAATTATGGCAATGCTCTTCTCCTTGATTTATATGATCCCTTTACTTTAACTACAATGTTAATACGACACACAAATTTCTAATTACGAATTTAAGTAATCACTATTTGATGAAATTTTCATTTTTCATCGTAAATATAAGTTATTTTTCCTTCTTTTCAGTAGTTGGCACCATGAATTTGTACATGGTATTTTGAATCCCGATACTTGTTATTGCACCATGCAGAATTCGATAACTTGAGGAAAACAGGAGTTTTTAAACTGCTTTCTGTTTGTCATTTATTTTATTTTAAATTTTTTTCATCTTAGGTGAATTTTTTAGGAAAAAACTAAAAGGAAAACATTTAATTTTTTAAATTCTCAAAACCTCTAATAATTCAAGAAATAGAAATAATATCTGAAAAATAATACTAAATAAATATTGAATTATATTTTTTATATAATGGATTTGTTTTAATTTTTGTTTTTGTTTAAACATTATAGATTTTCTTTAATAGTGTTTCTTAAAAAAATATCAGTTTTTTTTATTTTAAAATAAATACAAATAGTTATAAGCATTTAATTTTCTGCAAATGTGTTCTTAAGTTTATTGATAAAAATAAATTAGTGCTTAGAAAACTAATGTTTATATAAAAATAATCATTTTTGCCTTTAACATGACTAAATATGCGTGAGGCCTTCCTTAATCTACCTGCTGTGTGAGTGGCCCTTCACTCTAAAAGGTTGTTCACCCCCTTATATTGTAAAACTTATCAATTCTAAAACTTTAAGTTCATATTCTTATTTACTGTCATGTTTCGGTAAAGAAAAAAAATAAGTGTTGAAAATATCGCCTCATAGGATAAGCAGCAATAAGCTTTCAAACTCGAACTTTTTTAGGTGTGTTGATTGGCATTTGTTTATGCTTACTTCCTTATTGAAATCATCATTGGTACATATTTTACATTCTTCATAGATCTTAAATTGTATCCTTGCTACATAGTTGTTGCTAAAGTATTATTTTTGTGACTGATTTACTTTAAAATAAGTACTACAATAGTGCTATTACCTTATTATATTTCTTTTATTAAATTCTTACATTAAATTTTATTTTAATCATTTAATTAGTGTTTTTACATTTAATGCATGATTAATAGATGTGTTGAGCAAATTTTAGATTTATATTTCTTCCAGCTATTAATTTTGTGTATTATGTTTATGTAGGCATAGCGTATGAGGGGACACATTTTTTTATTTTTAAAAAATATGGAAACAGACTTCTAGAAACAGAAAGTGTGCTCCCTCACACTTCGCCTCATGAAATTTTAAAATCTGTGTTATATTGGAATATTTTGTTTGTATTTAAAATTAGACAAATAAGTTATGAACTTGAAACTTTAAAAAATCTAGGTAAGTTGGATATTCAATGTTGTGACGGAATATCATGATATGAAATCATGCTGTGATAATTTTCAATGCCCGAGTTTTCAATTGTCAAATTTTTGATTAGCTCTTTTACAATAAATAAATGGTTTACTTGTTGATTTTGTAAATTTTAACTGAAAATATTTTAATTACTTGTACAGAAATTCTGTATATTTTAAACATAACTTATTTTTGTATAATTGTTTTTAGGTTACCAATTTGATCAACTGATAGAAATTTAATCTTAATAAAAAAATATGCTATGCCAAGTTACTTTTGAAGAATTGTTTTTAGGTAATAATCTTCTTGATAAACTTAAAGAAATTTACTCTTTATAAAAAAATATACTGTACCAAGTTTTGTTTAATTTCTTTTAGATTACCTATTTGATCAACTGATAAAAATTTACTCTATAAGAAATGTACTGTGCCAACTTATTTTTGTATAGTTGTTTTTAGATTACCTTTTTAATAAACTGAAAGAAATTTACTCTAAAAAAGAACTGAAAGAAGTTAGAAATTTATAAAAAATACACTGTGCCAACCTATTTTTATAAAATTATTTTTAGCTATCTTCTTGATCAACTGATAAAAACTTACTCTTTATAAAAACTGTACTGTGCCAACTTATTTTTGTATAATTATTTTTTGATTACCTTTTTAATAAACTGTTAGAAATTTACTCTTTATGAAAAATATGTTGTGCCAAATTTTAAATTTAATAAACTTATTTGATTAAATTTCTCTTTTCTCTTTTAAGAATTATAATCACATTCTCTCAAAATTACAACTTTTTTTAATATTTGTTATTATGTCTCTTATTTTTATTTGTTTCGTTCGACTAACCATTAAGTTATAAAAACTCCTTGTAGGTACTTATTATTTTCATCAAGCCTATATTAATCTATATGTGGTTCTTTCAAGTAAGGAGCTAGACAAGTTGACCAACAAATTTGTACATTGATAACCTTTTTATTGTGCAGCATTGAAGAGAACTCCTCCAGACTAGAAGTATGGGCTTTCTGCTACTATGGTAATAAGTGAGAGCACATTTCTAATGGAGGAATGAAGGTGTCGATTGGTTTTCTCTCGCTGACCTGTGCAAAGATCAAAACAAAACTATTGACCTCACACCCAACCATGGCATCCACCAACGGCGAGATTGATGTCTGGAGTTCTCCTGAAAGCAGCACTATAGTATGACCACCTCTTCTCCTTACAACCTTTTCTTAAAATTAAAAAAAAATACCAACTTAATTCTTCTTACCTTGTCCTTTATGGAGAAAAGTCACATGTGGTACATTCATTGTGCTTCTTGATAGTTAGAGACTACATAATTGCATGTCATGATGATGGATGGCTATTCCAACTTTAACCCATAAATGATTGCTTGGATTGAGGTCTGAGAATTATGGGCAGCAGAGAAAAACTAAAATATCCATCATGCTCTTTGAATTGATTCTTTACAATAGGAGCAATATGGCAAGAAGCATTATCTTATTGAAAATACTCCTTACCCTTGAAATGAGTTATCAGCTTTACAGGATACACTTGATCAATAATAATATTTATTTAATGAGGCCTTGAATAGGAAATGAAGGTCTTAAAGTATGTCAGCACTACATTAGCCCTCTAGTGGTCCAATGCATTATGGTTTGATATCTCATTTATGGAACAGATGGACACAAAAAATGTGGTCGCTTAGTGTATAAACTAGCAATTATAGGTATGTTTTCTTTAAAACTCCTTTAATTTCACTGTGAGGTTTGTTTTATGTTTTAATGTAATTATAATACCTATAGTTTAAGATATAGTTTAAAAATAAATATACGGTTGTTTTCTTAAGAGCATGAAAAAAGTTTTAACATTTTTGAAATATGAAAGATACTGTGCGAGTATAGACAATTTCTGCTGGCAATTGCAATCAAATTCATTATTTATTTTTTATTCGCGATCGCAACACTCGAATACGCCATCTGGGGAGAGACCGGTTTCATGCTTTTAGCCCTTCTCCCTTCCCTCTCCTCCTCTTTTCAGTTGTATAGGAATGTACTACGATATTTTCCCCTTTCTTAATATTTTTCCTTTTTATTTAATAAAAATATTTTTAAAAATTTTCATGATACTTTTCTTTAGAACTATGTTTAATGTAGTTTTCAGTTCCATATAGTTTTTCAAGTTAAAAGATTTTAATCTATATGAAAATCAAGAGAGAAACTAACGTACTTCCTTCCTCTATGACTTTCCACACGCTAATGGGGAAAGCATGTGAAGTGTTGCCGTAGGAAAAGAGTTCTGCTCTACGCCACCTGCAGCCCATTTCGATCGCCAATCTCTCCATTCATTTTTGAAATTATTTGTCTCAATACCTGGCAGTGTTATTTATAGCAAAATGAGATTCATCAAGAAAAAAAAAAATAGGAATATTAATAAAACTTCCACAAAAAGAGTTAGAGCTGTTTAATAACGAATTTATATTCCATGCAATTCAAATGTTAGATTATACAATCAAATTTTTCAATTTTTTTTCGTAAAATTGTGGTTGCCATATGCAGATTATCTGCTTTCCTTTACAAGGTAAAGTTTGTTTACAAGAATTTACTCTAGAAGATCTTTTCTAATTTTTAGCCCATCTGAAAACAATGTTCTTACATCACCAAAGAAATCGAGCACTTTATGGAAGGTTTTGCTCACCGATTCACATACTGTAAGTACTGTACTGGTGTCTTGTGCATCCGTTAATAGCTGGGCACTGCAGAAAATTGCCAAGATAAAAATACATCCAGTAATTGATATCTAGGAAGAATAAAATGTGGTTACTGATTTGCATCTTTAGACATCTAAAAACATTTTTTTCCCTTATTTATTGTAAAGTGTAAGTGTTATTGTAAAGTGTTGTATTTATTGTAAGATCTCATATTGTGAGCACATTCTTGAGAGTGTAAAAGCTGGACAGAATTTTATTATTATTACTAAATTTAGCAGTCGCATTATTATTAACATAATATTAAAAGCCTAATGAAAATTAAAGGTTTTATCTAGCGTACTAAATCAATGATTTTGGCAGATATTCCTGTCAACGATGAAATGGAAGCATAAAAATAAATTTTTTGTGTAGGGTGCAGGGAACTGTCCTTGCATGAGAAGGTCCTGGGTTCGAATCCCGTGCAAGGCAAGAATGTTTCTTTCTCTCTCTGTGTGTTCTATGTCCTTTCTCCTTTGTGTGTGAATGTGATCCGCCCTATAAACAGGTTGTGGTTGTGTGAATGGCGTGACAGAAGTCGAATTCCTGGCCATAGATGGCGCCACTGGAAAACAGGAACAATCGCTCCCCCACTGCCGAAAAACAGGCATACGACAATATATATATATATATTATTTCTGTATATTTTATTCCCTTTGGTCTAAGTCCCTCCGATTAACTCCCCCTACAATTTAGACCTGTCATGCATAAAAGGAAAACAAAACACTTCATTAATTCAAAGAAAGGCAATAGAATATATAAAGCAACGTTTAATCACTTTTTAAATGTAATCAATACGAAATACATTTGGACTTGATAATAATCTCAAATATCAGTAACTTAATATAAATCAGTTTTACAAAAAAATTCATTTATTTCTATCAGTTCAAACATTTTTTTTTTTATGAACCAGTTTTTATTTCTCACGCTATTTAAGTTATGGGAACATTTTTCTTGCGCTGTTAATTAAAGTCGCATCATTACAAATAAACTCCTTTTTCCATCACGAAGTTATAAAATTTTCAGTTCTCCATATCATGCTTAATTTTAAGTCCATCTTGAATTAATTTCACAATATCGCCAAAGAATTCCATAGATTTATTTATAGTTAGACGCATTGATTCATCCATTGTTGGTACTTGTGGTGTTTCGGGTGAAGTTGTCTGGGAAGCAACCAGAAGGTAAAAATTGCAAAGAATGGTCGTGATGAAAACACATTTAGCTGAAAATATCTGTTGAAAGTAAAATAGTGTTAGTAATGATGCAGACGCATCGGAGAATGTCCTGTTTTATGTATATTTAAAAAACATTTTTAATCTCACGTAAAAGTATCAGTAATTTTTGTTTCATAAACAAATGCATCGTAAATTCTATTTAATCTCAAAACAGTTTTTAAGATGTTATATTGATAACAAGCATTTCTAGGATGTTTCTTTGAAATAATTCAGTTTGGTCTAAATATACAGTCGGACTACTATTTAACGAAGTCGCTGAATCCCGATAATAAGTTTGTTATATATATGGAAAATTCGATAAATAGAAAATCTCCTTTTGAAATACTTAAACGGCGCAAGACAGCTTTTAATTTCGTGAACACTGGGCATAATTAAAATATCAATTGATACACCTTCATCTTGTGAACTTTTTTTTATTTCCTATGAGCTGCACAATCAGTCTTCCCAATGAGCATACCTAGTGCGTTCTCCAGAAGTTGTATCCACTCTTTCAGGACCACCACAATGGGTGCGATACCATTGGCCATGTTAATTCGTACGTCTAGATTCTGCCACACTAGATGGCAGCACCGAGACTCTATTTGGATGCGACAGTGCACTAGGAATTTAATTTTGACGGAAATGCCAAGAGCCAATAAGGCACTCCAGGGATCTTTTACATGCCGCATAATCATACGACATCGCTGAGGATTTTCTGCATCCCGAAAATCCAGCGCCTGGGCCGGGGATCGAACCCGCAGACTTGGGCTCAGATGGCCGACGACAAACCAATTGCGCCACTCATCTTGTGAACTAGTATCTACTATCCATTTTATAAATCTTAACCATAAAAAAATCTGCATGGATAGTAAGAATAGAGCGCAAAACATTATCCAGTTTTACACTATCATGCTAATCACATTTTCAACTAAAAAAAAGCTAAATTTATGCATAAAATTATAGCTGCATTTATTGTAACAGTAATTTTAAGCGTACATTACCACATGCGTTCTTAAGTTTAATTGCTATTGGTAAAATCAGTTCATTTTGTCAGTTAAATGGTTACGAAAATCAATTCAAGGCCTTTTCCCTCATGAAATGCGTTAACAAGTTTAAAATGTTCTGAAATAATTTGGGAAATAAAGAGAGTGGATCTCTCTTTTTTTTTTTTTTATAAAAGTTCGTTAAATAGAAAATTTACTTTGCTATTTGGAAGTTATTTTCCGAATAAATTTCCAAAATGTTCTTGGTTCCTCGAAAAAATTCGCAAAATGAAAGTTCGTTAAATAGAAGTCCGACTGTATTTTATTTTTGAAACTTTCGAACTGATGATAAAAAAATTTAAGGAAAAAACATTTATTATTAAAATTTGATTATTTCGTTATCTTCATTTTGCAACCAGCATAGCTAGAAGAGCTCAGTTGACTCGAATTCGAACCGGAGTTCAAGTTTAGATCGAAGACTGAGTTAATGTATAAAAGTCTGTTAATGAATGATTTTGTTAAACAGCTCTAAATTTAACAACGATTTTCATATAATTGCTGGTTTTGCCACTTTTGTAAATTAGTTTTTCATCCATAATTAGGAGGTAGCACAATATTTTCTGCACCATAGCACACGAAACCTAAATAACATTTGTCAGAGTCTTCTTAAATTGAACAGATTAAGAACTTCACAATAGATTAAAATTTCCCAAACTCACCTAAAAATGAAATTGACGAAATTGAATTATTACTATACGGTAAAACGAAATTTTCACTCTTTATAAATAAATTATTTTATAGCTGTGAACTTATTTTGCTTCTGCCATATTGTTGTTTTTGCATTCACCATTGTCTTAAATGCCAAAGTACATGAATTACAATTTAAGTTTTAAATTACATCATTATTGAATATTTTAATCATTAAAAAAACTTGAATATAAACAACATACCTTCATTTTAATGCTCTAATTCTTGCTTCTAGTGATTAACAAATTTCGAATTCAGTTAAAAGAAAGAAATTTCGTTGTGCAAACAGATTTAAACGTAAAATATTTTAGATCATGATTCATCATTTCTCAAAGAAATTATAACACTTAGTGATTTTATCAGTTTCTTAAGAGTCATTTTTCTTTTAAATTTACATTTCTTGTTGCGTCACGTTTATCGAAAAAATGCCATTTTTATGGCAATGTCATGCTTCAAATTTATTTGTTTCGTTTTGATATATCTCAAGGTAAATTCTTTTACATATTGTATTTTTATTATCTATATGAAATTGTTTGCGACGATTTTTCAGAGCTCTTACTTCTACGTTGAAGGTTTTCTGAAAAATCTATAGCTACAGAATTATATGTTATCATGTTTAGTTACAGAATTATATTTTCACATTTGGCACTTTTTAAGTAGTTTTAATGATAAAATTCTTTGTGCGAAATAAAACTCTTAATATTATGTTTTGTTTACTCTTTATATTGAGTTTTGTTAAAGGTAGTCAAAAGGGGAAAATAAAAGTTACACCTCCAAAAATAGTTCTTTTTTTTAATGTTAATTTATATATTAGTCTTAAATTTTGAGTAAATTTTCATAAAAGAAAATATACTCTTGTTGTATATACGGATTGGCTTACATTTAGTAATGTACGGTTTATATAACAAGAATTAGATATTGAAAGAAACTTCATATTGTTTGAAGAGATTTTTAACTATTTAAATAGAAATTCTGCATTGAAGTGATAAATTAGTATTAAATTGTTTCAAACTTAAAAACTTATTTCACGCACATATCGAGTTTACTGAATTTACAGCGCTTGATTTATCGCATTTTTGTCAAAAAAGAAGTTAAAAAAATATTCAGTGTGGCGGCTGCAAATTCATATTCAAAGGAAAAGAGAACATCAAAATCATACAGACCTTTTGGATGTTTGTAATACTGCTTTCTTCTATTTTGAGTTACCTGATTAATGATCTGAATTTCGATTTTGCCGTATGGGGCAACTACATTGTCGAAATCGATCAGAGCGAAGTAGATATTAAAATCTTCAAAAATTCATTTTTCTTAAAGAAGGGACCAACCACTGCCTCTAGACAAATAAAATAGTCTTTGAAATGTTTTGTTCTTTTTCTCTTTTAAATACATATTTGTAACTCCCAAAGAGTATAATTTTATATATA
>NC_092211.1:27027865-27039834 GCF_043381705.1 Parasteatoda tepidariorum | reverse complement strand
ATATATATATATATATATATATATATTTCACGAAGATGAGAAAAACAACTTATTGAGGGGGGAAAAACATATGGTGTCGATGTAAATAGAATATTTTTTTTGAATGCATACTTTATGAGGCAACAAAAATTTATAAAGATGCTAAAAATACGTAGTAAGAGTGGTAGCTGCGGAACACCCGACATCCATGAATGATTTTATGAATCAACAAATTTTAAACGATGCTAAAAGCACACTTTAATAATTATTATTGCGATGGATCACTGAAATCATGGATTATTTTATGAGGCAACAAAAATTTATGAAGATGCTAAAAATGCGTAGAAAGAGTGGTCGTTGCGGAACACTTAACATCCATGAACTATTTTATGAGGCAATAAAAATTTATACGACGCTAAAAGCACACTTTGAAGGCTATCGTTGCCTCGGAAAACTGTATGCATGAATTATTTCATAACGCAACAAAAATTTCCCTTCTTGAGGGCGTAGTAGTGCAAATAAAGGTTCCCAAAACTTCATGATTTGCCCCCATGAAATATACATACCCATATTTTTAATAATATTCAGCCAAGCATCGTATGTGTAGACATGTGTCGTGTATATGAAAACATTAATTAAATATTTCTTTATAACAAGTTTTTGATTAGATTTTTTACATAAGTAATTTTTTATACTTTTTTGAATCTTACGCTTGCTAAAAATTTAAAAAATATTTTATTTTTAATAATGTGTAAGACAAACCAGAACTAATTTTAAGAAAATGATACATTGAAAAATAAATCAACACATAAAAAAATTCTTATGAGCCGGAAGGTTTCTACGATTTTTACTCAATTGCTAAGAGGCTTTAACTGTGAAAAGACCTTCTCTCCAATTGAAATCATCATTCTTCAATATCGCGGATTTTACAAAAAATACAGAAATCCAATCGACTGATAAATTCAAAATGCAGTACTCGTATATTTATGAACTGTTTTGCAGAATAATTGTAAAAACCTAGTTCTTCAATCCTAATCTCTCAAATTTCAGTCGTCAAACTCATTATATTTTGGGTGATAAATCGCTAATGCATATTTATTTGTGGCGCCATAAATCTGATGTTAGTTTAAATCTACTTATGATGAATATTTAAAATAAAGTTCAAATTCAAATTGAATAGGACTGCAAATAAGTGGAGCATCAATTGAAAAACTGCAACAACAACAACAAAAAATAATTTTAATAAAAAAGTTGCGGTAAACGGTACAAAATATATAAAAAGGCGTTAAACATTATTAAGGAGGGAAAACGAAATTAGGAACTTGCAATTTTAGTTAATAAAGGGCAGACTCTATTATTTAAAGTAATACTTAATTCTGTTTGGGGTCGCAAAAGTGATCTTTTTTTGCTTTTCCCAGCGTTTTGTGACGTCGCAGCTTTTAAAAGAGAGTCTCAAAAGAAAGATGGTTTTACTCTTTTTTTTTACAGCATCTTAGATTTTTGTTTAATTAAATTTTTGAATTTTGGTTTTCGATGCTTTTTTGTTTTTAACTAAATTTTGATTGTAGAATATCATTCAGCAGCGCACCTACCAAAAAGATCGAAAATAAAGGCGTTGCTTGATCAGATTATGAAAAAATCTATATATATATTTCTCTTACACGGCGACAAAAAAAGCCTCATTGCAACTCCCCGAACGGCAACGCTAGAAAGTCAACCAATGATTGCCGCTAAAAATGTCACATGCCAAATCTAGCTGAGGTGGCTCAACATATAACGGAACTTTTAAAAACGGAAACTGAAATAACCTTAAGCTAGGCAGAAGTGAGTAGTCTTTGTCGATAAATCTCTATTTTAGTATTTTGTCGAAGGCGCTTTTTTTCTCGAATTTATATACTTACGAATTTATTTGACGATTTTTGATTTATATCACGAATTTATTTGTTTTATTATTGTTATTAGTTATTCATTGAAAAATGAGTCTCAGTTGTGCTGTTACGCTTTAAGATTTTATACTATAGCACATTTCTAATAGGTTTAACGAATTACATGTCATTTATTTGAATTCAAATTTATTTTAATGACTTAGTATTTACTAAAAAGATGTATTTTTTCTTTTTTAAAGTTGTTATATGGATTTGAATGATTGTTTTGAATTCTTAGAACTTTGTGCATTTGCAATGTATCTAAGTTAGTAGCGAGCTAAGCGAGCTAGGTTTGCGAAGCAAACCATATAAGATTGCGTAGGTAGCAATTTTCGGGGGTTGGCGAGCGTTAGCGAGCAGGGGACGCAGCCCACTAGTAGTGTTTAATACTATTAAAACTTTTAATTAATTTTTTTTTAATTTGAATTTTTTTAAATTTAGTTTTATTTAATTCATTTTTTTTTAAACTTAAATTTTCTAAAGACAAAAATATACATCAAACATGTAAAAACAGACTAATTATAATACACAACCTTTCAATAAATACTAACAGAATTTCGTTTGGATAACTTTTTCAGAAAAAAATTAATTAAAATATTTGATTAATACACTGCAAAATATGGTTTTTCAAAAGTGATAAAAAAATGTGTTAAAATAGCTCTGAAGCAAATATAGAAGCATGTGAAAACCTTAAGTATAAAAAAATTTATATGGAATGTACTAATTTTTGAGCAAAATGCATGGTCTCAGAAGTAATGTAAAGGAAGAGATGTTCGTTGGCAACCGCTAAGATTCAAACCAAAGACATCCGGCTTCGTAACAGGATGCTCTAACCACCGTTATACCATGACACATCATGACATATCATGACGCATCATGACATCATACATTCCATTCACTTAAATTTTTTTAAGATAACGAAATATGCAAAATGTGAAATTAAAATTACCGATTTTCTGACTAAGCTATTGGGACCATATTTTCCAGATTGCAACACTTTATCTTTATACCTTTGAAATCGGAAACTAGCACGTCATGCTGCGTCATTGCAGAAGCAATATATATAATTTTCCTGGACTGGGGTGTACAACAACTATGGACCCTGATTCGAATCCTGCAGTTAGCCAGCAAACATCTCACACAATTCTCCTTCCACATCACTTTTGTGAGCATGCATATTGCTCAAAGATGAGGATATGCCGTTTCAAATTTGAATACAAGAGGTTTTCAAACTTGACTATTATTAGTTATTTTGACATATTTTTGCCCAAATTCGAGAAAATATTTTTTTACAGGGCGCGTGCTATGTTTTTCTCATTCTAATCTTGTGATGATCTCGCATTTTACTTGTTTTAAAAGATAATGTCGAGTAAAGAAAATATCAAGTATCACTATATTTATGAAAATTGTATAAAGATAGTTTGCAAGTAAATTTATATTTCCTCCTTCGTATCTTAACTTTTAACCGATGAATTCGGTCGAAGGAAAAGTGGCCTTAAAGCTGTTTTTCAAAGGCTCCTTTGTCATATGAAATAATGCATTTTTTTCTGCGAATAATATGTTATTTTCATAACTGCTGGGAGTTTGTAATAGCTATCCTTAACCAGCGCTTTCTATGTTTCTTATGTTGAAATGGCGCAAAACGTCAATATAGAGAAAAGCGACAGTTTTTGTAAGAATAAAATGCGTTTGTGGTCTAAATTTTTAATATTTAAAAAGTTACTCCAATGCAGCATTATCTGGGTACATAAAAATTTGTAAAAACTGAGAAGAAAAAAAAAGGTAACCAAATTGGCGTTTGTAAAAAAAGCTTAATAACTTTTTATAAAATTAAGTTATTTATCCGTTCTAAAGTCCTAGGTGATTCTTCACGCCGAGATGGTATCTATAGTTTAAAATTATAATTTTGCTTTAAGGCTTAAGGCGCTTAAACTGTGGTTTTTTTATTTTTATTTTCCTTGACCAAAATCTTCGAAAAACCATCATGAATAGGACATAGTTTCAAACAGGTGAGTTGGTTTTTTTAAAAATAAATGGAAACTTAGGATACACCATTTCTCCGAGATAACATAGTTAATTTTTCGAAACAATTAGAATTAGAACGAAATGACAATTAGAACAATTTTTCGATCATTCATTTTGTATTCATTTTTAAAGTCAATTGTATGGATTATGTTTCTTCAAGGTTCTCAAATGATTCCTAAGTTGTAACTCTCAAATTCAAAAGTAAAACTTTCAAAATTTAGAAAAGATATAGTTTTAAAGTGAGCACCATAAAAATAGGAACAAAAAATGGTCTTAAAAACCTATTTAGTAGTTATCTGAAAAAGGAAACAGCACAGTTAGCCATTTCTAACATGTGATTGGAAAAATTAAACTCTTAGAAATTTTATGAGATTTCTTTACTCTAAACAACGACATTTTATAAAATTATATTAAAATTACGAGATTTAAAGAATAGCGTTTTTGTGAATTCATTTATTTTTCCTTTTATATTTTATAGTTTTTTATTTTTTAAGTTTTATTTCGAATAAAAAATTAAGTATCAGGCTTCTCTATTTCCTATGTGTTTTTTATTGAAAGAAATATTTTAAAGAAAACATTGGTTAAAAAAAAGCAGTGAACATTCTCTGTAATTTTTTTTATTTAAATAAATTATCAAACCTAACCTCAACAAAAATTTAAAATGTAATCCTCGAATTTTTAATTGTTTAAACCTTTTTTGTCGCACGTTTAAGAATAGTTTACTTGTGTTTTGATCTGTAACAGAATCTGGCTTTGCATTAAAAATAGGATCGGTATTACACTCAAACTATGAAAACTATTGCTAGGGATGCAGAAAAAAAATCGCTAAAATCGGATCAGGTATTATATTTTATGTTATAATTGGGTGCAAGGCTTAAATGTTTGAAATAATATTCCTTTTTTTTAATTATACTATATGTTATGAGATATTTTAAGAATATTTTTCAAAATTCAGTTAGCTAAACAGCCTAATTAAGAAACTAATTGTAGCTCCTTTCATAAGGCTAGACCATTCTGGAGCAAAAATAGTGTTTTCCCAAAGTTGATGAGGCAATTTTATAGAAACTTTAAGCACTTTTATTAAATGAATTGACTAGTGATTGAATTAAAAAAAATTTTGTGGAGCATATTATTTATACAAGCTTCTTATTCTATGAGGCATTTATTTATTTATTTTATTTACTTATTTTTTATCCGAACTTATTTTATACCATTTTTAATAAATAAAAAAAATTAATAAAAAAACATCTCAATTTTCTGCTAGTTAACAGTATGTCTGTGTGTATTATGCAATTATCTAATGAAAATTAAGCGAACTTGTTGTCTGGAAAAAATACTACGCAACCACTTGATGTAAAAATGCCACTTTTGAAAAGTATGGCCTAGCTGATCACTGTACAGCATCAACCTCTTTAATTTGAAATTTTTTTGGCTTTTTTTTTGGTTTAATAAAAAGCCAAGCATACATAAATAGTATTTTAGTTAATAAAGCATAACTATTTTGAAAAAAAAAATTTCATACAATTTATACACATTTAAAATACACCAATCACAAAAGAGCCTTGGTAGCCCAGTGGTTAGAGAATTAGACTTCGGTTCGGGACAGCCGGGGTTACATCTTTGACTCCGCTAAGACCCACCGAGTGCGTGCGATAAGCGTGCTCGTAAAATCTGTGAACTTGAAAACCCTGTGGTCGGCCGTTGAGATCATAGGTACAGGAATCTGGAGAAAATGTCATTACCCTTCAGATGTCATTACCCTAAATGAAAGAAGTGGTATCATGAAGGAGTAGTGCTGCCATCTATTCGTGGGACCCTGAACTAAGACGCACTTTCACCCACGTGGTGCTCTCTTGTAAAACAAGAGGCATATATATCTTCCTGACTTAATTCGCAAAAGATCAGTGGCTGGCGATCTTAGCTTGTCCAAGCGTCCTTAGAAACAACAACAACATCAATCACAAAGGTTGCATCATAAATATTTCTTAATTGCTGGAGTTTAATTTCAAATTCACAAAACATAACAGTCTCTCGTGAAAAATCCAAACGAATCTGTATAAGTTAAGACAGAGATGTAAACAAATGAGAAAGAAATTCTGCTCGACGTTTGAACTAATCCAAGCATCAATAAAAATTGTAACTGTGTGGGAATGAAGAGCTTCTTTTCTACGTTCCTCACTTCTTTCATATATAGGCGCCTCTATAGGATGATCTGTACTTGTTTCATTGTCAGCTGCTTCGATGTAAATTAAATACAAACTGCATGTGATTGCTATGACTCATATGATGATGGCAAAACGCTTCTGCAAAAGAAACATTTGGTGAGATTATATTTAATTTTGCATTTACTGAGCATATAAGGAACATATTATGTTTTAACAACAAAATAAAATTGAAGTTGAAAATGCTATGAATAGTGAAATATCAAAAATAGAGCCATATAAGGAATATAGCATATTTTAACAACAAAATAAAATTGAAGTTGAAAATGCTATAAATAGTGAAATATCAAAAATAGAACCGTTTCATTAATACACTGAAGAGCCAAAAAAAACTGGTACAGGCATGAGTACGCAAATAAAGGGGTATGGAGCCAATCAAAGTACACCGCTGCGATCGGCAACGCGTATATAAGACAACGAGTGTCTAGCACAGTTCTTAGATTAGATACTGCTGCTACAATGCCAGGTTATACAGAGTTAAGTGAGTTTGAATGTGGTGTTATAGTCGGCGCACGGGAGATGGGACATAGCATCTCCAAGATAGCAATGAAATTTGGATTTTCACGTACGACCATTTCACGAGAATATAGTGAGTATCGGAAATCCACCAAAATCCCCAGACATGAACATTATTGAACATATTTGGGATGCCTTGTAACGTGATGTTCAGAAGATATCCCCACCCCCTCTTACTCCCACTGGTTTATGGACAGCCGTGCAGGATTCATGGTGTCAATTATCTCCAGCACTACTTCACACATTGATCGAATCCATGCCACATCGTGTTGCAGCACTTCTGCATGCTCGCGGGGGCCCTACACGATATTAGGCAGGTATACCAGTTTTTTTTTTGGCTCTTCAGTGTATTTACTCTAATTTTAGTCAAAAACGAAGTGATCCGTGTGATGCTTAACCCATTTTGGGCCAAGTACAGAAATTTTACAAAATGTGGTTTTATTTTCATTGAAATATGCGTAAATTACATTCATTAATTTACAAAAAGAGTTTCGTGCATAAAAAGCAAGACTTTTTGCAAGAAATAAGAAGGTGCCTATATCCACCATTACCATTGACGAAATCAATAGGCAAGCCACTTCGTTGAACACGTTTCTTTTAAGAAATGTTGCTTTATTTTTATTTGCAGAATTTCAATTTTTAATCCATCATAAAAACATATGTTTAATCTCAAATGGAATAATAATATGTTTTCATAAATGTCAAATTTGTCTACAACAGTCCCAAGTTAAGAAACTAGAGTAGTTTTAAAATTTCGCAACAGAAAGCGTGTACTCCAGTTGAATTAGTAACATCTCATAAGGGTCTTCAATGCCATTGACAATAGCAAAAAAATAAAATTAGGGGAAAATATACGTCACATTGTTAATGAAAAATATTTATTGGCAAGACAAAATATTTATATTATATGTTTAAGCACCTTTGGTCGAAAGTGGGTTAACAGAAAAGTAATGTCGTTTGTGTACAAATGTAACGTTCCAAAAATATTTTTGAATGCTGAATTATTTGTTTATTGCAAAGTTCGGCTTAAAAGCTCTGCAGTTGAAGAACAAATCGCACAAGTTA
The DNA here is from genome assembly GCF_043381705.1 of Parasteatoda tepidariorum. Lineage (NCBI taxonomy): Eukaryota > Metazoa > Arthropoda > Arachnida > Araneae > Theridiidae > Parasteatoda > Parasteatoda tepidariorum. The sequence continues at coordinate 27,032,102 of NC_092211.1, read as the reverse complement.
GAAAAGAGCACCACAAAGATACAAACTAGGTTATATTTAGAACTCTCGTATACAGTCATTTTTAATTCATTGCTTATATTAATAAACTATTGCGCTGCCCAGTCTGTGTAGTGGCTTAAATTTAAGCTATATTACATTGCAAGTGAAGAAAAGACCATTGCGGTAAAGGATTTAAGTAATCATCCGCGACTGCATATAGTTCCGTTTTATTTCGTTGCCAAATTATAGAAATATGCTTTCAAAACAATATAAAAGTTTTTAAAAGTTAACCACGTCATATAGAAATTTAATTCGTGCTATCTCTTACGATGTCTATCATAGAATTATTAAAGAAAAGTTATAGTTTCGTAGTTTTTCTGGAATCGTAGACATGGCGACATATTTCGATAATAAGGAGAACATTGGTTTTTTAAAACGTTACAATCATATGACGTTGAAAGAGCATTGAATTTGATTGGACCACTGAAAATGGCATTTCTTTTGGCTGACATGCCCTTAACAAATCACATGCGAGGTAAAGAATTTTTACTTTTGTTTTGCTGTAGAAGAAAAAATCGTCTGCAAAAAAAGTTTTGTGCGTAAAGAATAGCAATTTTTTTTTATTTCGAATGCACTTTCTGATTCATTTTTTAAAAAATAATACCAATAAAATTTAAATTAAATAGGATACAAATCTCTAATTTTGCATGAAAAAGAACAATAATTTTTTTTTAATAAGTTTTGATTTCACATTTCACACTAAATAAAACAAGCAAAAGGAGCCTGTACAACGTCGATTTAAGAATTAGCGATGTTGATATACGTTCGCGCTGGAAGCTTGGCATCCATTTGGCGTGCACTTAGATGCAAACAGGCTCCTCTTAGAGGAATAATGGTTTTTTCCTAACTTGTAACAGGATATATAGTTCTATACCTGATGATAACACGAGGTACAATTGCTCCCTGATGCTGCAAGAAAAAAAATTTGTCTGCAGATATTTCAATGATTTTCTATAAATAAACAAACAGGCAGATAATTAAAAATAAAAAATAATAAAAATGAAATACATTTTTTAATATTTATGTTTTTGAAGAAGATTTAGAGGAAGAGAATAATTTTCTTTTCGTCAGACCAAATCGAAAAATGTGGAAATCATCAACTTTTGTTGCAAACATCTGTCACTTTTGAAACACTTTCACGCTTTACGAAATAATGCGCCTAAGGTTTTTCGCTTATGGTCTGAGAAGAATAAAACTATTTTCTCTTTTCAAGTTCTTTCAAAAAAATATTTTTTTAAACTTTATTTATACTAACATCTGTATGAGAATATATGAGATAAACACTTTTGGCAAACGTAAAGACACGTTAAAAAGTTTCGTGAATTTTTATACCTTTTTATCAGCAAAGCTGTTCTATTATATTAGTTTGTACACATCTAATGACATTCCAATAACTGTTGCGTGTATACTTTGATTTTTATTATTTGATGCATTTTCTAGTCTACTGAAAGCTAGAAAATATTTTCTTCCAGCAAGTGCGAGTGAAGTGGCCAGATAGTTGACACTTTATTTGCTTTGTAATTCAACAAATAACTTGGAAGACACATTCAATAGTAATACTCATTTATAATAAGTAGGTCCTAAAGTGGATTTATCGTAAAGACATGGTTCCCAATAGAACACCGAAGTCAAGTATCACTGGCAGCGGTCAGAGAGCCGTTGGTTGACCACTTTGATCAGTGTGCGAAGTGACCAAGGATACGTGGAATTGGTTCGCCTCTGCCCTACCGTAAAGTGCTTGACTTCCCGCGCAGGATGTAGAGCTACCAAAACGGGATAGCCACCCCCTCCGCAGAAGACCAAACTCGTGATGGTATGTTTTCGGATCGTCTTTAGGAATGTTTCTTAGACCATCGCCAGTAGACTATTGTGCAGATCTACTTCGACGTATATTACTGTTACCGATAATAAGTGTTTAATATTCATGATCTTTACACAATAAAGTAAATAAACTCTAATTAATAAATTCTGGATAATTTATTTTGTACTTATTTTTGAAGTCAATTGTATGGTTTATGTTTCCTAATGGCTATTCTTAAATGCTTCTTAAGTTATAACTCCCAAATTCAAAAGTAAAATGTTCAAAATTTAGGATAGATATTGCCATGGAGGATCATTTAACGTTATCTGGTGTCAACTTGCGACCCTGATTCACGAAAGCGAGTGATATTATCCAAGCCAAACTGCCACAGATACTCGTTCATAAGGTGGGCCACATTCATGCGAAAGAAAACAAGCACAGAGAGGAAGATAGACATCCATGTTGCGAGCGGGATTCGAACCCGCGTTCATCGGCCTCGCTGTTAGAATTTTTACCGCTCGACCACCTGGCCGGCTAGGACTAAAAGTTTATAAGTTATGAATATTTTATGCGCAAAAATTAAGTTTTTTTCTTCTAATTTATGCTTTTTGTATTGACTTAAACATTTTTACGCATCGGAAATTAATATCTAGACCTATGAAGTATTGTTTCTTGTGTATTTTTTGTGCTATATGTAAAATAAAAACAAAATCAAGTCAATAGAGCTAAGAGTTTTTTTAAAAAAATCCTGTTTATATCTATGAAGATCGTAGTTTTTAATTTATATATCCGTCTTTGCATAAATACTCTTACAGCTTTCAAATTATAAGTTATATTGATTGGTTTAGATTTTATTTTACTAGATTTCACATAAAATAAATATACGAGAAACAGTGCTTCGCTGGTCTATAAAGCATTGTCAGACGTGTAAATATGTATAAACAAAAAATTGTACTGTTGATACATAAAACCTTCAATATTTATTTAAACTATATTAATCCCATCTACTTTGATTTTATCTCATTCGTTTCAGTGTAAACAATTACACCTGAAACCATATCTCACTTGTCTATATATGAACGGATTATTTGGATCCGACTCCAGATTGTACAAAATATGCAATTACAGTCAATTCGCTATAACTCGAAGTACGATAACTCGAATATTACTATAACTCGATTTTTTTTATGAGGTCCCGACCCTTTTATCTTCAATTTCGTTTTAATTATTCTCGACTACTCGAATTTTACTCCCTTTAACTCGATTTTTTTGGATCTTTTAAAGCAAGAAAAAAAAAACCTGGGAGCTGATATCTTGCTCCTTCCTTTGCAACACACACACAATGTCTTTCGCACTCTTCATGGAGAAGCTAAAGCTGTCCCTCTTGAAGTAAGTGAACAATGGTTAAATGAAACGTTACCAAATTTACTTCAAGGATACAGTTAAAATGATGTTTTCAATATTGATGAAATGGGTTTATTTTTCAAATGTCTTCCAAATAAGTCTATGATGTTTAAGGATGAAAACTGCTCAGGGGGTATAATGAGCAAGGAACGTTTTACTGTTCTAGTTGGAGGAAATGCGTCTGGGACAGAGAAATTGCCCTTACTTGTTATCGGAAAATACCGAAATCCCCGATATTTCAAGAATGAAAAAACATATCCTTTGGATTACAAGTCTAACAAAAAGTTTTGGATGACATCAGTTTTATTTGAAGACTATGTAAGAAATTTGGATCGGAAATTCTTCGCTAAAGAAAGAAAAGTGATACTCTTTATGGATAAATGCACAGAGCATAGTGATCTACCTAATTTGAGAGCAGTAAACTTGTAGTTTCTACCGCCAAACACAACAGCAAAGTTGCAGCCGATGGACCAGGGTATCATAAAGTGCTTCAAACAGTCTTATCGTAAATGGCTTGTCAGAAAAATGATCTTTATTGTAAGCATTCAGAAGATTTGTAATTAATAAGCATTAATTAAATAATCCGACAATATTTTGAAAGTCCAAAACCGAAACTAACGGTAAGTCGAACTTCCGATAGGTCGAAGTTTTTCGTCAGACCTATCAAATTCGAGTTACCGCGAATTCACTGTATATCCTTATAAACTCCAATTAATTTTGTGAAAAATCCTCTTGCGACGGAGAAAGAAAATCGGATACCATTTAATGATTATTTCAAGAAAAAAAACGGTAAGGTGAGTCTTGAGAATGGGTGCCTATTTTTGAGAGCGGATGTTGATTTTTATTACCATTTTCATAAGTTTGAAGCAAATGAATAGCTTAAATCATTGAGTGTATGGATACCATACTTAAAATTACCTCACAAATATATATATATATATATATAGTTTATAGGTACATATATTTAGCCAGAAAATAATAAAATGCAAAAAC
>NC_092211.1:27016090-27027823 GCF_043381705.1 Parasteatoda tepidariorum | reverse complement strand
CGAAGCCACAGCGGCAGAGCAGCGCAGGCCACGTCACACAACCACAAACCCGATTATAGGGCGGGTCACATTCACACAAAGAGGAAAGGACATAGAACACAGAGAGAAAAAGATACATCCATGTCCTGAGCAGGATTCGAACCCGCGACCAATGGCTCCGCAGTCAGACATGCTAACCACTCGGCCACCTGGTCGGCTCTCACAAAAAATATATAAATCAATTATCAGGCCACTTTTATCCGTTTTTCTCTAGGCTGAAAAGGTAAAAATTACAAGGAAATTATTTGTTCTCTAATTACAATAAACACAATCATAATTGTTATTAAAGTTTACATTGTCACCCCTCCCGTTTTCTTTTAACTTTAGAATGGCATTTCAAAAATATTACAAGAATAAATAGAACTTACATTTCGAAGTCACATTATAATGGATTTATGATTATTTCATAAAGCAAAAATTCCAACGGGATCAAATCGTCTCTCAACGAAATTAAAAAGAAGTGTCAGTGGTATGTACACAAGTAACGTCAAAAATATCTGCAATAGATCTTGCATAGTTCGTCCCACTGCAAGCCATGCTGATTCTCTTTTGAGGCGAATTAAACCTGTTTCACTGTTGGCAGCTTCCGCGTGCAGAGAAAGCAAAGTACAAAATATTACCAAGGCTAAAATGATGGTAATAAAACGCATCTGGAAAAAAAGAATTAAGAAAGTATGTTTAGATTTTAAGTCTTTCAGTGTTGCATATAGCAGTTATACAGAATACGATCAAATGGCAAATATGTAAATTTTTAATAGTTTCTGAAATTTGAATAATAAGAGGAAAAATTTAAGAGATAATCAAATGGGGAAATATTTTATTTGCTGTTTTTTCAAACAATACAAAATGAGAACAGTCATATGAAAAGCAATCAAATGGCAAGTATGTTAACTTTTTGGTAGTTTTCAAATTTTGAATAACAAAAAGAATTCGTTTAATGGTTTCTGAAATTTGAATAATAAAAGGAAAAATTTAAGAGATAATCAAGTGGGAAATGTATTATTTGCTGGTTTTTTAAACATTAGAAAATGAGAACAGTCATATGAAAAACAATCAAATGGCAAGTATGTTAACTTTTTGGTAGTTTTCGAATTTTGAATAACAAAAAGAATTCGTTTACTGGTTTCTGAAATTTGAATAATAAAAGGAAAAATTTAAGAGATAATCAAGTGGGAAATGTATTATTTGCTGGTTTTTTAAACATTAGAAAATGAGAACAGTCATATGAAAAACAATCAAATGGCAAATATACAACTTTTCGGTAGTTTTCAAATTCTGAATAACAAAAAGAACCATTTAAGAGGTAATCAAATGTCAAGTACGTGGTAATTTAAAAATAGTTATTTAGAAAATTAATATTGTTTATTTGTTTAATGGTTATTTAAATATTGTAAAATAAGAACAGTCATACAATTCTTGGTCATAGATGGCGCCACTGGAAAACAAGAGCATTCGCACCCCCTCCGCCTAAGCAGGTATTCGTCAACAACAACAACAGTCATATGAAAAAAGATCAAATGTTAACTATGATCGCTTTGTGAATTATAGAACTAACGATTATGTTAAATTTTTGTAGTTTTCTAACTTGGAATAACGAGAGTCATTTAAGAGATAATCAAATGTCAAATCATTATTTAGGGATTGCTTAAATGTTGCAAAATGAGATCAGTCGTATGAAAAAAGATAAAAGAGCAAATATGTTAACTCTTTAGTAGTTTTTAAATTTTGAAGACCGAAAATAGCCATTTAAGAAATAATTATCAAGAAGTAATCTAATGTCAAATACATTATTTAAGGGTTATTTTAATATTCCATAATGAGAACAGTCGTATGAAAAACGACCAAATGACAAATATGTTAACTTTTTAGTAGTTTTCAAATTTTTGAATAACAAAAAGAAGCATTTAAGAGATAATCAAATGTCAAATACATTATTTAATGATTATTTAAATATTGCTAAATAAGAACAGTTATATGAAAAACGATCAAATGGCAAGTGTGTTAGCTTTTTTAATTTGTTTTCGAATTTTGAATTAAAAACGAGCTATTTTAGCCATAATCAAATGGAAAATATATAATTTAAATATTATTTAAGCAATGCATAATGAAGACAGACATGCAAAAATGATAAAATGGCACATATTTTTTTAAAGTGTTCCCTAAATTGATTAACAACAGAAGTCACATAAATCTCTGATTTTTCAATAGTTGTCGTATGCTAAAGAATAAGACCGTCCTACTAGAAGATAATCAAATGACAAATACACTCTTTTATAACAGTTTTTAAACATTTTGCGGTAAGAAAAATCTCATGAAGTATGATCTAATGACAAATATGTTTTTTTTTTCTTTTTTGGAAATTGTATAAGAGAGAAAGTTGACTCACCGTAAATACGTTTTCAAAACTTCCATGCTATGAAAACAAATACCTTCTTGAAATTTTTCTACGTTTTTGGGGAATTAATATCAATTAATCCATATTAATTTCAGTTAATCCATCAAATTTTTATGAATGACAGTTACACTTGAATAAATGATCCATCGTTGGTCAAAGAGTTACAATAATAATTGTGGAGCTTTAAGTAGAACAACTTTTAAGTGGATGAAGGATTCGTTTTTCGCTCAAAGTTTTGCTGTTAGAAAACGGAAAGAAACTTTAAAAATAAAAAAAAATTATTGATACACTTGATAATGAGAAAAACTTCATTTGAATTACACATTACAAAGATTAAAAAAATAACAATAACCTGATGAGACTTGTGCCAATGCAGTTACCGGAACTAATATTTTTTTGACTGAAATGCTTAAACGTTTGTAATAAACAACACAGTAACTAATTTTTATTTTAACGTTACTAAAAGTACAGACAGAAATGGATATAAATAACAGGGTAAGAAAAACAAACAAAAAAATATTTCACCTTTGTTGGGCGTAATTAATTCACACACTTTTTTTTTTCAAAGTTTAAGCAATGCATAATGAAGACAGATTTATTGCCTTTTAATTTGTTAAAGGATTTACAGCAAAGAAAACAACTGTATTCAATAGTCTTATTTCTTTTTAAATTTTTAATTTATTCTTTAGAAAGTAAACTGAGGTAAAGATAAATTGCTGTAAATACAAATTTCATTATGATTATGCCTAACTTGGTCATTTTATTAGTTATGCTTGTAATATATTAAGATAATTTTTACGTCTTAAGAAAGATATGTAAGAATTTCTTTTTCTAACTTGCATTCTGAATGGATAAATATGCCTAAAAAATTGTATTTTCAAGCATTCTGAATGGATAACTATGCCTGAAAAATTGTATTTTCAAGCATTCTGAATGAATAAATATGCCTAAAAAATTGTATTTTCAAGCATTCTGAATGGATAACTATGCCTGAAAAATTGTATTTTCAAGCATTCTGAATGGATAAATATGCCTAAAAAATTGTATTTTCAATGCATCGAATTTTTTTTGACATGATATCTGTACTTGCAACCCATTTTAGGACTTATCAATCATTTTTTTGTGATTCTAAACCAATTAATTTCCAATAATCAATATTGATATTATTTTTATATGATTTTGCTGTCTAAACGCGACATCATTTTTTATGCACTTTTGTAATATAACTACATACATTTTACTCACTGAACAATTTAATTAATCAATATACTCATTAATCAATAACAAAATTAAGCAAAAGATATCTGAAGTTGCAAAAAATTGTTTTATACGATATTGAAATTAATAGAAGAGGAAAAATTTTGCTTTACACTTACCCTTGCTTTTTAAGTAAGAGAGTAAATTAGATAATTCTTTTACATTCATTGAATTCTCTCCTAAATGCGTCTTCATTCTTTAGAAGTTTTAATATCTACTCAATCTCTATTTGTCAATTTTAAACGTGCAAAGATTTTTAGAAGATAATATTTTGAATGATAAAAGATGATGACTTTCTATAAGAGTTTGAATTTGCTCTGTCACGTCAGTAGTACGCACATTTTTAAAAACAATACTATTCATCATTTATGAATTATTTACGCATTTTTACGAATAATTTAAACTGATTCAGCAAAATTTTAAAATATAGCTGTTAACTTTATACTTAGGTATCTATTTGGGTCGCATTCAGCACTAGCTACACTATCAATTAACGCAAAGTTTTCTTCTTCTGTATTGTATTTTTTAGATGAAAATTATCGTTACTACGAGGACTACACATGTAACACCTACTTTTCATTTTTTAGATGAAAATTATCGCTACAACGGCATTACACATATAGCACCTAGTTTCCCTTTTTTTGGATGAAAATTATAGCTACTACGGTACTACACATGTAACACTTAGTTTTAAGTTTTTTAGATGAAAATTATCGGTACTACAGATATAACACCTATTTTTAATTTCTTTAGATGAAAATGACCGCTACTACGGCACTACACAGATAACGCATAGTTTTCATTTGCTTAGATGAAAATTATCGCTACTACGGTAAGCCATCACATAACGCTAAGTTGTTTTTTTTTCTTTCTCTGAGATGAGGATATTATTGTTACTACGCAACGCCATCAATTAACGCAAAGGGTTTTTGAAGTGATACTTCTTATGCGACTTCCAACAAGGTTGCGTTAAACATTTAACGCTACATTTTTATTGGCCGGGAAATCACGTGGTAGGATCCAGTTTTCCCTCATTCATTTCCATATTGTTTTGGTTCTCACTAGCATAAAAATAATAAAAGTCATTAAAAGTATTCGCGATCGCAACGAACTATAGGGGGCGTTGTTGTATGAGACTAATACCTGCGATTTCTATATAAACAGTCATTCAGTTACTCTAGAGATGTCGTTAATGTAGCACGTAGCATTGGAACGTTCCTTCTTTATTGTGGCTAATTAAATTTAAAAAAAAAAATGCTTGATATTCTTTCTTATGCAAACGAAAACAAAATGGTATCTCTTTTTATTAGAGAAGGAATATCCAAAACACATCGGAAAAATATTTGTACATTAACAGAAAAAAATATGTATATTCTTATAAGAGTTAAAACCTAATGCCCGAGAAATAGTATTACTAAATTTAATGATATAACATGAAAGGCCCATTTAAACTTTACATTCTATAGTTTTAAGAATCATATTACTTCAAAAATTAAAATGAACAAAAAGTATACATAAGCCTCATAATTTTATGAAATTTAATTTTGTAAACAAAGTTTTTTGACAACAATTTTTATCAAAAAATTTCAAGTTTCAATAAAAATCATTATTTAGAAACTAAGAAACGTAAAATAAAGAATGCTGACGAAACAAAAACAAAAAAACAATTCTTTTTTGTCGCCATTTTTAGTGCTACGAAAATTCGTCTTTGGGATTTGCCAAAAACAAAACAAGATGCAATTTTATTTTTTCAGGAGGGAAATATTTTACCGAAAAAACGAAAATGTACCAATTCCCACAACATAAAACTTTATCTTGGTAAACGTACGTTTTGGAAATGTTATTTCATTTGGAATCTTATTTATCAGAGTTCATATGGCGATATGATTGTTTTGAATCTATGCTAAACTCTATATCGGCTCATTTTCCACCGAAATCCGATTGACTATTTTGATTTTAAATAAAGTGTTTTATTTTATGAATTGTCGCAAAAATTTTAAGTGTAGATTGGCGGCACTTAAAAACCGCCAAATCTGTAGCGGCGGTGGCGTTAATACGTAAGTACCGAATTTTTATTCCATACTTTTCTGAATCATATTACTTCAAACATTGGAATATACAAGAAGTATACATAAACACATAATGTTATACCATTTAATTTTTCAAAAAAAGTATTTTGAGAACAATTTTTATCAAAAAATTATAAACTAAAAAACGGAAAATAAAGAATTCTTAGGATAAAAAAAAGATTTTAAGAATTCTTTACATTGAAATAAAAACTTTCATATTGTTTCTTTTTTTATTATTCTTATAGTTCTTAATCAGACGTAAAAAACCATTCTGTAGAGAACCATCATCAAATGAAAAAAAAATATTTACAAGCAAATTTTTTATTGTAAAAATCATTGCACTTACCTGATTTATGATTCCCGGAGAATTCCAAAATGATAAGTTCCTTGTTTGAAAACTTTATTCTCAAATAATAGATACATAGTTTATACCTTCATTACTTTTAGATAACATACTACACAGCAAAATTTTATAATTGATATGAATTTGAATATGTAGCTAAAAACAGAATAGCTGAATTCTAGTTGAACTTATTCTTTCAAAATTAAAAAAAACTTACCAAGAAAACGATTTAAATTAATTAAGAATCAGCACAAATGGCACTATTTCAAGTAACTTGGATAATTTTTTATTGTTGTTTTCCGAATTATATGGATACAGAAATATATACTATTCTATAACGAAGAAGAATATGCTATAACTATTACAATTCTGTATGTTCTGAATTCATATTTATTCACTGGAATGACGAAAGCAATGTTGACTTCACTTTAATTCGTAATGAATTGAAGACAGAAGAAATGCATTTTACCTTAATACACACATCTGTAACAGTATCCGAAATCGGAAGTCATCAGTTGCAAGTTTGTTGATAATAGAAATTAAAAATTATTGAGGAATTTTTCTTCAAATGTTTGGCGTGTTCTGTTCCTGAAAGATTTACTAATATTCTGGAGATTTTTTTCAAGTTCTTCGGCCTTTTCCTTAGGGAAATTTTGTTTCTTATTTGCTGCTAAAAAATGGCGTCTGATTCAGTCAATGACTTTGATGGAACTAAATGAAAACGTGATAAATTAATGTCCGATATTTACAGGCTCCCGCTAGACGGCGTACTCGAGCGTTGCGATCGCGAATTGTTTTTCTATAAATATTTTTTTAGTTTGTTTTGATACACATATAATTTAATAGGGTAGTATTTTTTATTTTCAAATTTAGTGGATAACAATTGTAAAAAATGAGTGAAAACAATCCCACGGACAATGCGACGGATTTAAGGTTATGTCAAGGTACGTCTCTTGTGAATATCAATTGATTGTTAGGTTTTCTCTTTTCTAAGTGCCATTTATATTTCACCAAATGTAGCCATGAGGGACATTAGATTATTTATTGCAAAATCTTTATCACTATCCACTGCAGGTTCACAAGCTCTGACAGACGTTACTGGTGAAGAAATTGATTATTGTGAGCGGCCTGTGATCCTTGCAGGAGATTTTAATGTGAATTTATCGTTACCTGCAGCTGAAACATTATTAACCTTCTTTAATGACAAATTTAGATTGGAAATGATAAATGGTAGGAATGATCCAACAACCAAAGGGGGAACTACCATTGATGCAGTTTTTGCAAGAAATATTGAAAAAATAGAACTCAAACATTTCGTATCTTACTTTAGTTATCATAATCCCATTGTAAATGTTATAGATTTGGATATTTCTCCACTCGAAAATGATAATTAAAAAATGCGATCAATTGCGAATTGTAAGCAATGTTAATAAAGTTTGTCTTAAAGAAACAATATGATTTCTCTAAAAATCAATTTCTACCCCTTCCCATTTTCATTTCCGCATTACGAAGTTTCACTTCTTCCGCGCGGAGGGACTCCACGCACTATTTTTTATATGAAAACTATTATAGTCTGTATTATCAACAACAAAACACTTGAACCGAAAAAAATACTTTTTTCAATGATTATTGTAAAATTTAGGTTGCGAAATGTAAAGTAGCTTCAGAATACTTTTTTTTGTTTTTATAAAATAGTTCGAAGAAAGAAATATAATTAGAAACAGTACACCGTTAAAACCTTATACTTAACCATAAAAAACACTTAAATTGTTTGTTATCTTAATGCTGTTCCAATTTGAATCATATGGTATAAGCGCTGCATGCGCTATCATGCGCGAATCGCATCGCATTCACGCACGATAGCAAATACGAACCCCATGCAGTAAGTGAAAAAGGATCCTCAATATTAACTGAATAATTTGATCCTGTGATATAACATTATAGTCACGATGACTATTTATTAATCACTTATAGTATTAATTATTTAATCACTTTAAAGACACTTTTAAACAGTTAAAAAGTCACTTTTGCTTCTGTTTCGTCTTATTAATGTTATGGGGATTTCACAAGGTAATGTAACCACTGGTGGACATTGATATTTTTTTTCTTATTGATGACCTATCGATATGACGCATGCACTGAAAAAAATTCCTGAAAAATTACTGTGAAAAATATCGGCACTTAAGTTGTCAGTACCTTTTACTGTAAAATTTTATCCCGTAAATTTTTCAGTAATATATTTACTGAATTACAGTGATTAAGTAAATATTTGCTGTTAACTATGCTGTATATCAAATTTCTTTCGTACCATAAAACTTTACAGTAAAAATTGATTTTACGGTAAAAAGTACCTGACTGCCGGTACGTTTTACCGTGAATTTTTAAGAAGGTAGGTGCGACGTAACTTTATAAATGTGTCACTGTAAATGTCGCGCTTCGGTTGTGGTGTTAGCCAGGTAGCTTTCTTTTGAAGGGATTTATTGTCGAAGAAAACTACATTATTTCAGGGATGACACCTTACTGCGCTTCGTAAAAAAATATTTTCTGATGGTAACCGGAATTTAAGTTATTTTTAGTTTATTTAGACTTTTTAGTTATTTAGTCCGTTTAATTATTTTAGTTTATTCAGTCCATTTCGTTATTTTAGTTCATTTAGTTTATTTAATTATTTTAGTTTATTTAGTTATTTTTAGACATTTTAAGTGATTTTTCTGCCACTACGTATCGAAAATACAAAGTATCATATGATATGCAAATTTATTAGAGTTATCTCGTAGCTGCAACTCAGAAGAGTGGATGTAATTATCCTTATTGTGCAAGTTTAACTATTTAATTCGCTACTAATTTACTGTAACTTTTACAGAAGCAAAGCAGTTGGCATTCCTGTTATTGCATTTGAAACTTCCAAAAAAAATTTCTTTTTCACTTTTTATATAATATGATAATATGTACAATATATTCGGATATTTGTGAACATATTCTTTAAAGATACATAACTGTTTAAAGATTACACAGGGGAACACTTTTTTTTCCATTGCTTGAAATATTTAACAGATCTTAGATACTTTCTTATCGCTGATTTCAAATCTGTAGTCGGTTTCTCTCTTCAAGCTACAATCTTTTTAAACGACATTTTTAGTCCATCTTTTGTCGAAATATGTCAGTTTAAAAATGTATGTAGGACAGGAGGCGGCATAAAAATTGCTACAAATTTCTCGTTGAGTCTACACATCCTCAGATTTAAAATCGCATAGGAACCTATGCATAGAATTCCAGATTATGAACTTTTTCTTCATATGCTTCTGAACAGATTATCATAGGCATGAATCCCTAGCGGCGTATGACGACATGTTCTTACATGAGGTCTTATACAATTTTAATTCTGATGATGTACCGTAACTTCCCTAGAAGTTTGCCGCAACCTTCACGTTATCCCCTGTTACATATAACGTTTTTAAGCTTGTATATTTTGACAAAAAATATAGATACTAAAAATGACATCTAAAAATAAAACTGCAGCTTTTGGAGCAAAACTAATTTATTTCTGAATTTCAATCCTCACCCCCGAATCAGGCAAGGTCAAGTATTTTTAAAAGTAGGGGAGAGTCGGACCCACTTAAGGAGTATTGCTTATATTTCTGTATAGTATTGAGTAATAATCAATATTTTTGTATGTTTCTAATGTTTTATCATCTAATTAAATAATTCAAAAAGAATAAACCGAAAAAAAGAATAATTTAACTTAAAAACATAGAAATTTAAAAAAACGTTTTTTTTTTTCAGCATATTTTCAAAATGTGTCGGGTAGCCCCGGCCAGTTACAAAAATTATGTTTTTTGACTATTTTTTCAGGTGTAAATGAAAATATCAAAACCAGTTTTATTGGTAATAGTATTAAAATGATTTTTAATCGAAACATTCAACCAATTTTTCTTAATTTCAGGACTACTGTATTCAACATATTTTCAAAGCTATTGTTTACCATGTTACCAACTGCATAAGTACTTGAAACTTTGAAAATAATCTTTTTTTAATATAACAATTAATGTCTGATGACCCATTGACTTGAAAAAATATTTTATACATGTGAAATTGACAGTGGGCGGGGATACCCGACACTCCCCTACAACAAAAAATTATTTTCTACAGAGTTATTCGCTTGCTATCGTACTCCTTTTGGTTCCTAATACTATTCAGTTATTTTAATTTCGCTTTCTTAATAACAAAGCCTGTTTTTACAAAGCAAAACTTCCAATAAAATAGCGTCTAAAGATTATAAAAAAAGGCATTATTCAAATAAATAAGAAAACTGCATTGTAGAATAATCATTTTATCAAATTTTTCAACAAATTACACAGTAGCAATGTTTAATATGCTCGATTTAAACAATTGAAAGTCCAAATGTACTTAGCAGAGTAGTTACGATGGTATAAACACCCCAAAAAGGTATTTTCATTCCAGATGCACCTATGTTAACTATGTCCTGTATCATTCTTTTAATTAGAGCCCACGTTGACTCTTTTCCGTGACTCGATTCATTATTCGCTGATTCAGTGCACAGAATAAACAAACTGAACACAACTACCAAGATTGGTATGATTTTTCCAAAATGCATCTGCAACATAAAAAATTGTATGCCTGAAATTTTTGCATATTTTAAATACATACATATTATATTTTGAGTAATATTGTACATGTTACATTTTTAAGCTTAAAATTTAATATTTCATAAGCTAGTAATAAAAAAGCTTTGATTTCGCAAAGATTTGGTTGGTTGGTTGTTAATTTACGTCACACTAGAGCTGCACAATGGGCTATTGGCGACTGTCTGGGAAACATCCCTGAGGATGATCCGAAGACATGCCATCACAATTTTGATCCTCTGAAGAGGGGACGATTTCGCAAAGAAACTATTTTCCAA
This sequence comes from Parasteatoda tepidariorum, assembly GCF_043381705.1. Classification (NCBI taxonomy): domain Eukaryota; kingdom Metazoa; phylum Arthropoda; class Arachnida; order Araneae; family Theridiidae; genus Parasteatoda; species Parasteatoda tepidariorum. The sequence goes on along the minus strand of NC_092211.1, from coordinate 27,016,799 downwards.
TGAGCTGCACAATCGGTCTTCCCGATGAGCAGACCTAGTGCGTTCTCCAGAGGTGGTATCCACTCTTTCAGGACCACCGCAATGGGTGAGATACCGTTGGTCATGTTAATTTGGGCGTCTAGTTTCTGCCGGGGATGTCCTCTCTGGCCCAAAAGATAACCCAGTGTACTACTCAAAACAGTCCCCCCCCTGAGAACACACCTGTTACTAATGATGTTCAGGCGCAGAGAGGGAGGAAGAACTCCGAGAAAGCTTAGGGGTTACACAATGAGATTGGCATTGGCGTATTTTAGTATCTTCGAATCCTGCTACAATTCTTGAAGACTAGAAACTCGCCAATTCTCTCATGTCTTAAAAGAAGTTGCATACTCGTATTTTAACTGAAGGCACTAGGTATTTTTCATGTTATTACTGATATTAACTTTTTATGGACTTCGTTTTAAAGGAATGTATATCAGTAATTCAGTATTTTTTTGTGTTCTGAAAGTATTAATACAAAAAAGTCACTAAAATTGAATTGAAATAAAAAAAAATGTGAAAAAAGTTAATGTTTTTTTTTTCTTTTCCTGAGGTGGTAGCATATACACACATATTTATTTGCGAGAATTAAATTTTTATAAATCTGAATTTTTGAAACATTCGTTAACTACAAATAAAATAGTAACGAAAAATTAAAATAAATACCAAAAAATTGCTTATTTAAAAAAAA
>NC_092211.1:27012622-27014346 GCF_043381705.1 Parasteatoda tepidariorum | reverse complement strand
TATATATATGTACATTTCTTGCGATCAATGGTAACTAACGTAATGCTTTTTGATTTAGTTCTCGATTTAATGAATGCGACCAGAATTAAATTAGTTTTCTCATTCGCAACGCATAAATATTTTCAAATGAAAGTAGATAACCATGTAGTTACGTTTTTTGGGAAACGTCAAAATTAGACAGACGTCTGAGAAGTAAATTTGGTAATTATAAAAATTCATTTCCGGATAAGTATCTAACGAGGAGAAATTTCTGCATTAATAAATGAAAAAAAAATATGCATACTGAACATTAAAGAAAAGTTTTCTTAAGAAGACTATTTATGAATTTTCTTTTTAATTATTTTCACCTGTATTTTGAAAGAAAAATAAATAAATACTGATATCATGAAATATTTTTTTTTAAATTTACTTTTCGGAGGAAAAGATTATTAGTGAAGTTAAAAAAAAAGAATTAAAAAAAAGGAGACTTTATTTTCTTGCGGAAATTAAAAATATAATTTTTAAATTACTTATTTATAATTAAATTAGTTCAATGTACTTGGTGCGTATTTTTCCTAATAAATTCCTTGGTACATATTTTCCTTACTGAACATTAAAAAAAAGTTTTCTTAAGAAGAGTATTTATGAATTTTCTTAAATTATTTTCACCTGTATTTTTAAAGAAAAATAAATACTGATATCATGAAATATTTTTTTTGTTAATTTACTTTCCGGAGGAATGGATTATTAGTAATGTTTAAAAAAAAGGGAGACTGTTTATTTTCTTGCGGAAAATAAGTATTTGAATTTTTTATTAAAAGATCCGAGTAAAAATTTTAAAAAATACATAAATTTACTTGCGTTTTATAGTATAGTTACAAGATTAAATATTACCTTTAATTTTTACAACATCATCTATTTAACAGTATTTTTACAAGATTAAATTTTACCTTTGATTTTTATAACATCATCCATTTTACTGATTACTTAAACAAAATTGAATGAGAATAATGAATAGTAATGAATTTTAAACTATTTTTGGGGAAGCTATTTGAAGTAATTTTTTTTTTCATTTTAGAAACATTCAAAATAAATTTTTTTTTTTCATAAACACCACTCTTCGCTAGTTTTAAAATTTTTGTCAAAAGGTAAATATTTGAGAAGATGATTACGATTCATGAAAGATTATCCTGATTCATCACAGCGGAATTAAATAACTAATATACAATTTTATTATTGCAAGTGAAAATTGTATGGAACGAAAAGCGGACACTTTTAAAATGTGTAAAAAAGGAATTGCTTTTAAATATTTTTATGCTACATTTACTGTAATTAATAGATTGCGTCAATCTTTAATAATTTTCTTTTTTAAAATGTTACTTCAAGACTACCTATGTGTAGTTTTTCTACCTTGTCATGAATTCTAAGAAAAAAATTGATCTCGCAATTATGGAACAGCCTATTTAGAATTAAATTGCTAATAAATTAATATTAAAAAATTAGTGACAATAAGAATGCTGTTCCTCGTCCTGTTTAGTTCCTAGCATGTGGCTGCATTAAATCACACTAATTTACTAATATTGCTGTAAATAATCAATAAATAAATTTTAATAATAAACACACTCTAAAAAAATGTCTTAAGAAATTTCATATTTAATTTACTTTATGTTTCATAAAATACTGTGAGCAAAGGGGATTAAAAATATTACGAAATAACTCTACAATACTGATATTTTAATTACAAT
>NC_092211.1:26996914-27012113 GCF_043381705.1 Parasteatoda tepidariorum | reverse complement strand
TCCAGAGGTGGTATCCACTCTTTCAGGACCACCACAATGGGTGAGATACCGTTGGTCATGTTAATTTGGACGTCTAGTTTCTGCCACACTAGATGGCAGCACCGAGACTCTATTTGGATGCTAAAGTGCACTAGGAATTTAATTTTGCCGGAAATGCCAAGAGCCAATAAGGCACTCCAGGGATCTTTTACATGCCGCATAATCATACGACATGGCCGCTGAGGATTTTCTGCATCCCGAAAATCCGGTGTCTGGGCCGGGGATCGAACCCGCACACTTGGGCTCAGAAGGCCGACGATAAACCAACTGCGCCACCCAGCCGCTAGTTGTATCTAACACTATTAGAATTTTCATTCGGAAATTACAGTAAAATAGCGGACAGCAGTCTGTCCATCCAATTAACCACAAAGTTTACGGTAGGAAGATTTTTTACTTTTACGGCTATTTACAACTAGAATAGTTTCAAAACCATAAAAATGAAAGTTAACTAGATATTTAAGTTAGGCTTTTCATTAACTAATCTGTTTTGCAATTGAAAAATCAACTTAAGCATCAAAGAATTCAATATTGAGATTTTTGTACATTGGGCTTCTTTGTATGGTTAGATACATATTGCAAGAAAATTTTTAAAAAATACATTTAGTTTTATGAGTTTTTTTTTGGAATTCCATTTCATTTCGTTTATAGCATTAGCAATAGGAGAAAAATAGTAATCAAACCATTTTTCTCGGAACCTATTGTGAAGCACCTATGCTGCTTTTTTTTCGCATGTCACGTGGGAGGTCAGGGCCCGCCGGGGAGAATGAAATTTTTGAGTCGTGGTGGCTCAGGGGATAGATCCCTCACCTCATCCCCTCCCTTTTGATCTAATGATCTGGATTCTCGCATTCCAGGACTCAATCTTAATGATTTGAGGGGTAAACCTCAAATATGATAAATAATTTCTGCAGATGATATTTTAAGTTATGAAATCAGACACACAAAAGCACTTTCACTGAATATAATCATACCTTTTTTCGATGGATTCACTTTTCTGACCCCCAAAATATAGAGGGTAGCCGTAATCTGGGAAATAGGATTCCAGTAGTTTGGGAAGGAGGACGCTCCAAAGTTTGGACCCCTTAATTTCAGTTTTACTACAAAATAATGCAAAATTTGAGCGAAATCGGTCGAATAGTTCCTGAGAAATAAAATTTTAAGTATCTGACTTCAATATCTCAGGAACTATTCGACCTACTTCACTCAATTCTTTTTTTGGATGTAAAATTACATTCTTTAAAATGAGGCAAAAAATTTTCAATTCGCTTAAAAAGTTCTTAAGATATAGCAAACTGCGCAAAAAGTAAAATTAATATTAAGGGGTTCAAACTTCGGAACGCTCTCCTGACCATATTTCCCAGATTCAAGCTACCATTATATTTCGAGGCCAATAAATCCGAATCTAAATCCGAATCCGGGAAGAAAAAAATTTATGCTTATTCAGAGAAGGCACGTTTTTGTGTCTGATTTTGTAACTTAAAGTATCGTCTGCACTTATTAATTTACATATTTTAGCTCATTTTCTCGCGCCATTAAGATTGAGTACTTAAACGCGAAAATCCGATCATTCGATCAAAAGTTATTCAAAATGATTCGTTTTTTTTTTCTCTTCGCACACTGTACGTACATAAAATTTCGTTGAGGACGTGATTCAAATGTTTCGAATCAGTTCACGCGTCCGTGACATAGTCAACAGAAGAATGAGTATCAAAAATAAGATGTAAACTATCTGTTTCGAACCGGATGACATGATTTTGCAGGCCTTGAAAAAATCGTAGCAATCATGTACTGAATTTTTAGATAGGAATATGACTCATTAAATTTCTAAAATTGTAGTGAGGAAAAAAGGTAGAATCTGCCAATTCGCATACTAAAATTAGTTTTCTTAAAATAGTATTTTTTTAAAAAAATAAAAAAATATTGATTCATGATAAATTGAAATTATTTAATAACATATTTCGAGCAGTATGTTCCGTTTCTATAAAACAAACTATTCAATTTTGAAATAATTTTCTGCAAATTTCTCTATCTTAACAAGCTCACAACTAGTGAAATACGATTGAATATTTTTAAAAACAGCTATAAGATATTAAAAGAGTCATATTTTTGAACTAAAATCTAGGTTAAGCATCAATGTTTATAATTCAAAAAGACAACAATCGCCTCTTCCACTCTACCTGTTTTTTTTCTTAATGTTTTTTTGATTTTTGTAGAATTTTCTGTTTGTCGAAACCATTAAATTTATTTTAATTAGCTGAACTAGAAGTTTTTTAATTTGATAAATATATATAACAAAAGAATGACTGAAAAATACTAAAATTCTCAATTTAGATTGAAAGATATTTATTTACAGTTAACTTGCTGCGTTGCTTAATTTTAATTACCAAAAATGATAAAAAAAATTACCAAAGGAGGAGCTTTGCAACTTAAGGAAAAGCAGTACGATTTATAAAATTTGGTTGAGTAATAGGAGACATTTTTTTAATATTTAATTCTTTCTTTCGATATAAAATTCTGCTATAAAGTTATTAATTCATCGAAGTGCTGTTTCATAAGTAATTTTTTCTTTAAAACATGTCTGAGTTATTACCGATGAAAACTGAAAAAATCAATTCTCTCAAAAACTGATTATTATTTTAATTTCTTTTTCCTTAAAGCATGGCTAATTGCATTAATACTCAAGAAAAATGGGAAAGTTTAACTTTTTCAGAATTTTTTTTTTATAATTCTTTCACACTGATAGAATTTAATAAGCTTGACGTTACTCAACGTTTTCCAGACTATTTCTTTTCACGCTCATTTGACTATTAAATTTTGTTTTAGTTCCGCGTTATGTAATTTCTAGTTTTGCATAAATATTTTAATTTGGAAGAATGTTGAAAACCATTTTCCTTCATCTTTTATCAATTCATATACAATTAAAATTGTGACGCTATTCTTTGATGTACAGACGTAAAAGCGATTTATGAAGAAAGAAAAGGGAAAAACGCTAAAGAAATCAAAACAAGTGTGAAGATACACTGTAAAAAATTCCGGATAAAATTAATGTGCAAAGAACTGGCACTTTGTGTGCATCATCCTGAAAATTCATTTTATCACGAAATTTTATTTTACCGTAAAAATCATTTTACCATAAAATTTGTTTTATCGTAAAAATTAATTTACCTTGAAATTTAATTTATTGTAAAGTATTTAACCATAAATTTTACAGTAATATTCATTTAATTAGAGTGATTCAATGATTTTACTTAATTATTACTGTAAAAATTACGGTATATCGGATTATTTGTTCCATAACATGTTTCAGTAAGAATGAATTTTATCGTAATTTGACATGGGATTTTATGGAGAGTAAGCGTACCATTTATGCTCTTTTTTTTTTTTTTTTTTTAAATCAAAAATTTTCTTAAAACCACAAATTTTATTAAGTTGCTCTAAACCAGTTGAAAACTTGTAAACGCTTTAAAACTTATACATAAAGACATTCAATAAATTGTTTAAAAATTATAATAAAATCATGTGCATTATTATATATTTTAAAATTAGCTTACAATACTTCATAAAATCTATTGTGGTAAAAGTATTTACAATAGACTTACCTTTTTTTCGTGGATGAGTAGTGTGGACAGTGTGTAAACTTTTTTAATTATTTGACTTGCTTTGTGAAATTTGTAAACTTTTGGAAATAGTTTAATTTTTTATTAACGTACTGGGAAAAATATTGTAACGATTATGAAGATGAGATTTCAATTAAAAAATTGCTGATGTGTTATTCATAATTGAAGCTAAGTCCTTTTTGCATAATTTCTATTACATATCCTTGAAAATTCATTTAATTTTAGTTTTTGATGACACATAAAAATGATATAAATTAATTGGAATAATATTTGACTAATAAAACCGATGATAATAAAATTTAACCTTGAACCTTGTGCGCCAAAAGAAGCCTTGTGCGCCATCTAGGAACCAAATCTAGAACCCGACACTCGAAATTTTTGCTCTGTAACAATCGTACCCTTTTACAATTGACCCCACTCTCCCCTAATCACCATACTTATCACATATTATAGAACCATATTTTATGGTTTATTTTACCAAAATCATTGCCGAAATCGAGTTTTTTGATGTTTCTATAAAGCCAGGAACAGGGTAAAATTTACCATATTCTGATTATTTTTACCATACTTTTTTTTCTCCCCATAGGAATTTCTAGCATATATGATTACATTTTTATCAGAGTATTCCTAACTAATTCGAAAAATATTTTGAAATAGTGATTAAGATTTTCTTCTCCGATCTCGTCAATTATTATTCTTATTATTATTGTTGTTATTACCATTTTTATTATTATCATTACTGTTATCATTGTTGTTTTTGTTGTTATTATTATTATTGTTATTACGAGAATCAGTATCAATGAACGAATAAATACAGATCAATATTTTCTATACTTATTATTTATCAAAAAAAAAAGAAGCACGCAGTTCTTAAGTGAAATTTTGCTTGAAATATCTAGGCATTTGTTTCAGTGACTTTTTTTTAGAATGTGTATAAGCAATTATTAACATCTTCAGGCCCACCAGTGCAGAATTTTACGAATTAAAACTTTTCAAAATTTCTGCTAATGGTACGTATATCTAGGCTTATTGGAAAATCTGGATCTTGGTAAAATGCCGACATTATTAAGCTCGCTTCATTGAGCCTTGTAGACGCAAAGTGATTTTACAAAGCGTTTAAGTTTTTCAACTAGCCTACGACATTTTTTATAATTTTACTTTAGATTGAATATTTGTACAAAAGAATAATAATTTTCATAAATATTGAATTATTATAAATGAGTATTGAGCTGTTATTATTTTTCAAAAAGTCGCGTTTTTAAGATTCGATTTTTCAGGAGCTATTTGACAGATTTCGCTTATCTAATTGATTCGAATGCAGTTTTACCACTTAAAATTACATTCTTTAAATTGATGTAAAAATGGTATACCTTAGAATTCAAAATTTTTTCGACTATTATTAAAAAAATAAGAAAAAATAAGAAAAATTTATTAAAAGTTTCTTTTTGCATCTTATAAAATAAATTTATAATTTTGGGCAAATATTTTTCAATTCGTTTGGAAAGTTCTCGAGGTATGGTGAAATACACAAAAAATAAAATTAACATTAAGGGGTCCAAATTTAAGACCGCTCCCCCAACCAAACTATTGGAACCATATTTCCCAGATTGCGACTACCCTCCATATTTTGGGGGTCAGAAATCAAATATATCATAAAAAAAGATATGTTTATACAGAGAAAGAGCGCTTTTGTGTCTTAATTTGTAGATTCTAATCTCATCTACACTAATTAATTAGCATATTTGAGGTCACCCTCTCGAATCATTAAGATTGAGTCCTAGAACGTGAGGATCCGATCATTACAAGTTAATCAGTGTGGTCAATTTATTTTTTTGCTATTTGTACATTTATGTTACATAATATTAACACACCATGAAATAAATTCCGTTAATTGATTATTTTAAACTTATCTTACAAATATAAAGGTTGATTTCTAGCGATTTATAAGGGTAAAAAAATATTTGTTATTTTATTATTATTACCCAAATGTTTATAAACACTATATTTTTAATTACTCTTACGGAAATGAATATTGAAAAAACATAAATATGTTCAGATGAAAAAAATGAACATTTTCTGTTGCAAAAACGTCTAATTTCCCGTAATGGGATGAATTTTAAAAATTGATATTTGAAATTGAATTTCAGAACAGGATAGTACTATTTTGAATTGGAAAATAGATTAACTTCTAGATACAAATATGTCTTGTTGCATTACTAACAATGTTGCAATGAAGAAAAATAGCAAAAACTGCTGATTTGTAAATTGTATATTTTTGCATAAGAGCATACTTTCTGTTACTTATAGCAGAAATAAAACTGGTCATCTTTAAATTTGAAGTTCATTGGTTATATTCACTGGTTAACGTTATTTTTTAAAGTTATCTTGTATAATATGCCTCACGCGACGCATTATTTTCATTTTTACTTCATAAAAAATGCATCGTTTCTTATGGATAATGGATATACCATACTTTTTATACCATTTTGTTTTTAATTTTGAGTTATGGGTGCATTTTTAGCGGTAAGGTTATTTGTTTATCGTTTTGAAGTTCTAAAACAAGAAATCTTTTCATGTAACAGTTTGTGAAGCTTAGAGGTATGTTTAAGAACTTTACAACTCCTTAAACAAAATGAAGTATGTATTAAACTTTTAGTCTAAAAGCTTCATTTTTACGTTCACCAGAATTTTCTTGAACTAGTTATTATCGTGGTAATAGATTTAAACTAGAAGACTCTAAGTCTTATGATTTCGAGTTTTATTTACACTTTTTAAGGTTAAGTTATCTACACGCAGAGAAAGATTTTGATAAAATTACCTTACTGTATGATAATGACATTTCAAGTTTTAAACAAATTTGGTTAATTAAAACAAAATATACCGTATTTAAAGCATTCATATGGTAATGCTTTCCCGGAAATACCGGTTTTCAAAGTTATAGTTCAAACTAACACATATTTAGAATAAAATTAAAAATTTAAGAGTAAATTTTAACAAAAGATTGGTTTTTATGTCATGCTATAAGATATGATTAAATTACTAAATTTTGCCAAAGGTTTTCACAAGTTATAAAATTATATTTTATTGTTAAATTTACCAAAATCCTTACCACAGCTCCTCGATAAAAATTACCGAGCTTTATGATGTTCCCATGAAACCAGAAACATGGCAAATTTACCATATTCTGGTAGTTTTGACCATACTTTTTCCCCATTGTATTATGGTTATAGGTTTGAGCTACGATACATAGATAACCATTTAACTAACCGTGTGTTGAATTTAACGGTAAGCGTTAGAACTAAACAACTCTTAAAATGACACAGAATATTAATTTTTTTTCAAAATAGTTTTTTTTCGAGTTATCTAGTTTTGATACTTTACTGAAGATGTGTATTAATTATTAACTGATTCAAAAACATATTTTAGAAAAATATCTTTTCTGTATTACATTACATAAGTAAATGAAATATTTCTATATGTCACATTAAAAAATGCATTTCTTTATTTATTTATTAATAAATAAAAACATTTATAAATTTTATATAATGCTTCATTTTTTTCAATATGAAAGAACATTATCTGAAGAAGAATTATTAATTGTGTTTAAACGTTTTTATTAAAATGAATTTTTTTATCGTTTGGATGGGAGAATATTTTTATCGTTTGAAATAAAATTATGTTTTTTTTTATTTCATCAAGAATTTTAACTTAAAAAGCAAATAAATTTATTAATTATCATTTTTAAAACAAATTTCCAAAACAGGTAAAGAAAAGAACACCATTTAAAATTAATTAACGAATATTTAAATTATAATTCATTTAATGAAATTTATCTCTTTTGCATCTACACTTTCAATAAAACAAAAATTCTTCAGCATTAGGAAATGAAAATAAAAAACTTCCACCAGCTTTGATAGAACCAGCGTCGTTTAACTTTACAGTCAGTCGTTTTAACCATTCGGTCATGATTAAACTCAATTTACATATTTTTTTTAAACTTTATTTCTTATCTTTTTATTTTAATAATAAATGTACTGGACCTAGAGGGTTTATATCTTGATGCACAGGCTGCTATTGCAGGGCTAATTTTTACCTCATCTTATGTTTTAGACCATGATCTTTAATTTAAGTTTCGTTTCCTATCAATATGAATTTTACAGATATGTACTCTCCTTGTTAAATAAATAACATGTACGTCATAAAAGGAAAATCAAACTTTTTTTAGTTGCATTACTTATTTATAAATCAAATTTTTTTTATATGTCTTAATATAGGTTTTTTTTTCCTTTATCAAACCAAGTTTAACATATGCTTAAACATTACTTTTTTTTTAAAGTTTTAAAAAGTTTTTTTTCAAAGGAATGCCTTATATTATATTTAAAGAACTATTTTAATACTTCACATTCTAATTAGAAGAAGATTTTAAAAGAAATATAAGGACAAAAGAAACAGTTTAGAAAAAATCTTAATCTCATTTTTATTTATCTACCTTTTTAAAAAAAATAACTTAAGTAAAGCCCATAAATAAGGAAACAAATTTTTTTTGTGAAAGCATGTAAAGAAATATATGCATATACGGCCTACTACAGAAATAATTGAGTTTTAATAAGAAACTTTCAAGCTCCCAAAACATATTTTATCTCTAAATTTTCTCTTTGGGAAATACAATTATTGACGAAATTTTTTTGGTCATAAAATGTTTCTTAAGAAAGTATTTTACATTAATTTGGATAGGAAATATATTGAGCGGCGATACTAGATTATGTAAACATCTACACTTAAAGGATTTTAGATTTGTAAAGTGTAATTTAAATTTCTTTGTGAAGAATTAAATAGTTTTCAGTTTCCTAAAAAATTAAATAGTTTTCAGTAAGAGAAATTCGTTTAACTATCAATAGTTAGTTTTTTTTGTCGAATTAGAATTAAACTTCGTAACAAAATAATTTTTATCTGTACTATGACCTACTTTTTTCTGAATTCAGACTTTGTCATGCGTGCTTTGATAAGGGATTTTAATCTCCATCTATGCTCATAAACTTATAAAACTTCTCAGACATTCCCTCGATAATATAAATTAAAGTTAGCAATCCTGAATAGTTACATTTGAATTTCGAATTTCAATCATTTATTTTTTTGAACATTGATTTTTTTTAAATATAAATTTTAAATGTCGTACCATGCAGTGTACTCTGAGCTCCGCATCCGTGATAATGACAAAAATGACAGCCAGAATTGCTAATATTTTAATGTTTTGAGAATAAAGGTTAACAGTAAAGTTTAAAAGTATCTCAAGTTCCATTTTTTTTTTGTTCCAACGTGATCGATAAAAAAATTCCTATGTTTATTTTTTGGTACACTATTTGTATATCCATACGCTTAGAAATAAAGAAATATGGTCAATAATTAGGTAAATGGTATTATGTTATTAATTCTTTAAACAATAAAGCAAAAATATATTGCAGTCAACGTGAATCAGATAATACGTCTTTGTACTTGGAATAACTGACAATTTGGTTTATTTATCATGTTTGGTTTATTTATGCGATGTGTCAATACATGCTTCAACATGTATTGACACAAGTGTGTTGCATTTTTGTATGAGTCAATTTTTTCGGACATATGTCTCTCTTTATACATAAGCGAGTTTTTCGGATAAATGTCTCTCTCTATACATAAGCGAGTTTTTCAGATAAATGTCTCGCTCTATACATAAGCGAGTTTTTCGGACAAATGTCTCTCTCTATACATAAGTGAATTTTTCGGATAAATGTGCCAGTTTTTCAGACAAATGTCTCTCTCTATACATAAGCGAATTTTTCAGATAAATGTCTCTCTCTATACATAAGCGAGTTTTTCAGATAAATGTCTCGCTCTATACATTAGCGAGTTTTTCGGACAAATGTCTCCCTCTATACATAAGCGAGTTTTTCGGATAAATATGCCAGTTTTTCGGACAAATGTCTCTCTCTATGCATAAGCGAGTTTAGCAATTTTAGCTATTTTAGCAATTTTGATAATTTTTTATAGCAATGAGCATTAAATAAATTTAGTTAGCATAGATACATAATTAAAATATAAAAATTCATACCCTCCTACTTGGTATAGAAGATTTTGTGCAGTGTTCAGTGCAGGTAAGAGTGCATTATGGAAAATTAGATTCTAAATACCTACATGGTGGTCTGAGTATCAAAAGAAAAATATGTTATCGAAATACTCCTATAGAAAAGGAGGAAAAAAGGAACAACAATCACATTATAGCAGTCTTATTTACATGAGCTCTTCAATTGCAGTTGAATAATCTCCTTTCATTGATGGTTTAAGCAAATTAATATTTACTGAGCACAGAAAAATACCTTGAAAGTGGTTCCACTAGCATTTAAGGGAGCATATTTTGAAAAATTTAGCATAAACCATAAGAAAATTGAATACACCAAAAAAGCTGCAATATGTTTTTCTCTTTCTAGGAAGAATATGTTTTCAATATGTTTCAATACCATATGTTTCCTCTTTCTATGATTTGTATATTGCCAAGGACAAATAGTCATAATCGAGAAGACAATTTCTAAATCTATAAGACAAGTAGTCTAAAATTTAAAAATGGTATTCTACGTGTAGTCGAAAATTTAAAATGGTATTCTACACACAGTCTAAAATTTAAAAATGGTATTCTACATGTAGCCTAAAGTTTAAAACAAATTTTTATTTTATTTCTAAAATGCCGAATTATTAATATTTTCGCCTGTTCAAAATAATGTGTAGTATTCGTTTTAAGGTTTTGTACGAAAAACGTTCATCTCCAAGTTCTAATTATTTTCCTAAAATTATGTGACGTAATCACATAATTGCAACGGAATATTTTGTAAGCAGCCGTATTTTAATATAAAAAATAAAAACATCTCTATACATCAAGCGGCTACTCAACTGTTTAGATTTTTCCCTCTCCTGTAAAATTAGTTATGGTGGAGTTGACCGTTATTATGACCCTTATGGGATATGACCATCCCCACTCTTACTTGTGCAATATTAATTGACTATATACGAGTATACTCGTATATCGTATACAACTCGTATATCAAGACTATATCAAATCAAGAGACTATGTAGTACAGTTGGCTTTTGTCATTATACTACATAGTCTCTTGATTTTAGAATGTACGATTTTATATCTCAATTCTCTCTTTTTTTCCTTTGAATAAGCTGGAAAACGGATTGCAGGAAGTGGCTTATCTTTTTATGTAAATATATACTCATAATTTGTTGTATTTTAAAATGTTCACAATACAAAACAAGCTATAACCTGAAATATTATTTTTCATCATTTATTTAATAAAAGAAAATCATTCTGAGTTTGAAACAAGACCTTGCGTAACAAGGAAACAGAATTGCTGAATTGAAATTTCATTTAAATAAAAAGACAAAGTATGGCCATAAACCATATTATGACTAGTAGTTTCATAGTCAAAAAATTATTTGTTGCAAAGTGTTTTGATAAATATCTATCGGAATATCAGCCATATCTTTGAAAAGCTGATAGAACTGACCAACAAGACTGAAGAGTTCACCAAAAAGGGCTCTTTTTTTTCTTGAATGATGCATTGTTTCAGGCATCTCTTCAGCAGCTTCAGAATATGCACATACCAAAACACAGACTAGAATGAGGGCGAGAACAATCTTTCTGGAATTCATCTAAATTTAAAATTATAAAATATGTTAGAAAATGTTGATTCTAATAATTAATTTTATGTATACATATGTATGGAAAATAATGAAGATTAATGACAAAAGAAGAAGAAAAATTAATAAAATAAAATTATTTCTTAAAATATTGTAAATTTTTTTATTTATTAAAAAAAAACACTTGTTAAAAATCCGGAAAACAAAATAAAGAAGAGATATAACCTCTTCATCAGCTCACACGATTACATCCACAAAAAGAAGTGCTTTCTAATATTGCATCAATGCAATAGTGTGAGGAGCACTCAAAAAAATTGAAACGAAAATCGAACCCGTTAAGTAAAAAAAAATATACCAAATAAAACGTATCAAGCAAAAAACAGAAAATAAAATGTAAAGAAAATACAGAAAGACACGAGAGGAAATCTATAAAGCGAGGAGTGCATTCGAATGATTTGAAATATTTTCGTAATAAGATTGCCGGATTACAAAATATGCATTGATATATTTAGCTTTGGCTATATTGATGCAGTATTAGAAAGCTCTTCTTTTTGCGGATATAATCGTGAGAGCTGATAAAAAGATTATATCTTTTCTTCATTTTGTTTCTTGGATTGTTAATAAGCTTTCTTTAAAACAACAAATAAAAAAAATTACAATATTTTTTAAAAATTATTTTTTTAAATAATTTTTCTAATTCTTTTGTTATTAATCGTTATTATTTTCCATATTTTCTCAATATTTTAACTTATTTTATGAGTTCTATGTACTTGCAGCCTATAAACAGTTAATAAAACTTAAATAACTTATATAAAACTTAAATAACTTATATAAAACTTATATATATATATATACAAAATCAAAACAACTCAGACTATCTCTTTAGAGCTGTAGCTTACGATTCAAGAAGCTTTGCTTTACTTAAGACAGCGGTTCTGTGAGCAGAAAAATTTGGCAGATTATAAATTTTGATGAATTCATCGATAAAGAATGAAGCTTTTTTTATTATTATTATTAATATTTTCAAAAGATATCACTGAAGTTTTATTGATTATTTATCTTCTGTTAACTAATTGTATAGTTAAGATATAAATATAATTCATAATTTTAAAACAACAAAAATGTAACTAGTTTTTCATGGGACAAGTGCAATTAAACAGCCATAATATTACATAAAAACCAATAAAATAATTTTTTTACTGAATAAACCAATTGTTGTAAGATTCATTTCTAACAATTCATTTCTAAATTTCATCAATACATTTCTTTAAATTTGCATTCCATGCTTTCAGTTCGAAGGTAGGATTAAACAGAAAACAACACTTAACAGCTATAAACAGCATGCTCGTAGCTTGGTCCTTGTAGCGTAAATGACATCAACATTAGGTAAAGATACGTAACATTTAAAATAAATGCGAGCATGCGCAGTTGCTTCAATCGATTGTACAGGAGAGTACGGAAACTGACGTAAAAGTACGAAAACTCCCAATTAGCTAAGAACAATACTGAGAAATAAGGATCAATAAATATATTGTAGATAAATTCTGTTAACTATGAAATTCCACTCTGGCATCATCACGAATCTTTTCTAAAAACACATCGACCCTTGCGCCCTCTAACTGCACATAAAGGAAACGGTTAATATAATATATTTAAATAAATAGCACTCAAAAGTTATAATTTAGTACTTCTGTCAGATTTTTGTTTATTTTTGTGCGATACCATGGACATTGATTACATTTATATAGTAAGAAGGAATGAGATACTTCTTTGAATCTGATTAGTTTCAAACTTTTGTTTTTTCTCGCTTCGTTCCAATTAATATTACTGAATAAAGATAATGTATGCAAGTGTTTCAATTTTTTGTGCATATTCTGCATTTATATTTGTGTAAGAACATAAAATTCTCAATTAATTCGAAATTTTTTTATCTTAGATTTAAAAGTGTCGAAAAGTGTTTCTGTTGTATTTTCATTTAATCATGTCTATTTCATTCTGTAATAACGCTTTTCTAAATTTATTCTATATTTAAAAAGTTTTAATGTTGCTTTATAGTCCAGAGAAATATATATTTTAATTAACGTTGAATCAAATTTAAGAACGAGAAAAAGGGTCTGAAATTAAAATATATATAAAATAAATCGTTCTTTAACTAAGCAAAGCGAACTTTTGTGTTTATTGACAGACGATGTCCTTTAAAAAACATCAAAGTATTTTATAAAACTAAAATGAAACAAATTATTAAACGATTGCAAAGAATTTAACAAATTCAATTAAAAATAATAAAAGAAAGCGAAAAAATCAATCTAATTAGTAGTTTTTTGCCGTAGCGTGGCTCTAAAAACGTTTTTGATATTGTCACCATTTTCCCGCGCAATGAAAAATAAATAAAGAAATAACGCGTTGCCTTTCTAGCAATGCTCTAGCAATAGAATGGGAATTCTTTATAGATTTCTCAGTGAATAAGAGATAAAGAAATATTTTTTTGGTAAAAAAAATACCATTATTTTTATTAATTCTTTGCTGATAAAAGCCAAAGATATCTGGATCTTTCTTTTTTAATTCTGAAAACATACCATGTTATTTGATTTTCTAACCAATAAGAATGTAACGGTAGCATTCAAAAATAATTTTAGATGATTATGTCTTCGACTAAATTTTTAGAGAGGTTCTGTGTACCAAAAAAAACATCATCCTAAATAACTTTTGATCTAATGATCGTATCGTTACTGTCGAAAGAGTGACCTCAAATATGCTAATTCATTAGTGCATACGATATTTTAAGATGCGAAATCAGACTCAACGTACTTTCTCTGAATAAACATACCCTTTTTTTTTCGGCGGATTTGGATTTCTGACTCACAAAATATAGAAAGTAGCCGGAATCTGGGAAAAATGGTCTCCATAGTTACGTTAGGAAAGAGACTTACCCCTTAATGTAAATTTTACTTTTTACGTATTTCGCCATATCTCGGAAAATTTTTAAGCGGATTGGAAAATTTTTTGCACATAATTATAAAATTCGTTTGTCCCAAGATAATTCCATGCAAAAAATAAATTTTAGTAAATATTTATTTTTTATTATTTTATTAAAAATAGTCTGGAAAATTTTGAATTCTAAGGTATACCATTTTTAAAAAATTTTAAATAATGTAATTTTACATGGTAATGCTAGATTCGAATCAATTTGATAAGCGATATCTGTCGAATTGTTCCTGAAAAATCAAATTTTAAAAAACACGACTTTTTTAACAATCATAATAACTCAATATTCAATTATAATAAGTAAATATTTATGAACTATTTTCACGCCATTTTAAAGTATGTAATTTTGCATGTCAAAATACAGAATTTGAGTAAAATCGGTCGAATAGTTCCTGAGAAATCGAATTTTAAATATACGAGTTTTTTAAAATTCAATTTTTCAGGAACTATTCAACCCTTTTCTCTCAATTATAAACGAATTTTATAATTCACTTAAAAAGTTCTCGAGATATGGTGAAGTAAAATTAACAATGTGGGGTCCAAACTTAGGATCGCTCGATCAAACGAGGATAACCATACTTCCCAGACTGCAGCTAGATAGCGGAAGTCAGAAATCTGAATCCATCAGAAAAAAAGGTATGCTTATTCAGAGAAAGTACGTTTTTGTGTCTGATTTCGTAACTTTAAATATCGTATGCACTAATTAGGTTATATGAGGTCACCTCCTTGAAGCATTAAGTTTGAGTTCTAGAACCTGAAGATCCAATCATTAGATAAAAAGCTTTTCAAAATGGTTCGTTTTTTTTTATGCACTGTACATTATTGTTATTTGCTACTAATAGTATATTAGTATATATATATATATATATATAGTCATGCGTGCT